>NC_029785.2:75142991-75150428 GCF_000816755.2 Arachis ipaensis
AGATGCTTTCGTTCCTTTGAACCTCTGCTTTCCTGCTATCTTCATCCAATCATTCTTACTCATTTCCATGGCTGGCTTTATGTGATACATCACCACTGTCAATGGCTACTTTCGGTCATCTCTCGGGAAAATGATCTAATGCCATGTCACGGCACGGCTAATCGTCTGGACGCATCACCCTTGTCAATGGCTTCATCTTATCCTCTCAGTGAAAATGGTCAACGCACCCTGTCACGGCACGGCTATTCATCTGTCGGTTCTCGATCATGCTGGAATAGGATTTACTATCCTTTTACGTCTGTCACTAACGCCCCGCAATCGCGAGTTTGGAGCTCGTCATAGTCATTCATTCATTGAATCCTACTCGGAATACCACAGACAAGGTTTAGACCTTCCGGATTCTCTTGAATGCCGCCATCATTCTAGCTTACGCCACGAAGATTCTGGTTAGGAGATCTAAGAGATACTCATTCAGTCTAAGGTAGAATGGAAGTGGTTGTCAGACACGCGTTCATAGGGAATGATGATGATTGTCACGTTCATCACATTCAGATTGAAGTACGAATGAATATCTTAGAAGTGAAACAAGATGAATTGAATAGAAAACAGTAGTACTTTGCATTAATCCTTGAGAAACAGCAGAGCTCCACACCTTAATCTATGGAGTGTAGAAACTCTACCGTTAAAAATACATAAGTGAAAGTCTAGGCATGGCCGAGAGGCCAGCCCTCAAACGTGATCTAAGATAGCATACAACTAATCAAAGATACCTGATACAATAGTAAAAGGTCCTATTTATAATAAACTAGCTACTAGGGTTTACAGAAGTAAGTAATTGATGCATAAATTCACTTCCGGGGCCCACTTGGTGTGTGTTTGGGCTGAGCTTGAGTGTTGCACGTGCAGAGGCCATTTGTGGAGTTGAACGCCAGGTTTTGATCCATTTCTGACGTTCAACTCTGGTTTTGGATCCTTTTCTGGCGCTGGACGCCAGATTTGGGCAGAGAGCTGGCGTTGAACGCCCGTTTGCATCGTATAAACTTGGCCAAAGTATGGACTATTATACATTTCTGGAAAGCCCTGGATGTCTACTTTCCAACGCAATTAGAATCGCGCCATTTCGAGTTCTGTAGCTCCAGAAAATTCACTTTGAGTGCAGGGAGGTCAGAATCCAACAGCATCAGCAGTCCTTCTTCAACCTCTGAATCTGATTTTTGCTCAAGTCCCTCAATTTCAGCCAAAAAATACCTGAAATCACAGAAAAACACACAAACTCATAGTAAAGTCCAAAAATGTGAATTTAACATAAAAACTAATGAAAACATCCCTAAAAGTAACTAGATCCTACTAAAAACAATGCCAAAAAGCGTATAAATTATCCGCTCATCACCCGTCTACCTTGCTCTCCTTTGTGTGCACCGAGGACGGTGCAATCTTCAAGTGTGGGGAGGTCGTCCAACCGATCTCCATGGGTAACAATTTCCTTTTTCAACACCAATGTTAGATAGTTGTTGCATTGCATGTTAGGTTGCATGCTAGTTAGAATTTGTACATACTTTGCTACTTCTTTTTATATTAGGACTACTTGGTTAGGGTGATGATTTCTTTTCCAAGAAACTGTTTTAGGGCACCCTACCAATTTGAAAGAAAAAAATTTTTGGTTGAACTTGCTTGAAAGAATTTATTTTGGAACATGGTTTTTGAGCTAAGAGCACAAGCTTGTGAGATTTGAGCCTAATGGTGTGGTTACATCTTATAACCACTTATTTTCCCTTCTTGTGTGCATTATTCTCTTCCTATGATTGTGATCTTTGATTTGTTTGATTCTTTATGTCCATTATTTTGTGTATTCACGCACTTATATGATTGAGGCCATCGTTTCATTTAGCTCACTTACCCAAATAGCCTACCTTTTATTAACCTCTGTTAGCCAACTTTGAGCCTACGATTAACCCACTTGTTCATAATTTTAGCACATTACAAGCCTTAAAATGAAAAACAATAAATGTCCTTAATTTGGATCTTTGATTAGCTTAGGCTAGTGTGAATGTGTATCATTCAAGTGTGGGAAAACTTGGGACATTAGTTGGGTTAAAAGGGTGTATTGTATTGGATACATGCTCATGTGTTAATTAAATATAAAATCATATGTATTGATACTTTTGAATATACTTTATGGAAAAAAGAAAAAAATGAGAAAATAAAAAGAAATAAAAAAATATATGTAGATATCAAAATAAAAAGAAAAAAAATAAAAAGAAAAGAAAAGCAATAAAAAGGGGACAAAATGCCCCAAAGTGAAGCTCAATAATAATCAATGCATATGTGTTGTGATCAAGGAAAAAATGTATGAGTTTGTGAAAAAGTGAAAAATGGGTAGTTAGGTTTGTTTAGAATTGTATAGGTTGCTATATAGGTTAGGTGGGAAGTTTAAGGTAATCAAAGATTCAAATTTCAAGTCCACTTAACCAAATATGCATCCTTACCTTGACTCTATCCCCATTACAACATATGAAAAGTCCTCATGATAGTTCTATGCATGCATGAAATAAATGTTGATTGTTAAATGAAAAACAAATCTTGGAAAGCATGATTAGGGGAAAATTGAGAGAATCGACCCTATACACTTGAGCGACTAGAGTGCAAACACTTCCGGTGAGGGTTCGATGCTCAATTCCTTGATTCCCGGCTTTCATGAGCGTTCTTCTTGCAAGTCTACTTGAACTTCATTTTTCTATACTTGGATTGGTAGGATTCATGAATCGTCATATGACCTTAGCCCTACCCATTTATATATGCTCTTGGAAGATTGATTTATTTTTAACCAAGTAGGTAGAATCATTTTGCATTTAGTTGCATTCACTAAGATAGGATGCATATAGATAAGTTGCATTGAATAAATGTCATACCCCTTGTTTCAATCTTGGTTTAGCATGAGGACATGCTATTGTTTAAGTGTGGGAAGGTTGATAAACCCCATTTTTAGGGTTTATCTTGTGTTGAATTTAGAGGGTTGTGTCAACTTCTCTCCCATTTATCCAATGAAATAGCATGTTTTATAACTTCTCCTTTAATTGTGCTTAAGAGTGAAAACATACTTTTTAGGTCTTAAAATAACTAAATTTAATTCACCTTGATTCCATTAGATGCCTTGATATGTTTGTTAAGTGATTTCAGGTTTAGGAGGCAAGGATTGGATTGAGGAAATGGAGAAAAAGCATGTAGAAATGGAGAACTCATGAAGAAATGAAGGAATCGCAAAGCTGTCAAGCCCGACCTCTTTGCACTTAATCGATCATAACATGAGCTACAGATGTCTAAATGACGCTGTTTTTGGTGCGTTGGAAAGCTAACATCCGAGGCTTCAAAATGATATAAAATTTGCTATAGTTGCATCGCGTTTAAGGACGTGCATATGCACTGTACATGTACGCGCCGATGTTGCACGTGACTCACTAAAGTGCAACTCGTGGCCAGCAATTTCTGAAGCATTTTGGGCCCAATCCAACTCATTTCTGATGCTATTTAACCCAGGGATTGAAGAAGGATGACACACTTAGACACTTAGACACTTAGTTAGTTTTAGTTTAGTTTTATCAAACTTTTAGTTAGTTTCTAGAGAGAGAAGCTCTCACTTCTCTCTAGGATTAGGATTAGGTTAGATCTAGATTAGGAATTCTTAGATCTAGGTTAATTTCATGCTTTGATTTACTTTTCCTTTTGTAATTCTTCTTCTTCTACATCTCTTCTCTCTAGTTTAGCATTTAATTCTTGTAATTCTCTACTTTTATATCGATGCACTTTTGTTCTTTCCTTTTCCTTTTAATGCAATGCATGTTTTGATTTCCTTTATTGTTCATTTGATTTGTTGTTGTTTAATTCCTTGCAATTGAGTAGTGTAGATTTATTTTCCTTGAAATTTTACTATGTTTACTTTTATTGCCTTCCAGGTGTTTGATAAAATGCTTGGTTGGATTTTAGAGTAGAATTTTATGCTCTTGGCTTGGGATGATAATTTAGGAACTCTTGAGTTACTAATGTCCAAGTGATTGATGATTGGGAGCCATTAACTCTAGTTCTCACTAATTGAATTAGTGGAGAGTTAGGACTTATGGACTTGGATTGATATAACTCATTTGACTTTCCTTTACTACTAGTTAGAGGATGACTTAATGGGATTGATCCTTGCCAATTCTCATGTTGTGGTTAGTGATAAGGATAGAGATCCTTAACCACCAAACCTTGCCAAGACCGTTTTATCATTTACATTTCCATTGCCATTTATTTTTCTCGTCTCTTATCCAAAACCCCAAAACATACCTCTAACCAATAACAAGAATACTTTATTGTAATTTCTAGGGAGAATGACCCAAGGTTTGAATACTTCAATTATTAATTTTAAGGGTTTGTACTTATGACAAACAAATGTTTGTATGAAAGGATTATTGATTGGTTTAGAAACTATACTTCGACGAGATTTCAATTGTGAAATTCTATACCATCAATTTTTCAATCATCAACGAGATCTAAGATCTCTTTGTTCTAGCATGAGGGCATGGAGACCTTCATCTATTGGACATGGTGGAAGAGAGGGTTCATTATTTGAGGGGAAGGTATTGTAGTTGGAAGATGGCTCATATTGGTGAAAGTCTTGAGGTGGTGTATATGAAATTTGTGGTTCATGGGAGTATTGGTGTTGGAATAGTAGTGGGTCTAGATATGGTTCATATGGTGGTTAGTATGGTGGATATAGGTTAGGGTCATATGGGGGTAAATGGTGGTATGAGGCTTGTGAGTATGGAGGACAACAATGTTGAGGGTTTGGGTCATAATTGTGTACATTGTGGGGTGGATTGTAGCCATGAGAGATTGAAGGAGGTTGTTGCCATGAAGGTTGACCATAAACATGTGACTCCTCCCAAATTTGATATTCATTCCCACAATGTGGTTCCTCATTGAAGCTTTCATTACCTACAACATAATTGTAACCAAACTCATAGCCAAAAGGATGAGAATTCTTAGTGATAAGAGAAAACAAAAACAAAAACTAACAAGTAACAAGAAAGTAAAGTCCTACAACTAGCAAAAACTAACAAAGAAGCAAAAGGCAAACATATTCACATATTCACATATATACAATAGCCAATAACGTAACACCATTGCAATTCCCCAGCAACGGCGCCATAAATTTGATGTAAGAATTATTGTCGATCTAGAATTTCTCTTAATAGAAAAGGAATTATTGTCGGTCTAGAATTTCTCTAAATAGAAAAGGGCGACATAAATTCGAACTAATCCTAACCTAATTCTAGAGAGAAGAGAGAGCTTCTCTCTCTAGAAACTAACTACATGCTTCCTAATCTACAACTAAGTGCTCCCCCCTTGCTTAAGCTTGAATTCTGCATGAAATACTCTCAGAAATGAGTTGGATTTGGGCTTGGGAAGCTTAGAAATTGCCCCCAGCGTTTTCACTTTAATGAGGTCATGTGCGAGCTGTGACGCGTACGCGTCGCCTGGACGACCTCATTTTCACGTGTGCGCGTATGTCACGCGTGCACATCGATGTATGCACTCCAAATCCTTATTTTTCCATGAATTCTCCACTTTGCATGCTTTTCTCTTCACTTCTTCCATCCAATACTTGCCTTATGAACCTGAAATCACTCAACAAACACATCAAGGCATCGAATGGAATTAAAGTGAATTAAAATCACCAATTTAAGGGCCTAAAAAGCATGTTTTTACACTTAAGTACAAATTAAGGGAGAATTACAAAACCATGCTATTTGATTGAATAAATGTGAGAAAAGGTGATAAAATCTTCTAAATTAAGCACAAGATAAACCACAAAATTGGAGTTTATCAGTGGTCCATATCCAAGTCCAATCATTCACTTAGATGCTAATTAAGTAATTCAATTCCATTTGTATCAGGACCAATTCACCTCACCACCGAACCAAATTCTCTCTTCTCTCTCATTCCTCTCTTCCAACACCCATGGGAAAGATCAGAAAAAAAGAAAGAAAAAGAGAAGCTCTGAGCTAGGGCTAAATCAAAGAACAAAAAGGAGTTACGAAATCCAAAAAAGAAGAGAAAGTCAAAAAGACTAGGGATAAAGGCAAGATCGCATCCGAAGGACAAATCACAAAAAGAAATTTTCACATTTATGCTTCATTGAAGATCAGTGAAGAAATCTTCTCCTTGTATACACAAAAGTGAAAAGTTGAAGATGTTGAAGATGCTGACAATATGCTGTGAATCAACGTTCAAGAATCAAACTTGGGGACAAAGTAAGATTGAAGGGTTCAGATTCAAAAAGTAATTTGAAAAAATTTTAAAGAGAAGATAAAAGGCAAGGATGCATGTATGATTCAGTCAGTACGTCTACTCTATCTCTCCTTTATAATGCCACTGCTACTTCAGATTTTTGGGAGAAGAAGTCAAACATGTGCTGAAGCAAGATTTCAAGTTTTGGAATTTTACTCCTCTATTAAAGGAGTGAACAACCAAGGATTGAGGTAAGGAATAAGAGCACAATGTTTGGATTCCTATAGCTTACAAAGCTATTACCATTCTTCTCCTTCATGGTTCTCATTGAATATCTTATTTTCTCAATCTAGTATTTCTTTGTTTTCAATGGTAAAAAGCATAAAGTGAGGTTTGTAAGAAAAAGCTATTGAGTGAAAAAAGGCAAGAGAGTTAGACTTAGAGAAAAAGCCAATGTTTACTTCAGAAATTCTTTGTAAGTTCTTCTATTTTGTTGTCATGATCATGAAGAGATTCCCTTACAAGTTGGATGAGCACTTTGCTGTTGAAAACTAGGGTGAGTTCTTAGTCAAATCTAGTTTGGGTTAGAAACTGGCACTACAAGAAAATAGAATATTTGTAACAAAAATTTTGTATCAAATTTAAAATTGTTACAAAAAAATGATTTTTTGTAATAATAATTGGTGATTATTACAGAAGAATAATGTTTTGTAATAATATTACAAATTGTTACAAAACATGATAATATTTTGTAACAACCTAACTTTTTTTTGTTACAAATTATGTTAGTTTTCGTAACGAACTGTTGTTTTGTTACAAAATATTATAATATTTTGTAACAAAAAATAAAGAAGTTGCAAAAATTCGTAATGTTTTTTAACAAAATATCTTTTTATTTCAAAAACTCCAATTATTTTGTAACAAAATATCTTTTTGTTTCAAAAACTCCAATTATTTTGTAACAAAAAATTAATTTGTCACAAAATTCAACTTTGTTTGTAACAAATTATTTGTTTGTCACAAAATATAAGTATATTTTATAATAATTTTTTTCAAAATATTAAACACTTTGAAGGTAAAAAAATTATTTATATAATTTTTTAGAATAATTTTATTTTGTTTCAAAAAATAAAATTTTTTACATATTGTTTGTATTCATTAATTTTTAAA
>NC_029785.2:75150499-75171507 GCF_000816755.2 Arachis ipaensis
ATATAAAAGAAAAAAAATTAAGATATCAAGTTACTAAATATAAAAAGTAATAGGGTGAAGCAATAAAAAAACCCTAAGTGCTTATCTCTTTGGACAACTTAGCTTCTAATGACGTCTATAATATCCCGCATTTTTTAAAATCTAAATATGAATAAATTGTGATTTTATTTGATTAAGTTTAAACTTTATAATTTTAGAAATTACTCTATTAGAAATAATTAAATAGATTCGAAAGTAATTTCATTTTAAATCAATTAATATTCTTAAGTAATTTTATCATAATGGAATATTTTGCATAATTTTAGTAATTGAAATATAAGAAAGAATTGACTCCTTATTCTTAGAAATTAATTAATTAAGAATAATTAAATTAGTTTTATTAATATTTTGAGTTAAGTTAATTACAATTCTTGTGTAATTTTTATAATTGGTTATTTCATATAATTTGAAATTAAAATTTAGTAATAGAAGTATTATATAATTTAATTTAAGAAATTTGTATTATGATTACATTATGGAATAATTATTTAAGCTCATTGATAAATTAATAGATAAAATTATATGTTACGAAATTATTTTTTATAGTATTATATTTGAATTCTAAATTATTATTCTATCTCAAATACTCTGTAAAATTGTTATATTACTCATATATATTTTACTCAAACCCTAATTCCCAAATAAAACCCTAATTCCCACAATCCCTAAATCCAAATACTAAACACGCGCACACGACACTCAGTAAGGGAGAAAGGGGAAACAGAGAAGGGAGAAGAGGGATCGAGGAAGGAGAGTGCGTGGGAAAACCATATAGCACAAAGGAGGAAGGGGGCCGCACGGCCAAGCCGCCGCGGTTGAGGTCGCCCCTGTCTCTGTTGAGTTCCATCGTAGTGAGGACAACGGTGCGCGACAAATATTGCTTTTTCTTGTAGTATGGATTTGTACCAAATAGAATTGGGTAGAATCCTAGGGAAGTTAGAGTTTGTAATCTTGTTCAAATTATAGTAAAATTTTGTCATTGTTGTGATATAGACTGGATGTAGGCAACATTGCACTGAGTAGCTGAACTAGGATATATCTCTGTGTCACTTCTCTTTCTCTTCTCTATTTCTGGTTTTGCACTTTAGGAGATGAAACAAGATTATCTCCTGATTATTCTATCTTGCTAAACTTTACAGTAATACACCTTGCATGTAACTCTATTTTGGCTCCTCTTTCGATACGAGATAAAATATAATAATCTCCTATCTTTTACCTGAGGCAGCATTCCAGAATCCAAAAGGCCTTATCCAACTCTAAGATTAATCAAGAAAAGTAAAAAGAGGTCAAGATTCAACTCCCTCTTTTCTTAGTCACTGATATCCATCAATTGGTATCAGTGCTTGGTCTCAAAGAGATCAAGCTTCACATCTTGAAGAAAAGATCTAGATGGAAAATGACATAGGATGATCTAATATGGTGGCTTACACACAGACAAAAGGACAATCTAATAACAAACCTCAATTCTTCAATGGAAAAAACTACAACTACTAGAAAGAAAGAATGAATATCTTTGTTCAGTCTGTAGACTACAACCTCTGGAAGATAATCGTGAATGGTCCTCAAATTCCAACCGAAACAAGCGCTGAAGGTGTTGTGTCTTCGAAAGCTGAAGCAGAGTGGAATGAAGATGACAAGAAAAAAAGAGAAACTCAATGCCAAGGCAGTTAACATGCTAAATTGTGCCATCAGCTTTGAAGAATATCAAAAGGTTTCAAGATGTAAAACAGCAAAGAAAATATGGGATAAGCTCCAAGTTACACATGAGGACACCACACAAGGAAAAGAAACAAGGATTGACATGCTGAGTAAAGAGTATGAAATATTTTCTATGAAGGAAGGAAAATCAATTGATGACATGTTTGAGAGGTTCTATATCATCATTAATAGCTTGGATACTATGGGATTACTCATTTCAAACAAGTGCTGGTGAGGAAAGTCTTGAGAAGCCTGACTAAAGAGTGGAAAATGAAGGCTATTGTTATCTCTGAAAATAGTAACCTAAGTCAGATGATCAATGATGAGTTAAGAGAAAAGTTACTAGCTTATAAAATCACTCACATAAAAATGATACATAAAAGAAAGGAGTGGCTATTAAATCTTTTGCTGAATCATTGGATGATGAATCCAGTGATTGTTTACCAGATGAAGAGATTGTGTTTTTTGCTAGAAAACTTAGAAGGCTGATGAGACAAAAAGGAAGAAGCAGAGGAGGCAGCTCAAAAGAACAAAAGAAGGACATTTGAAAGGTCATTTGCCACAACTACAGAGAAGCTAGACATTACAAATATGATTATCCCAAGCTCAAGAGAGAAGATAAGTCTCAGAAGGACAAGAAGAAATGACTCATAGCTTCTTGGGAAGATTTGGAAAACGACACAAAAGAGGACGAAGAGTCAGACAACAATTCTAAATCATGCTTAATGGCTGACCACAGTCATAATGATGAGGTAATCTTTCTTGAACTCTCTAATGAAGAACTCCATCTTATGATTGATGATCTTACTGAGAAAATTAGGAATTTTTTGAATCAATCCCATGAACTTGAATCTGAAAATGACATTTTAAAGGCTGAAAATGCTTACCTCAAAGAAAAATTGAAAGAAGTCGAAAGTACTGTTGATCTTGTTGAAAAAAACAAAAGGCTTAGGTCTGAAATTAAAAGTCTTGATGGAAAGTAGTTTGTTGTTGCCTGCTTGAATTGCATTGAAGAAAATAAAAAGTTGTATAAAGTAATTAAGGGTTTAAATCAAGATATAGCTAAATTTGCCTAAAGTTCTAAAAACTTAGACAAATTATTAGCTAGTCTTTACCTCTTTTTGAAAAGGCTGAGTTGGGGTATCATGAAAAATCTAAATCTATTTTTGAAAAAATATGCTTTGGAAATAAAGCCTCAACATCCAAAAACAAAAGCTTTCAAAATCCAAATCACTTTGAAAAATCAGCAAGCAAAAATTTTTGTCATACATGCAAGCGGTTTGGTCATTTGCCTATTCAATGCTTCATATTTAAAAAAAATTGGTGATAAAGTTTACAAAGTATCCAAAATTGGTGATAAAGTTTACAAAGTATCCAAAAAAATCGGTTTGGACAACCAAAAAGGTTTAACATTAAAGGATCCAAAATGATTTGGATACCTAAGGTCAGTTAAAATTATTGTGCAGTTTTGCCTAGCATCCAAGAAGAAGAATGACATGTGGTACTTAGATAATGGATGCTCTAGGCACATGACCGAAAAGTCCACATTCTTCATCAAGCTTGACAAATATGATGGAGGCTTTGTGGCTTTCGGTGGTGACGGAAAAGGAATGATTGTGGCCATAGGTAAAGTTGATAAGAATTTCTCTACCTTTATTAATGATGTATTCTTAGTTGATGGATTGAAACATAATCTTTTAAACATTAGCCAATTATGTGATTTAGGCTATTTGGTTATTTTCAAAAAGTTAGAATGCTTAGTTATTTGTGAAAATTCTAGTGAAACTTTGTTTGTAGCTGAAAGATGCAATAATGTGTACTCACCATGAAGGAATTAAAAGAACAAAATGTAGTTTGTTTACTTCTATTGAATCTGAAAAATGGTTATGGCATAAAAAATTGGGACATGCTACCATGTTTCAAATTTCTAAACTTGTTAAAAAGAATTTGGTTAGAGGTCTTCTAAAAATCAAATTTGACAAAGACATCACTTGTGATGCTTGTCAATTGGGGAATATTGTTTCTGATTTTGCAGACCAAAATGGAGGAGACAATTTTGTTTTGTCTCCTACTGAAGTAGAGAATTTTGGAAATCTCAAAAGTGTAGAACCCAATCATACACAACCTAAGATCACTTCGCCAAAATCCAGAGAATGAAAAGTTCTTAAAGAACTATCCACATGAGTTTATTATTGGAGATCCATCTCAAGGAGTTACCACAAGATCCTCAAGTAGAAGAAGGACCGAACTTAATGATCTTGCTCTTATCTCTCAAGTGGAACCTCAAAATATGAAGGAAGCACTCAATGATCCTTCATGGGTCAAAGCAATGGAGAAAGAATTGGTCCAATTTGAAAAGAATGAGGTTTGGACTTTGGTGCCTAATCCAAATTATAAGAATGTAATGGGTACTAAATGGATCTTTAGAAATAAATTGGGTGAAGATGGTAATGTTGTAAGAAACAAAGCTAGACTAGTAACTCAAAGGTATGATCAAGAGAGGGCATTGACTTTGATGAGTCATTTGCTCCGGTTGTTAGAATGAAAGCAATAAGATTATTGCTTGCATATGCAACCCACAAAGGGTTTAAACTTTTTCAAATGGATGTTAAATGTACCTTTTTGAATGATTTTATTAATAAAGAAGTATATGTAGCTCAACCCCCCGGTTTTAAAAATAAAGATTTCCTAAACAATGTTTTTAAACTCTCTAAAGCACTTTATAGTTTGAGACAAGTTCCAAGATCTTGGTATGAAAGACTTAACTCTTTTCTATTGAAAATTAGTTTTTAAAGAGGTACTACGGATACAACTCTTTTCATTAAAGAATCTAATGATAATTTCATACTTGTTCAAATTTATGTAGATGACATTGTATTTGGATCGGCTAATGAAGCCTTGTGTGCTGAATTTGGAAAATTAATGACTAGTGAGTTTGATATGAGTATGATGGGAGAACTCACATTCTTCCTAGGACTCCAAATCAAACAAACTCCTAGTGAAATTTTTGTGCACCAAGGTAAATATGCCAAGGAGTTAGTAAAAAAATTTGGTTTAGAAAATTCCAAACCAATGAGTACACCTATGCATCCAAATTCCAAACTTAAAAAGGATGAAATGAAAAAAAGATGTGGAAGAAACAAGGTATAGAGGAATGATATGATTTCTCAAGTATATAACTTCCTCTAGGCCGGATATTGTTCATAGTGTTGGAGTTTGTTCTAGATTCCAATCTCATCCAAAAGAATCACATCTTTCTACTATAAAAAAGATCATTAGATACATTAATGACATTGCTGTTTTTGGTCTTTGGTATCCTAAATCTGATGAGTTTCGTGTAGTTGGTTATTGTGATATAGATTTTGCCGAAGACCGTGTTAATAAGAGAAGCACTTGAGGAATTTGTTGCTTCCTTGGACAGTCCTTGAATGTGTCGTCAAGCAAGAAGCATGCTACTGTTGTATTATCCACTACTGAGGCTGAATACATAGCTGCTTCTTCTTGTTGTTCTCAATTGATTTGGCTTAAAACACAACTTGTAGATTACAAATTGTAAGTCAATAGTATCTCTTTATTTTGTGATAACATGAGTGCAATTAATATTTCTAAAAGCCATATTTTACACTCAAGAACTAAGCACATTGAAGTGAGATTTCACTCCATTAGAGAAGATGTGCAGAAGGGTACAATTAACATACAATTTGTGAAATCTGAGGATCAATTGGCTGATATTTTTACAAAATCTCTGTGTAAAGATAGATTTTGTAAATGAGAACTGCATTAGGAATTATTGATGCTGAGTTTTAAACTAAATGTGATAAAAAAATTTCTGGTTGTTTTTGTCCCTCAAGTCGACAGGAGATAAAACTAGACAGATGATGACTCCCTCTAGATTCCTTGAATCTCAAACTGAGTGTTGGTTAAATTAATTAATCTGGGTCAAGACAAAATCCTTAATGATCCATTGTGTTTCCTTAAAACTACCATTGGGTCCAAGAAAAAAAATTCTATTTTATGAAGTGACCTTCATTGTTTGCTTTGATCATTTACATCAAAAAGGGTATTTTCTTTTAAGAGTTTTTTTTTCAAGTCAAATCAATTTCTAGTTTTCAAAAGGTTTCAACTATCTTGTCTTTTCAAGCTACTTGCTTTTGATTTAAAATTCAAACTTTTCAAAACCCCTCTTCATTTATCTTTTGTGTTTTCAAAAAGGGGGAGAAGCACTAAGCATTAACAACAGTTATTCATTATAAACCCCTCATCTTCTCTAACCACCTTTACTTTTTTTTATCATATTCATTGTTATTTCAATAACCAAGAGAAAGAAGGTTGCAACAAGAATAGGCACAGGCACCATTCGACCTCCACGAAATTCACCACAAAAGGAACAAGCCCATAATCACATTCACATACATTCTCACTCTTCCTCTTACTCCTTCCAAATTCTTGAACCTATGGCAACGACCAAAACCACCTCTCAAAGACCCTCTTCAGCACCACAAGAAGCAGGAATTTTTAGGGCAAATGATGCGAAAGGGAAGAGACCCATGTTGGACGAAGAACTACTAACTTCTCCTCCTCCTCATCCTCCTCCTCCTCCTTGTTCATCCTCTCGTCCTCAAGGATGTTCAACACCTTCTAGTCGCCCCTCCAAAGGTAACAAAAGGCCTTTCCTTAACTCAGTGAAAGAACCTGCTAATCCTGATCCAGTAGGTTTCAAATCTCAATTTGGTAACTGCCCTCACTCTCATTATGTTCCTCTCCACTTTTCTTCAAGTATGAATTTTGAGTTTTATAGAGAAATTATTTCCAAAAGACCTCTATGTTCATCTTATGTTGGTAACCTAAAGGCATTGGCCGAAAAAAGAATTGATTTCTGATGAATTTATATTTTACGATATATTTTGGTTTGATTTGAGTGGATTCCATCACATAAACCAACATTTATTCACCTAAATAGCATGCTTTTGAGATTTCTTCCTAAATTGTGCTTGAAAGTGCAAACATGCTCTTTTATGCTTGATTTAGTCAATTTTATTTCCTTTAATCCCATTTGGTGCCTTGATGTATTTGTTAAGTGATTTTCAGGTTTCCAAGGCAAGTATAGGTTGAAGAAGTGAGGAAAACAGCATGAAAAAGGAAAGAATTCAAGAAATGAAGGATTTGGAAAGCTGCCAGCCCTGACCTCTCTTTACTAAATTGATCATAACTTGAGCTACAGAGGTTCAAATGAAGCGGTTCCAGCGGAATTGGAAAGTTAACATCTGGGGCTTCAAAATAATATGCAATTTGCTATAGTGGACATAAGTCTAAGTGTGCGTACGCACACGTGCTTGTTCGTATGCACAAGTCAGGATTTAGCATGTGTGCGGACGCACACATCTGCGCGTCCGCACAGGTCCCTGCACGTGACTTCATTAATTGCAACTCGCTGGCAGCGATTTTTGGGCCCCAAAACTCAATCCAACTCATTTTTTAAGATATTTAAGGCCAAATTGAAGAAGGATGAAGGGGGGAGCAATTAGGGTTAGATTTTAGTCATGTAGTTCATTTGCTAGAGAGAGAAGCTCCCCCTTCTCTCTAGAACCTAGGGTTCTTAGCTTAATTTCCTTATAATTGCTACTTCTAATTCTTGTTTTATTCTAGTTTCTTCTACCTTTCTTTATTTTATTGTCTTAATTCCCTTATGTTATCTTGTTAATTTCTCATTTTGGTTATTTTTATGTTTATGCACACTCTTGTTATTTTAATTTACATTTAATGCAATTTTATATTTCATGTCATTTATTACTTTATTGAGTTGCTATCTTTACTTTCCTTGCTTGGTAATTGTAGCATTTATTATTTCTTGTCATTTTATCATGCTTTCTTTACATGCCAACCAAGTGTTTGACAAAATGCTTGGTTGGGTCTTTGGTTAGTTTCTCACACTCTTAGTTGGGAATTTGGGTGTTTGGGTGAACTTGAGTGGTGGATGTCCATTCCACATTGTGTGAGGGTTGTTAATTAATTTGGTTTCCCTTGACTCTAAGTGACCCCCTAGTGTTGACTTAGGACTTAAGGATTGAGATTAATTATGCCTAGTTGACTTATCCTCGATGTAGGATTGACTAATTGGGATTAATTCACACACAATTACCATGTTTGTGGTCCACAACTAGGATAGGAATCCTTAATTACCCACTCCTTGCCAAGAGTTCTTTTTCGCATTTAATTTCCATTTTCATTGCCTTTACTTGCCTTCATTTAATTTCTTGCATGTTAAGCTATCTTCTTGCATTTCAATTTCTTGCCATTTACATTTCTTGTTCTTGCCAATTGCTATCTTCCAACCCTCATTTCTCTCATAGCCAATAATGAACATTTCATTGCAACTCCTAGGAAAGACGACCCGAGGTTTCATTACTCTCGGTTATTTTGTATTGTATTTAATATTTGATATTGAGAATTCATTGTTGGTTTGGACTATGCTACAAACGAATTGATTCTAGTTTTTGATTGATTCCAAACCATACAATAATTCTCTTATCAAATTCGACACCATTGCCAGGGAGTTGCAATGGTGTAAAGTTAGTGGCTGTTGTAAATATGTTAATATGTAAATAGCTTGCTTTTTGGTTGTCTTTGTTAATAGTTAGGATTGGGATCCCGAAGGACATTGGAGATTCTAGCATTGGTGGGGAAGTCAAGCACAAGCCACCATAGCAATGGCCTTCCCAATTGTCTAACTTAAAGATATTAAATAAAAGTTCTTGGTAACATTGTTCTAACTCTTCTTTCTTTGTATATATTTTGGCTTAATTGCATGTTTGCTTCTTTTGGTTAGCTTAGAATTAGTTTAATTTTGAGTTAATTATGTTAATTTTGGTTTGGATCATGAATTTAAGGGTTCTTGCATGTTTTGGTGTTTGGTTTTGATTGAACTAAGGCTTGGTACCTTAGAATTTTGAAGAAAAATTTTTGCAAAATAGGGTATCTGTGCATACGCACGTACTTGTGCGTGTGCACAAAACCGCTATTTTCTGCTTTCTGTGCGTACGCACCGACCTGTGCGCACACACACGCATGATTTTGCACTCTGTTTGCAGCGCCAGCACGCCTTGTGCGCACGCGTTCCTCTGCTTTCTGCGACCTATGCGTGCGCACTCACTCGTGCGTACGCACACATACCCTTTTTCGCACTCTTTGTGCGGTCCCACAAGCATGTGCGTCCGCACGCCAACTTGCAACCACTCTGGTGGGAGCGTTGGCACAGCGTGTGCGCGTGAACCCCTGCCCCTTATGCTCTTGTGCGCGCGCACGAACCTGTGTGCGCACGCACACATGATCCTTCCCAAGAAAAAACTTCTGTGCGTGCGCACACCCTTGTGTGCACGCACACTTCTTACTCCCTCTTCTGCCAGGAGCGCTCACATAGCGGGTGCACTCGCACACCTTCTCCTTTCCTGATAGTGTGCGCACGCACACACCCCTGTGCGTGCGCACGCCGCTGTTTTCTCACTATGCCTCTTTTCTTCTCTTCTTATCTTCTCTCCTCTCTTCTTCTTCTCTTTCACCCTATTTTTTACTTGTTCTTATTCATTTTGTTTGCATTTTGTTTTTATTTTGGTAATTATATTAGCTTTAGTTTAGTTGTTTGACAAATAAATAAGTTGCAAGTGTTTGTTTAATATTGATTGGGGTGCTTCTTGCTTGAATTTGGTTTCAAGTTTGATAAATATGTGCACTGAGCATTAAAAGCCTTGTTTAAATACCTAGATGAATTGTGAGTTTGATTCATATGTTGTAGCTACCATATGCATTAAACTTTATCCTTGTTTGGCATCTTAAATTGTGCACTTTCACTTTGGTAAATTGAGTTGAAATTACTTGTTCATCTTGATTTTCATATCATATGGATCACATGTTTGGTACTTGTTTCTTTTTAATGCTTTGCATTTGTTTGAGTGACTTAACTTGATTGTTATCAAGTGTATCACTTTTTGTAACAAGTACCTATACCATGTGACTTTTTCCTTGTGTTTCATGATGAACAAGTAGTTTCCTTTTCATTAATGGATCGGGTATTATTTATTGTGCTATTTTATATCACTCTGGAGCTTTCACTTGCACAATTTTAATATCCACTATTCTTAATTCAATTCACTCTTGTTGCAATTGCCTAAGTTTGCTTGTGTTTGATTGATGCTCATTTATTGCTTGCTTCTTAGGCCATTTAGTTGAGGAACTCATGCTTACTTTTTCATTGTGTGGATGCCACGTTAGCTGGCCGTTGTGTGTATTCCATACCACTATGCAAAATTCCTAAATTAGATGCTTATTTACTCTCTCCTTTACCTTTTTGTGCTACTTGTCCTATGATTCCTAATTATACCTTATTCACTCTTTTTGAGGATGAGACATGAAGGCAAGGAGCCAGGAGAGGAGGAGAAAACCGATGATGGAGATGCCGAGCATACATGGGACTTGGCAATTCCACACAACCCAAGCCCCGCACCCGCCAACCGAAGGTGGATCTCTTGAGAGACATTCTCCTCGAATTTTGTTTGTGCACGGAGGACCGTGCAACACTTAAGTGTGGGAGAGGATTCGCCATTTTGGGGTGTAAACTTTCTTTTCCCAAATACCTTGCACTTTATTTTTACTTCTTTTAGTAGATTTCTTGTATATATTTGGAGTGATTTTGATTATTGCATTTCATTTCCTTCTAGTATATATGTCTTAGACTATTCAAAGTTTATATCTATTGCGTTTTGCATCTTTTTCTTAGTATATATTTTATAGATAGAAATTGTGATTGGATGACGTGAATAGTATAGCACCTAGTTCAATTTTGTCCTAATTGTTCATGTTAATTTTTGCTTGTTGAAAATTAGGAATAGAACTAGGAAAGATTTTAAAATTGCATCCATTGCAACATACATACATACATATATATAGTAAATAAGTTTTGGTAAAACAACAAAGAATTTTCAAGAAACCCCTTTTTAGGGCATTCCATTGATTAGATTTGAAACTTGTTTTTGAACTTGCTTGAAGTATCTTTTTATGGAACATAGAAAAGAGCTTGAACAAATACCTTGTGAGATTTGAGCTTAAATGGGTGGTTGCACATTATCAACCACAAAATTTTGTTGTGTGATAAACTTCTTTTATGATTGTGATCTTTGATTTGCTTTAATCTTTATGTCCTATAATTGTTGTTTTGAATGCATCTAGTATGATTGAGGCCATTGTTGAAATTAAACTCACTTAACCCATATGGCCAACCCTTACATCTACCTTTGTAAACCACTTTTGAGCCTTTTAATTCCCCTTTGTTCTCATTATAAGAACATCATTCACCCTAAGTGAAAAACCATTATGTCCATTGATTGTATCTTTGATTAGCTTTGGTTTGAGTGTGTGTGTTAATCAAGTGTGGGGGAAATTTGTGAAAAACATTGGTAGTTAGTTAGCTTTGGGTGTTCATTGAAAATATGGCAAAATGGGTAACTACTCATTTATCTATTGGTTAAAATATATGCATATATTTTTGTTGATAATAAGAAAAGAAAAGAAAAAAAAAAGAAAAAAAGGAAAAAAGAAAAAAAAGAAAAAGAGAAAAAAGAAAAGAAAAAGAAATGATGATAAGAATGTTAAATAAAGGATGCATATGTGTGGAAATTGGAAAGAAGGATGCATGAGTGAATGTAAGAAAAGAAATGGATGGGAAGTTAGGTTGTTTTGTCACGTATGTGGGATGATATAAGATTAGGTGGGATACTTGAGCTAATCAAAGATCCAATCTATTAGCCCACTTAACCATATTAATCATACCCTTACCTAATCCCCATTACAACCCTCAAAAGTCCTCATGATATTTGCATTCATTCATCAAATATTAGTTAATTGTTAGATGACTTACAAATCTTTGAAAACATGATTAAAGGAGGATTGAGTGATTAAGCCCTAAACACTGAGCGACTAGAGTGTAAACACAGCTTGTGAGGTGTTCAATCGCTCAATTCTATGTTTCCATTGCTTATTTTGTATCTTTTTGCAAGTTGTTGAACTTAATTTTGAAAATTTCAAATCAATCTTTGGACATTGATCATATTGCTATATTTTCCTTGTCTTGGCCCTAAGTTCCTACTTTGGATTGATTGAGATTCTTTTGTTTGTTTTTGCCAAACTCAATAGGAATTATAGTGTAGATATATATAGATAGCATTTAGTATAGTTACATGCATGTAGGTAGTTGCATTAATAATTACCCCTTCATTCATCTCCTTTGGTTGGTTTAGCATGAGGACATGCTTAGTTTAAGTGTGGAAAAATTAATGAATCCATATTTTACGATATATTTTGATTTGATTTGAGTGGATTCCATCACATAAACCAGCATTTATTCACCTAAATAGCATGCTTTTGAGATTTCTTCCTAAATTGTGTTTGAAAGTGAAAACATGCTCTTTTGTGCTTAATTTTGTCAATTTTATTCACTTTAATCCCATTTAGTGCCTTGATGTATTTGTTAAGTGATTTTCAGGTTTTCAAGGCAAGTATGAGTTGAAGAAGTGAGGAAAATAGTATGCAAAAGGAAAGAATTCAAGAAATGAAGGATTTGGAAAGCTGCTAGCCCTGACCTCTCTGTACTAAATTGGTCATAACTTGAGCTATAGAGGTCCAAATGAAACGGTTCCAGCGGCATTGGAAAGCTAACATCCGGGGATTCAAAATGATATGCAATTTGCTATAGTGTACATAAGTCTAAGTGTGCGTACGCCTAGGTGCTTGTGCGTACGCACAAGTCAGGATTCAGCATGTGTGCAGACGCACACATCTGTGCGTCCGCACAGGTCCCTGCACGTGACCTCATTAATTGCAACTCGCTGGCAGTAATTTTTGGGCCCCCAAAATCCAATCCAACTCATTTTTTGAAGCTATTTAAGGCCAAATTGAAGAAGGATGAAGGGGGAGCAATTAGGATTAGATTTTAGTCATGTAGTTCATTTTCTAGAGAGAGAAGCTCCCCCTTCTCTCTAGAACCTAGGATTTTTAGCTTAATTTCCTTGTAATTGCTACTTCTAATTTTTGTTTTATTCTAGTTTCTTCTACCTTTCTTTGTTTTATTGTCTTAATTCCCTTATGTTATCTTGTTAATTTCTCATTTTGGTTATTTTTATGTTTATGCACACTCTTGTTATTTTAATTTACATTTAATGCAATTTTATGTTTCATGTCATTTATTGCTTCATTGAGTTGCTATCTTTACTTTTCTTGCTTGGTAGTTGTAGCATTTATTATTTCTTGTCATTTTATCATGCTTTCTTTACATGCCCACCAAGTATTTGACAAAATGCTCGGTTGGGTCTTTGCTTAGTTTCTAACACTCTTGGTTAGAAATTTGGGTGTTTGGGTGAACTTGAGTGGTGGATGTCTATTTCACATTGTGTGAGGGTTGTTAATTAATTTGGTTTTTCTTGACTCTAAGTGACCCCCTAGTGTTGACTTAGGACTTAGGGATTGAGATTAATTATGCCTAGTTGACTTATCCTCGATGTAGGGTTGACTAATTGGGATTAATTCACACACAATTACCATGTTTGTGGTCCACAACTAGGATAGAAATCCTTAATTACCCACTCCTTGCCAAGAGTTCTTTTTAGCATTTAATTTCCATTTTCATTGCCTTTACTTGCCTTCATTTAATTTCTTGCATGTTAAGCTATCTTCATGCATTTCAATTTCTTGCCATTTACATTTCTTGTTCTTGCCAATTGCTATCTTCCAACCCACATTTCTCTCATAGCCAATAATGAACATTTTATTGCAACTCCTAGGGAAGACGACCCGAGGTTTCATTACTCTCGGTTATTTTGTATTGTATTTAATATTTGATCTTGAAAATTCATTGTTGGTTTGGACTATGCTACAAACGAATTGATTCTAGTTTTTGATTGATTTCAAACCATACAATAATTCTCTTATCAATTTCATTGAAAATTTTATTTACTTGGATTGGAAAAAACTCTTTGATATTAGAAAGCCTGTTTACCCTGATTTAGTCAGAGAGTTTTATGCAAACATGTACTATAGTGAGGAATCTGTTCGCTCGTATGTTAAAGGCCACTAAATTTATTTAAATAAAGAATCCGTTGGTGAAGCCCTTGATTATTATGATGTTGGCGTTAATGCCTACATTTTAAGAAAATGGGATAATAATTTGGGCATCTCACACAAGAATGTATTGGCTAACATATGTGTAAATGTATCCCTTATGGATGGTGTTACCCCCCAATCATAGAGCCTTAGGTCCAACCAAAGCCCAGCTTCACCGTCTCATCACTCATATACTCATGCCCCAAAGTGATTTATTCCAAAGAGTAACCTTCTATGATACTTTGGTCCTTTATGCATTACTCAATAAAATTGAAATCTCATTTGCTTACTTGATGATGCCCCATATGTATGACTGTATCAAAAGCGATAAAAATATTTCTCTTTCATATGGCATATTTTTAACTTACATCTTTCACTATTTTGGTGTTAATTTGAGCAACAAGACACAAGAAAATAGAATTTTATATCTTAAGGGCGATGGTGCAGTAAAACAATCTAAGAGAAAGGGCACAAAGGCAGCAAAAGACACAGTTTTGGAGAAAGAAGAGGAAGAAAGTATTCCTCTTCCATCTGCTACAGGGGCATCATCCACTCACAAGTACTTGATAAATGGCATTGTCAAGGATGTCTTACAAGAATTTATGAATCTCACTAAATAAATGATCAACTCGAGCCAACAAGTTAGAAAACTAGCAATTCAAAATGAGAATTCCTTTAGGAAGTCTTAAAGCCGAGTTAAAGTGCTGCTCAAATACATAGATTCGTTGAAAGATGATCAAGCATTGTCCGAGCAAGAAGAAGATCTTCTTGGAATCAAGGATGAGGGGTCTGATGTCCAATTCCTATTTGATGTTGCTATTTTCTTAGAATTTATTTTCTGATGATACAATTTCTGGTCTTTAGAATTACTGTTTGAATACTGTTTACTATTGGATGACTGTAATAGTTATAGGAACTTAACATTGACACCAACACAATTACTTATTTTGCACTTATGATTTGCATATTGAACTATTTTTTGTGCAGATTTATCCTTCTTGATAACAAAAAAGGGAGTAAATATTGTGTGTGAAAATGAATTAAAATTGTTATGATGCTTGAGGCAGGCTGTAGTTTCTGTTTTGAAGTTATTATTTGCAGCTTTGATTGTGAATATTGCTTATACTTGCTTATTAATCATAGCTCTATTTGGTATCTGAGTTTTTGACTAAGTAGCTTTAATTAATGCTTGTTTTAAGGCTGTTTGATGATGCTTTTTTAAACAGATTAATAAGCCTTGTAAATTTTGGCTAGTGATTAAATAGGTTCCTAATTATAAAAATGTTTGTAAAATTCTTGGATGTTTGGCATTATTTCTATGTAAAGTTTATTCATATCAGGTTGAGCAATACAATCATTCAGGGGAGCTTAGTAAATAAAAGAAAGGGAGAGTTTCAAATCAAAAGAAACATTAAAGGAAAATTCCTAAAACTCTTCTTATTTATTTTTCAATTCATTTCATAATATTTGTCGTCAAGAGAGAAATTGTTGAGTTTAAAGAACTAACAACATATTAAAGATGATGACTAAATATTATTATTGAGTTAAAAGTCAATTATATGTATGATTAGTTTGTTTAGTATATAGAAAATTAATTTAATCACACTAGCTCAAGGAGAAAGAAAAACAAACCCAACAAACTAATGAAGCCCAATATTGGTTCAGTTTAAACCAAACATTCATACCATCACTCTTAATCTAAAGAATGAGTGGCTGAACTACATAAAAGAAGAGCAAGAAAACTGGACCAAGAACAATCACAAGCCCATATCAGTGGTCCACATTTAAGTCCAATCATTCACTTAGATGCTAACTAAGTAATTCAATTCCATTTGTATCAAAACCAATTCACCTCACCACCGAACCAAATTCTCTCTTCTCTCCCATCTTTTTCTTCCAACACTCACGTGAAAGCTCAAAAGAAAAGAAAGAAAAATGGAAGCTCTTAACTAGGACAAAATCAGAGAACAAAAGGGAGTTACCAAATCCAAGCAAGAAGAGAAAATCAAAGAAGATAGGGCTAAAGACAAGATCACATTCGAAGGACAAATCACAAAAAGGAGTTTTCACATTTATGCTTCATTGAAGATCAGTGAAAAAATCTTTTCTTTGCATACACAGAAGTAGAAAGTTAAAGATGGTGACAATCTGCAGTGAATCAACATTCAAGAATCAAACTTGGGGACAAAGCAAGATTGAAGGGTTCAGATTCAAAAAGCAATTTAAAAAAAGATTAAAAGAGAAGATAGAAGGTAAGGATGCATATATGATTCAGTAACTACCTCTACTCTATCTCTCCTCTGTGACGCCACTACTACTTCTAATTTTTGGGAGAAGAAGTCAAACATGTGCTGAAGTAAGATTTCAAGTTTTGGAAGCTTCACTCCTCTATTAAAGGGGTGAACGACCAAGGATTGAGGTAAGGAGTGAGAGTAGAACGTTTGGGTTCTTATAGCTTGCAAAGCTATTACCATTCTTCTCCTTCATGGTTCTCATTGAATATCTTATTTTCTCAGTCTAGTTTTTTTTCCAATAGTAAAAGGTATAAAATGAAGTTTGTAAGAAAAAGTCATTGAGTGAAAAAGGCAAGAGAGTTAGACTTGGAGAAAAAGCCAATGTTTATTTTAGAAATCCTTCGTAATTTTTTCTATTTTGTTGTCATGATCCTGAGGGGATTTTCTTGCAAGTTGGGTGAGTACTTTGCTGTTGAAAGTTACGGTGAGTTTCTAGTCAAATCTGGTTTGGGTTAGAAATTGAATTTGTCCCATATAGGATTGGGTAGAATCCTAGAAAATTGGAGTTTGTAATCTTGTTCAAAGATAGTAAAATTCCATCATTGTTGTGATGGAGACTAGATGTAGGCTACATTGCACTGAGTAGCTGAACTAGGATATATTTCTGTGTCACTTCTCTTTCTCTTCTCTATTTCTGATTTTTTATTTTAGGAGACAAAATAAAATTATCTCCTAATTATTATATCTTGCTAAACTTTACAGTAATACATCTTGCACGTAACTCTATTTTGGCTCCTCCTTCGGTACGAGATAAAATATAATAATCTCCTATCTTTTACTTGAGGCAGCACTTCAGAATCCAGAAGTTCCATCCAACTCTAAGATTAATCAAGCAAAGTAAAAAAAGTCCAAGATTTGATCCCCTTCTCTAAGCCACTAATATCTATCAAATTGGATCTTTCAATTTTTTCATGCAACAAGTAAAGCAAATCACTCACCTCACTTAAATATATAGAGAAAAATATGTATAAAGCAACTGAAAAATTTTATTCCTAAAAAATGATCAAATTATGTCACAAAAAATGTTTAAATAGATTTCTAATAAATTAGCCTTAATGTGGGCAAAATCTTTCTAGAATAAAATATAAAATCTAAAATTAAATAAAAGATATGATTCTAAAATTAATTTTACTAATTTAAACTATATTTGATTTTATTGGATCAAAATAGATTTGATTTAAATTTAAACTCCTAAAGATATGATAACCAATATAAACCAAATTTGATCTTATTAGATTATATTAGATTTGATTTAAATTTTAAACTCTTAAAAGTACTACTAAACAAATTAAAGCCAAATCAAATCTTTTAACAAATCTTAACAACAAATCAAACTAAAATATAGACTAAATAATTTTGCAATTGATGCTAAATTTGCTCATTCTAATGTACCGGAAAAGCACTTTTGGTCTTCTTATTATCCTCCTGACTTAATCCAATGGATCTTGTCCTTTCTCTCTTAGTTAACAATTAATGTATTTTCTCATGTATAAGCATTGCTAAATTCCTAAAGCTCTCCTTGAGCTTCTTTATACATGTTCTAGTGATGGGACATTTCGGAAGTGTAAAATTTCTATTCTACCTTTTTAACTTAGGATATCCAGATTGTCTTCTCGAGCATGTATCATTCTTTTCTTCCTTAAAAAGATTCTTCCTCAAATTTGTATCTATATCAAAAGGAGAAAAATTAGATACAATAAACCTAGTTAGATTCAAAAAAATTATTCTTGTTGAAATTGTGTTTGATAATCCCCAATGAATTCAAACCAATCTCATGGTTCAAAGATCATATTTTAGTGGCTCTTCTTTAGCCTTTGAATAGAGGTCAAGATCTTTTTTTTTAACTATGTCATAAACCTTCATTTGTATAAATTTGGCATTTTTATTTTACTTTCACTATCTAAAATAACATCACTTAAAAATAAAGGCATCATAATCAAAATAGTAGAACAGTTAAAATCATTCACAAATTCAAAAGAATAACTAATAGAGTTATAAATTACATTTTTATAAGAAAGCTCAGTGTCTAACAAATAATTATCCAAATCATTTTAATATGTAAGATATGATAATAAAAATAAATTAACACATAATCAACCTCTTTTAAGAATAACTCAACAATGTGTGTAAAATTTATAATATTATGATATACAATTAAAATTATCATCATACCAATATTGTCCACAACAAGTACAATATTATAATTATGTTTTTAGCCCTAGGTAAATCAAGCAGAAAGTTCATAAAAATATCAATCCATATATGAGTAAGAATAAGTAAAGGAATGCACAATATATTTGACAATATTTAAGATTCAACTTGCTTACATGCAGTATAATTCGAATAATTTTTTTTAACACTCCTACGTCTATAAGACCAATAAAAATATATAAATAACAAATCTAATATTCTTTTTATTTTACTATGTTACTTTAAAACAATATTCTCACAAGCAACATATGTAAAATGAAAATCAGATTTAGTTGCATAAAAATTCTTCATAAATCAAATACAAACAAGTTAAGAGTAAGAGTAGTGATTAAATCAAACCTTTTGAAAAACTCATTAGTAACTACATTCTCATTACCTTGTTTAATTACATATGAAAAATAATCAAGCAACTCGATCCACTTTGCATGTCTCTTATTTAAAGTTTCTTGAATTATCAAATACAAAATATAAAACACCTTCTCATTTTTTGAGTATTTGAGACTTGATTCATGTAACTACTCACTAAAGTATACAATTTATTATTTTTCTCTCTTTTCATTCACATTAATACTTTCAAATTCACTAATAAATCTATAAAATCTTAAAAATCTAACATGTAAAAACTAGACAATTCATTGTTCGTTTCAATATGAGTGATTAGAGACTTTTTAAATTTCAATGACACTAATTCACTTTTATCTAGAGTATAATTTTTTAGATATCTATCACAATTATGTTTGTTATTCTTAGTTTCTTTTTTCATTGACTCCTCTCTTTCATTATTCTCTTTTTTTTTTTAAACTCTTTCTTAGATTTCACTCAAACACTCACTATTTTTCTCATTTTTTTTCTTTTCTCTCTTGTTGACCATTTTAAAAATTTTTGTATCTTTAATTTCTCTAAATATACATCTTTATTTGTAGCATACTCAACAAATTTTTTCACAATTGGCATTGAAAAAAAACTCTTTTTTTTTATGTTAATCTATGTAATTTTTTTTTAAATCTATGACTTTAAATTTTGTCTTATTCTCAAACTTTACTCTTTTAAAAATTCTTATAGAATTAGGGTTTGAAAAAAGCCAAGTTACATAAGTTGTTACTGCTTATCTACTTTAATGGCCAAATTGACTATATCCTTCATTGTTTTATAATGGTAGAAATTCAATTTTATCAGCAATTTCTTTGTTTAATCCAATAAGAAATCGTCCCATAAGAACTTCAAGATCCTTTTTAACATTAACATTGGTCATCAAATTCAACAATCCTTGTGGTATTCCACTATAAATTTTGATCCTTGTTTTAACTTACGAAACTTTTTAAAAAATTCCTTATAGTATGATGATGGTACAAACCGATTTCTCATGATTTTCTTCAGCTTCTACTAGGTGCAAATTGTCTTTTTTTTTCTACCTTCTTGATCTTTCTAATCCATTCCACCAAATACGAGCATCATCAAAAAATTTGGCTTTTATCAATCTAACCTTCTTTTCCTCTAAAAGATTGTAACATGCAAAAATAAACTCTACATTTTTTCCATTCAAAATAAGTTTCAGCATTATTTCTTCCTTAAAGAGTAAGAATTTTCATTTTAAAAAACTTTTTTTTCATATGAGATTCCTTCGCCGTCATTATTACCATCCTCAATCCTCGTTGATTCTAATTTTGAAACCTTAAAAAGAATAATAAAGATCACATAATATAGTTCTCACATGTATCATTCAAATTAGGATACTCAAATTTTTACTTAATTTATGACTTTTTTTTTTCTTTTGAGCTCACTACTCTTATCTTTTTTCATTCTTTAATTACTTTAAAAAATATGCACTTTAGAAATTAAAGAAAAAGAGGGACCAAACTAAGATAACCTGAATGATAGAAACTTTGAATTTGACTTAGTCCAATGACAAAAATTTTGAATTTGATTTAGCCTAACAAGCAAAGTAAATCACTCATCTCAGTTGAATACACAGAAAAATATGTATAAAATAACTGAGAAATTTTATTCCTAAAAAATGATCAAATTATATCGCAAAAAGTGTTTAAATAAATTTCTAACAAAGTAGCCATAATGTGGGCCAAATTTTCCTAAAATAAAATATAAAATATGAAATTAAATAAAAGATATGATTCTAAAATTAGTTCTACTAATTTAAATCATATTTGAACGTATTGAGATCAGATTTGATTTAAATTTAAACTCCTAAAATATGATAACAAATTTAAACTAAATTTGGTTTTATTAAAGTAAATCATATTTAATTTAAATTTTAAACTCCTAAAATTACTATTAAACAAATCAAAATCAAATTAAATCTTTTGACAAATCTTAATAACAAATCAAAGTGAAAGATGGACTAAATAATTTTAAAATTAATGTTAAATTTATTCCTTTCAATAAACATGGAAAGCAATATTAGATTTTTTGCCGGCCTCCTTATTTAGTCCAATGAACCTTGTTCTTTCTCCTTTGATCAACAATTTAATGTATTTCTTTATATATGAACACCGCGAAATTTCTAAAATTCTCATTGAACTTCTTTTCATGTGTTTTAGTGGTGAGACTTTTAGATTTTTTAAAAATGTAAAATTTTTATTCTGTCTATTTGTCTTACTATGTTTA
>NC_029785.2:75179330-75189413 GCF_000816755.2 Arachis ipaensis
TAAAATTCAAAATTCTATTTAAAATTTTATTATTAATAAATAAATTATTTTATATATAAAATAAAATAAAATATTTAATATTTATTTATAATAAACTAAACAAGTGACAAGTGAATTTAAATTCATATTTTAATGAGTAAATAGTCAAAATCGTCTTTGAAAGATACTCCAATCTCCATTTTGGTCCTCGAAAGATATAGTTAATCAAAATCGTCCCCGAAAGATACACGATTGGTCTCCTTCCGTCCTAAACTACCTGTTGAAACAATTGAAGTTGGTTAAAACCAAAGAACTTTTAAACAAGTGAATTTAAATTCATATTTTAATGAGTAAATAGTCAAAATCGTCTTTGAAAGATACTCCAATCTCCATTTTGGTCCTCGAAAGATATAGTTAATCAAAATCGTCCCCGAAAGATACACGATTGGTCACGTTAGTCCTTCCGTCAGTTGGATGATGACGTGGAAGGCTAATGCCACGTGTCACAAGATGATTGGTTAACGTGTCAGATCAGTGACACGTAGTACTTGAGATGTAAAAAAGTTATTTAAAATCAAAATAGTCCTTGAAAGTTCAGACGTAAGTCATTTTCATTCCTAAAATTTTAAAAATTAATCAAATTAGTCCTTATATAATTTTTTTTATTTTTTCTTGATAATATTAAATTTAAAATATTTTTGATATTACTAATTTTAATAGAAATGTAATTGACAATCAAAAAAATAGTAATTGTATCTTTTCTTCTTAAAAATTTTTCAATAAAAATATGTTTCTCCTTTAATTCTTGTCAAAATCTGTCTTATTCTTTTCTATTCTAAAATCTTTTTCTTACATTATTACATTTTGTTGAAATATATATATATATACTCAAAATTGAAATGTAGGTATTTGTTAACCTAAATAAAGTTATAGGCTCAAAATCAAAATTTATGTATGTTAACCTATATATATATATATTTCAGCAAAATGTAATAACGTAAGAAAAATGTTTTAGAATAGAAAAGAATAACAGAAATTTTGACAAGAATTAAAGGAGAGAGATATTTTTATTGAAAAAATTTTTAAGAAAAAAAGATATAATTATTAATTTTTTTGATTGTCAATTACATTTCTATTAAAATTAGTAGTATCAAAAAATATTTTAAATTTAATATTATCAAGAAAAAAAATATATATATAAGGACTAATTTGATTAATTTTTAAAATTTTAGGGATGAAAATGACTTACATCTGAACTTTCAAGGACTATTTTGATTATAAATAACTTTTTTACATCTCAAGCGTCACGTGACATGTCACGTGTCATTGATTTGACACGTTAACCAATCATCTTGTGACACGTGGCATTAGCCTTCCACGTCATCATATGCCACATGGCACTTAATGTGACACTTCATCATCCAACTGACGGAAGTACTATAGTGACCAATCGTATATCTTTCGAGAACGATTTTGATTAACTTTATGTTTTGAAGACTAAAATAGAGGTCGGAATATCTTTCATGGACGATTTTGGCTATTTACTCATATTTTATTGGTAAACCAACCAACAAAATGGCCTTTCAACAAAATTAAAAATCAATGCACCTACCCATAGAAATCACCCTCAGCAGTCACCTAAAACAGTGGCCACCGAACCAAGGGGCAATATAGTCAAGCCACTCAATATAAACTAGAAAAGCGAACCTACCAATACGGTAAGACCGCGCTCCAGAATTTTCAGCTTTGGAAGCTCCGAATCTCAAAACTTTGCAACTTGGATTGTGGCACAGCAACCAAAGCCAAGCCAGGTACCAACAAAACGACATTGCCCTCTGTGCCGTTTACTCTCACTCACAGAGAGAGAGAGAGAGAGAGAGAGAGAGAGAGAGAGAGAACATATCCCTCATTCCACTACGCGTGTTTCTGTCTCTGTTTCAGGCGCTGTCCCTAACAACCAAAGCGCCATTAACCACCATATCAACGGCAACAACAAGAAGAAAAAGAAGCGGTTTTTTTGTTGCAGTGGAGAGAGAGAGAGAGAGAGAGAAATGGGGAGCAGTAGTGCAGCACCGAACTTGGAAGATGTTCCCTCCATGGATCTCATGACGGAGCTCCTCCGTCGTTTCAAGTGTTCCGCTAAGCCTGATAAGCGTCTCATTCTAATTGGTATAACTCTTTCTTTCTCCGTTTGTTTAGCTTCAGATCCGAAAATTCCATAACGTGTACCACAAAATTCTATGCTTTTTGGTGTCTCCGTACAAAAATAAACAAAAAGTTAGCGGCTTTGGAATTTTGTTGCGGATGTTAGGGTTCATTCCTGTTATTCCATGAGCTACTGAATGTATGTGCTATTTTGTTTTGTTTTGTTTTGTTTTAAGGGTGGAAAGTGAAAAGAAAAGAATTTGTTTCTTGTTCTGATTTGATGCGAAAAAACAATGGAGATTTAACTAATGTTCAGTTCTATAATTGATGATGGAGATTCTTTACCATGATAAGTATTCTGTTCATCTATTATTATGGCACCATTGCATTGTATAATCCATGTAGTCAACCACACCAGTGATACAAGGTTTAGTTCTTGTTCTTTTTCATGTGTGGTTGTCAATGCTTTTAATTTCATTCTTTGATTCGGAGTTGTGGTTTTAGGAGCATGCTCTTATTGTAATTATAAGATTTTATCTATTTAATTTTGTCATTTGGATACACTTCTCTGCACTGTGAATCTACATGCATACATTTGTTGGAGGTTTTTTATCTGTTTGGGAAGTGTGTGACATTCTCTTATGTATATAATGATTGTCTTGGTAGAGATAGCACAATATATCAGTTGGCGTGGAATCCTTTTCTCTTTCTTTGTGTACTTCAGTTTTTGTTTATGGTCGAGGGAATCAACTTTTCTTTAACTAACAATCGGTCAATACATTANNNNTAGCTAATTGTTGAATGAAAAATGTTGGTTTTCGATATTTTCCTTTTTACTTTTTATTCATCGATATGTAATTGTTAGATTTTCTTTCTTTTGATTTGTCGTAATAACTTTATGTATGCTAGTATACTTGATTATTGACTGGATTTGTACTCCGGGTGACAGCATATGTCTTTCCCATTTTTACTTTTACACACGTTAGGGATACAAATAGGACGATTTAAACGTTAGAGACAGTGGGACACAATTAGTACTTACCCCAAACGTTGGGGACAAAAACGATATTTTACTCTTGTATTTTTTTTCCTCCTAATATATGTATTTTCGAGATGCTATTCTTTCTATTTGAAAGTCGAAGAAAAAGAAAAAAGAGCACAGTTGAGTAGCTTCATTAAAGTTTTAGATTGAATTGAATATATTTATATAACAAGTCATTGGATGGTAAATTTAATTTCTACTACAGTTGTTGTGTGATTCTGTTGCTACTTTATATTTGGCCCTCCAAAACTGGAGTTAAAATTAGTCTTTGCTCTTCTTCTGTTAACTTTCAAATTGACCCACCACGTGATTGCTTTGTAGCAGATGGTGAGACTTCTAGATTTGTATTGTTCCTTTGTAATGGCACGTTCACCACTTTTTATATGATTGAATCAATGCAGAATGTTTCTGTTAGAGATAGTGCTCATCTCCTAATAGAATTGAAGTTATAAAAGAGAGAGGTTAAAGGTTATTTAGGGAGAATTGAGAATATGAAAAAAAAGTTGCAAGGGCTGAGGGTGTCCCGTGTTGCTAAGCTGGCCACTAGGTATGTGAGGAATGTAATTATTGCATGTGAGTGCTTTAAACCATTGTAGGGATATTTGTAGTGATGTTAAAGCATAGAGGGATAGGCTGTATTTTGGATCGGAAATCGGAATTGGGAGAGGTAGAGCTGCTCAGTAGTGCTGTGTATTTTTCCTTTCTCGTTTTTGTTCGTACTTCTTTTCCATTTTTTTTTCTGATTCCTTAATATCTATGTAACAGGAAGCCATAAATACAATTATCATTTTCATTTTCTTCTGTTTGTTCTCAGCGGTTTCTATCAGTAACTAATATTGTTGTTCCAATTATTAAACAAGCTAAGGCTGGTTATTTTTCATAGTTTATTTTATCAGAACATTGGTTCATGTATTTTACTAGTATAAAACTGTATATATGAGATTATTTTGAAACACAGAATACCGTATATAATTGAAAAAAATTTAATGCAGGCCCACCTGGTTCTGGGAAAGGAACGCAGTCACCAATTATAAAGGATGAGTACTGCTTATGCCACTTAGCCACGGGTGACATGTTAAGAGCTGCTGTTGCGGCTAAAACTCCTCTTGGTATCAAAGCTAAAGAAGCAATGGAAAAGGTTAGGTTATCCATATTTTTTTTTTTTTCTGCAGATTGATGTTCTACTCTCTGCATTTCATGAGGAGATTGATAATGTGATATATTCCAGGGAGAGTTGGTTTCAGATGACTTAGTTGTTGGCATTATAGATGAGGCTATGAAAAAACCATCATGTCAAAAAGGTTTTATTCTTGATGGTTTTCCAAGAACAGTTGTCCAAGCACAAAAGGTATTAGCTTCTCCACACTCTAGCTATTCTTTCGGTTGAAATGTTGGATTACATTTGAAACACAACTAAATAATTGACCATATTCGCTGTTCTTCTGTTTTCTGTGCAATATGGATTTGCCATGTCTCTCTTTGCAGCTTGATCAAATGCTGGAAAAACAAGGACTAAAAGTTGACAAGGTGCTCAATTTTGCCATTGATGATTCTATCCTTGAGGAGAGGATAACTGGCCGCTGGATACACCCATCTAGTGGCAGAAGCTACCATACAAAATTTGCTCCTCCTAAAGTTTCGGGGGTTGATGATGTATGTTCATTTTTTTAACTGTTCCTTTTTTAGAATTAAAAATATTGATTAAGTTGAAGAATAAGTTGCCGGGCTTTATTGTTAAATCTTTTTATGTTAAAAATGTTCTGTTAGTCTTTACTGATTTTCCAAATTTGCAATTGGGTCTCTACATTTTAAAAGTTTTCAATTGAGTTCCTTCGCCAATTTTAAATTTGTAATTAGATCTCTTTTTTAATAGTAGAAGTTACAAAAATGTTTTCATCCATCTAACACTACCATGGAATATGCCTTTTGGAATGACAAGATGTGATTACAAATTTAAAACTGGAGTAAGGACCTAATTAAAACTTTTAGTGTAGACTCAAATTATAAATTTATTGAAACTATTGGAACTAATAGAATAATTTAACCATCTCTTTATTAGGAAATAAATTTACTTAGCAGCCATTGAAATGGTATCCATTCTAGTATTTTTTATAGAACCAAAGCTAACAAAGAAGGAAGGTGATCATATTTTAGGCCGAAGAGAATGTCATAGTCTCACAGAGTATAACATTGTTGCTTTATGTAATATGCTGTAGTGTCAATATTTATTGTCAACTTTGTTCTCACATTGTTGCTTTAAGTAATATGCTGTAGTGTCAATATTGATTGTCAACTTCTTCTTAGGTGACTGGCGAACCTCTTATCCAGCGTAAGGATGACACTGCAGCAGTCCTTAAGTCAAGGCTGGATGCATTTCATAAGCAAACTGAACCAGTATGATTCTGAGTGCTCTATCTCGTCTTTTAAACATAGTGCTTTGCTTTACCATGTTAACTTAGTTTTAAATTAACTGTATATGCAGGTGATTGATTATTATACAAAGAAAGGGATCGTCGCCAATCTTCATGCTGAGAAACCTCCCAAAGAAGTTACAGTTGAAGTCGAGAAGGTGTTATCTTCATAGAATTATCGAACTTTTTTTTTTCAATATAGACATTGAAAACTCCATTTGCCAATTTGTATTTTAGTATGTTCTAAATCAGACCGTTCAGCTTTGCTGCAAATGCCGGCTTTTTCTCAAACTCAAATTTGATGAGTAACTTTGGTGAAATAAGAGTTGAGTTTGAAATTTTACTATTTGTTTGTGCGTTAATTCCCTCCACTTGTTTTTTGCAACTGCTTGTGTTCTCTTAAGAGGCAATATATGCATATGCTCAATCAGATTTCATCACACCTGTTACACATTTGATTAAGTGAATGAAAGGAAAAGGGTGTAAGATTTTTGTGAAGAGCAAGTAAAGAATAATGCGTCTGGCACTTAAATTTGATTGAGTGAAAAAAAAAGCAAAAGGTATGAGTTGCTAGTTGAGCTAGTAAAAAATAATGACTAAATATCATAGTCGTTCTTGAGATTCGCGCAAATACTCAATCTAATCCTCAAGATTCCGATTTTTCCATTATAGTCCTGCAGATAGAGCTCCGAGCACTCAAAAGTGGTCTCTGGGCATATTTCTGGTGATGAGTCATCACCGGAGCGCTGACATGGCTTGGGTTTGCCACGTGAGAGGGCTCCAAAACGTCGTCGTTTTGGTTTGGCGCCCTTGATAGCCAAAAACGACGCCGTTTAGATGTTATTTAGCACGAAAAATAGTTTTCTCTCCAACACAAACACTTCACTTCACTCGTCTTTTCTTCTTCCACCCTCTGACTTCATCTTAATCTCCTCATCAATGGCGTAACCGTAGGGTTCTATTCGCTGGCTTGAAAAAGTTGAGAGAAGAAGTAATCCGACCAAAAGTTGTTTTCATACTTCCCCTCCTTCACTAGAAGCACGAGGTTCCGACTTTGTGATCGGACTCAAGATAACCTTCCTTTTTTTTACTTTGCATTTTCAATACAGTGTTGGTTGATGATATGTAAGTTGTTAGTGTAGTTGAGGTTTGGGAGTTTTGGTGTCATTGTAGTGTCTAGGGTTTGAAGGTTGGTTAGGGTTTGTGGGGTTGCTCTATTTAACCCGAATTAAACAGGGATAAAACAGGGAGATGTATGCAGGATTGGAAAAAAATGTGTTCTTGTGGTGTTGATTTTTTTTATATATATAATGCATTAGTAGGCTTTCAAATTCTGCCTCTATTAAGTGAAAATTTAGAATTTCTCGCAGATGGAAGAGAGGTTGGACATCATGTTTCATCATGGGGGTGACTTCAAAAAAAAAATGCAGAAGGGATTATGGTATATCCTCCAAACAACAAGACCTGTTAGGTGATCTAGACACTGATACTCTAGATGTCTTCTACATACGGAACTAACATAAGGAGTTTGGGTACAATGATATAAAACAGTGCTGGTGGCATGTTCTTGGAAAAGGCTTGGATAATGGGTTGAGAAATGTAAACAGTGACAAAGAGATAAGAGAGATGGTGAATTGTGCTAGGACAAATAAGGGATTGATTGATGTATATTTCGAGCATGGAGTGTCAGTGCCGGAGGTGTTAGAGGGAGATAACACAGTTGTGTACTTGGATGACGATAGTGGAGAGGAGTGTAATGCAACTACAGATGTTGATGTGAGTCCCTCCACTCAATGAGACTCATGCACTCATAGTTGCTCCCACCCCGAAGGTTGTACCCAATAGTTCTTGCAAATTCAATCGCAACAAAAACAAGACATCTCCACGGCAAACACAACCATCACACTCCAAAACCAAGATGCCTACAAAAAACACTAATCCTCCAAGACAACCAACCTTTCCAAGAAAACCAACCCCCAAAGGCAACGAAGCCCATTAGATTCATCCAACCCACTAAGCCCACCAAGCCCACAAAAACCACCAGAACCAGTCAGCCCATGAAGTCCAGTCAGAGCACTAAATCAAATAAGAGCAACAAGCAGAAACTGTCTAAGTGATCAAGTATTTTCAGGAGCAAAGTGTTTAACAATGAAGTTCCCTTTGATGTGTCTTCTGACTCCTCTAACAGTAAAGAGGATAGCCTGTTTAAGCCATGCCCCTAAAATCAAGACTAAACCTGGAAAACTAAAGAAGAAGAGGAGGATGGATGTGGATGAGAAGAGTAATTTTGGAACTAAGAAGCTTAAAGTTGATCCAAAATTATTGAGTAATACTACAGATGGTGTACATCTAAAAAGACAGTTGGGAACCTTTACCTGCAGTTTCTGTGGTGAAAAGGGACATACAAAGAGAGGCTGCAAAAAAAAGAGGGATGCTGATGCTGCTGCTGCTGCCGAGGCAGCTGAGAAGAAGAAAAAAGATGAAGGAAATCCTACGCCTGATCAACAAGTTGAGCAGCCCCAAAACGATGGTGGCCAACATGATGTGGAAAGCAATCACGTGGAGATCGAGATATCTCAGCCTATTGCTTCTGAGGAAGAGGATTCTCAAAAGGTAACTGAAAATTTATATACTCATGCCTTTATGATTTAAGTGGATCAATTATACTTAATGCCAAGTTTGTCTCTTATAGGATCCTGGATTGAAAAGGCCTTCTAAGCTGTCACCAAGAAGAAGATCCTCTCTGTCGGGAACCTCACCAACAGTGAACCCCTTGCAGAGTGCATCTTCAACAACAGCAACAAAGTTTGCCAACGTGATGAAATTCATCCCAACCCCAGGATTTAAGCCACCAAGAAAGAAGAACTGAAGACTTTAGATAAATCTATTTAGAGATTTCTGTTTTGTGTAATTAGTCTTTTTCAATGGACAATGACTAGATGGTGAATTGTGATCTTTTAGCATTTTTGAGATGCCTTGCTTTTGAGGAAACTATTGATAGTAGCTCCATGTTCCTTGGCTGCCTTTTATCTTTGTCTTTTGTTGTTTTTTGATAAACAATGAAATTTATCTTAATACACTAGGCTTTGTGGTTTACCAATCACTTTTGTTGCCTTATTCATCCATTACTGATTATAGTTCATTTCATGCACAAACATAAATAACAATAGCTTCATAGTTAATAATATTTTCATTCCATCAACAAGCAGTTTTTCAACATCTGTTGCTAATAGGGAACCCTAAACCACCAACTCATTCATCATTTACAATACAAGATAACCAACAACACTATCAATACAGATACAACTAACACTAACAACCGGGTAATCACTTTTTGTATATGGACATCCTCCTCTAACCTCCGAAGCCTCCAATCAAAGTTCATCTTCACTTCATAATTATCACCGCAAGATTCTGGCTTATCAACCTGTTTCTCATTCCCAAAATTTGCCCACACAAAAAGCCCGCACCATCTCTTCTCACTTGAGTGTAACCAAGAAGCAATCAAAGTTCAGAGAAGAACAACAGAAGAACAGTAAGGTAAGGACAATCATAACAACACAAGTAAATATTCTAACCCACATTATAATTGGGGCAACCATAAAACGGTTTGTTCGGATTTGATTCTGTGCCAGACCATCTGAGAACCGGCCGGCAGCCACAGCCACACCATTCTGGTGGCCCCGGTCTTCTGCTCTTGGTTGGTGTTCTCGTCCGGTTCCAGCTAGATGGGGAACGAACAGAACTTCCACCTGCAGTGCTACCACCACTCATCATTGACAAGAGTAACAGCCCTAGACGGAAGAATGAAGAGAGAGCGATGAACAAGAAGAAGAGATGAAGTTTATGAACATTTGGGGATTTAGGGTTAGATATAATGGGAGGGACTAACGTGGGTACAAATAGAAAATTAGCCAGCTCAACTAACCGTTGGAGCCCTCCCACGTGGCAAACCGAGGCCACGTCAGCGCTCCGGTGATGACTCATCACCAGAAATATGCCCAGGGACTACTTTGAGTGCTCGGAGCTCTATCTGGAGGACTACATTAGAAAAATCGGGATCTTGAGGATTAGATTAAGTATTTGCGCGAATCTCAAGGACGACTATGGATATTTACTCCAAGAATAATAAATACCACATGCAAGTATGACACCTATAAATTATTTGACTTGAGGTTTTTCTCCCTTCTTAACTCTCTACACCCCCTTTCCTCTTTCTCACTTCTCTCTCTCTCTCTCCCTCCCTCCTAAATACTTTATAAGTTTCATGGCTGAGTTAGCCTAATTTATTAATGGCTAATTTTACGTACTCTAGAAAAAACATAATGTGGTCCTTTAAAGATCTGTGAGGTTTTATTAAATAAAGAAGTTGTAGGGATTGATTCAAAATCTCTTTTTAACCAAATAATTTTAAAAACAAACTGACCATGAATAATATTTTCATAAAATAAAATTATTTAACTACAAACATTTACATCATTAAAATAAAAATCATTTTAAAAACAT
>NC_029785.2:75189590-75197006 GCF_000816755.2 Arachis ipaensis
GAGGGGGATGGCGCCGGGGAGGGAGCAGCTCGCTGCTGCTCGCGTTGCTGCCGTCAGACCCTGTCGCCGCCGTTCGTGCTTCAGTCGCCGCCACCATCGCGCCGTTTGCGTCGTGCCATCGTGAGCAGAACCACGAAGAGAGATGGATCGCGAGTGAGGGGGGTCACGGGCTTGGAGCCGCCGCGCCTTCATCACCACCGCGTCCTCGCCGCGCTGCCGCCGTTGTCCTCACCACGCTACCAGGGGGTAGAGAGAGAAAGAAGGGGGGATGGGGACAGGGAGGTCGCCGCCGTTGAATCATTATTGGTTTTGAGTTGTTGGTTTTCTTGATTTCTGAATTTCTTGATTAGAAGTTTGTTAATTGATCTCTGTTTGTTGTTTGCTGTGGTGGTGGTGGTGGTGGTGGTGGTGGTGGTGGTGCTGGTTGTGGCGGTGGCGATGGCGGTGGCGGTGGTGGTGGTGTTGGTGTTGGTGTTGGTGGTGGTGGAGGAGGTAATTGTGTTGGTAGTGGTGAGGGTATTTTTGTCCAAAAAAATTATAAGGACGATTTTAATACAAAAAAAAAAAAACATTAAGAATGATTTTAAATCTAAAATTAGAAGAGTGACGATTTCGATTCTGGCCCTAAACTTTAGGGACCAAAACAGTACTTACCCCTTATTATTATTATTATTATTAGTACTACGTAATAATAAACTTTTTTTAACCATTTCAAAAAATAATTTAATTTAAACTCGTTACATTCATTTATTTTTGCAATAAAAAAGACTTAACATTTTTTTGTTACACAAGTATATAAATTATTAATTTTTTTAAAGGTTATACAACATATCTTATGAAAATATAGTACGTTCTCGTACAAAATTTTTTAGTAGCATAATTATTTTTAAATAATAGATTTTAGTATTTTGGCAATATATATATGTTGACGTGTGGGAGTACGTACTCCTCATCTAGAACCCGACGTTCTGCTAGGGTTTCATTGTGCCGCCTCCATGGTTACACCTTTCTTTGTCTTTTCTTCGTCAAACTCTTTTCCATCTTCTTCTACTTTCTTTTCTTAATTTCTTTTCCACTTAGCTCCCTAATTTTCGTTTTCTCTCCCAATTCATTCCTCTTTTAATTCATTCCGTTTTCTAATTCACTCATTCCATATATCTTATGTCTCTTTGGAATCATTGAATACCAATTCTGATTTTCTCTACACCATGAGCAACAAATCAGAGACTCAGAACCCTCATATAATTGCTATGATGGTGGAGGGTGCCAGCCTTCAAGTGGCACCCAAAGAAATATGAAACTGCTCTTGTGGAATTGTCGGGGTTTGGGGAGACCCCTGACAATCCACAATCTTAAAGGGATTTGCAAATCCTACTCCCCCGAGGTTGGTTTTATCTGTGAAACAAAAAACCAATCTCGACAAGTTGAAGGAAAACTAAGATCTTGTGGTTTCAAGAAATGGTTTATTGTAGATCCGGATGGATTATCAGGGGGTTTGGCAATGGCATGGAGGGATGGTTGCACTGTTCAGATTTTACAGCATGGTAGATTTTTCATTGCGGCATCAGTTCTGACAGCTGGTTCTAATGATCCCTATGGTGTTCTAGGTGTTTATCTCAATTCAAATGATCAAGAATGGCTCAATTTGCTGAATTAACTTCAGTCACCCAACAGTTCGATGGTAAGGTTGTGTTAATGGGGGATTTTAATGCCATTTCTAATCAATTGGAGAAAAAAGGTGGGGGGTGCTAAATCTCCTTCTTCTATTGAAACCTTTAATAGTTTTATTAATGATAATTCCCTGATTGATATTGGTATAGTCGGAAGACCATTCACTTGGTCAAATAGACGGAGGGGTGATGAGTTGATACAGGAAAGACTGGACCGATTCCTGGTAGGAGTTGATTGGCAGCAACTCTATCCCAATGCAACGGTTCTTAGACTGTCAGAATCAGGCTCGGATCATGCCCCTCTTCTCCTAGACTCTAATCCGAGAACTGAGAGATCTAAGTGCCGATTCAAATTCCAAGAAAGATGGTGTTCCAATGATGAAATAAGGCAGATTGTTAGAGAGGCTTGGCATGAACAGATTGATGGTTCAGCCATGTATATCCTAGCTCAAAAAATAAAGCGTTGTCGGCATAAAATTGTCAGATGGCAGCAAGAACACAGATCTAATTCGAAGGTGGAGAATGATTTACTATAGTCGAAATTAGAGGAACTTCGTTTAGCAGGAATTCATGGAGGCGACATCATTTCAGAAATAGAGGACAAACTTGAAAAAGCATTGCAAAATGAGGAATCTTATTGGAAAGATAAGTCTAGAGTCAAATGGCTCAAATCTGGTGATCAGAATACAGCTTTCTTTCATCAGAAATTTAGAAATCGAACTCGAAGGAATAGAATTTGGCAACTAACTGGCAGTGATGGTGAAGTGGCTACTTCAAATGCTGGTATTGCTTATGTGGCTGAATCTTATTTCAAGGACATCTTTTCCTCCACTTGTCATGAGAACCCTGAACCTCTGTTTATTGATTTTGAACCTAAGGTTACAGCTCACATGAACCGTAGGCTTCAAAGACCAGTGACTATGGAGGAAGTGAAACGCGCAACATTTAGCATTCATCCTCAAAGTGCTCCAGGAGATGATGGTATGACAGCAAAATTTTTTCAAAGCTTCTGGAACATACTTAGTAGTGATGTGTTTCGAGCAGTTAAGAGCTTCTTTTTTGGGGGCAGAATCTTGAAGGGTTTTAACCACACTCAGATCTGTCTTATTCCCAAGATTTCTGATGCTAAAGATATGACTCAGGTAAGACCAATAAGCCTATCTTCAGTCTTTTACAAGATTATCTCCAAAGTATTTGTACATAGGCTTCAGGGTATGATGAATAGACTAATTAGTCCTACGCAGAGTGCTTTTATTAAAGGCAGATTAATCTCTAATAATATCCTAATTGCTCACGAGTGTATGCATTACTTGAAGAACAAAAAAAGGGGTCTCGAAAATAAAATGGCGCTAAAATTAGATATGAGTAAGGCATATGATAGGGTGGAATGGCACTTTCTTTGGTTTATATTGGAGAGGTTTGGTTTTGACTCCCGATGGATCATGTGGATTCGAGAATTAGTGACAACTGTTTCTTATTCTGTTATTGTGGAAGGACAACCTTATGGTTTCTTCAAAACAAATAGAGGTATTCGACAAGGAGATCATCTATCCCCCTATCTTTTTGTTTTTTGTGCAGAAGGTCTCTCCTTCTTGCTACACAAGGCAGAACAAAATAGACTAATTCAGGGTCTTAAGATACATAGGCGATGTCCCAAGGTCAACCACCTCCTGTTTGCTGATGATTCCATTTTATTCTGTAAGGCTAATCCTGAAGCATGTTCAAATATCCTGCATTTATTGAATTCTTATGAAAGCATAAGTGGCCAAAGGGTAAATCTTAATAAATCTGCTGTATTCTTTAGCCACAACACTCCGTCCACTACTCGTACACTACTGGATAACTCTATGAATATTAATCATATTGGAGCTCAGGATAAATACCTTGGTTTGCCTTCTACAGTCTTTAAACCGAAAAAGGCTTCTTTTAGTATGATCAAAGAAAAGGTTCGGAAAAGAATCCAATGGTGGAAGCGCAATCTTCTTTCGTCAGGTGGTAGACACGTATTGCTTAAGGCAGTGGGAGAAGCTATTCCTATTTATACATTGCCTTGCTTCAAGTTGCCTGATGGTTTAATTTTGGAAATTCACTCTCTACTTTCTCAGTTCTGGTGGGGACAATAAGGTTCTGAAAGGAGGATGGCTTGGATTAGCTGGGACACTATGACTCGCCCACGAAAAGAAGGAGGCCTTGGATTTAAAGATCTCAGAATCCAAAATCTGGCGCTTTTAGGCAAACAGTTTTGGCGACTTGTAACACAGCCTACTTCCTTATTATCCAAAATCTTAAGAGGTAAATACTTTAGCAATGGTAATGCTATAACGGTAGAAATTGGAGTCTTACCTTCTTGGGGATGGAGGAGCATACTGGAAGGCCGAAAGATTGTTGAAAAAGGTCTTAATTGGGCTGTGGGTACTGGTGAGAATATCCGAACCTTTGAGAAGTTGAAAGAAAAGTAAAAAAAGAATAAAAGGGGAATCATTTGATTTACTTTTTCGGGATATCGCAATGGAAATAATATGAATTCTGTTTAATTCTATTGTAATATATTCTTAATTCTATTCTATCTTTATTCCCTTTTTCTATTCGAAATCTTATTGTTGGGTCAACCCCCCTTCTTTTGTTTGTCCACTACATAATATTGAGGTTGTTTATTTTCCATGGTACTCCGGTCCAGGCCTTCATCCCTCATATCTTCCTCCTGGTGAAATCTGATAACGAAGTAACCATGGATCAGGTCCACGAGTGCCACATTCCCTTTCGCTCGCCGCAGAGCTCTTTCGTTCGTAGTGGGATAAACTAACCTAAATAGTCAAGTGAAGGAGACCCACATGCCCACTTCTCCTTGGATCTTTGGCTGCCTCCTCCGTATCCTTTAATGATTTCTAACTTGCCAAATAGACAGGCTATTTCTGAGTTGGTTCCAAGAGTTAAAGATCTAATTACTGAAGATAGAAATTGGAATCAGAATCTCATTCAAGAATTATTTCCCCAAGATGTTGCAAACAGGATTTTGTCAGTTAAAATTCAGCAGAGTAGTGACAAGTTGCAATGGGATTTGAACAAATCCAAGCAATATGATACAGCTTCAGGTTACAGAATTGGCTATTTATTTTACCATCCGCCTCTGGAGCTTTGCCCTAATTATATGCAGCAGAAAAAGCCGTGGATTGATCTATGGAAGTTGAACTTGCCTCACAAAATTAAACTATTTATCTGGAAAGCTCTCCATGGCCGACTTCCAGTGCTTGCTCAGATTCATCACCGTATCCCATCTATATCACTGACGTTAGGATTTTTGTCAGTAAAGAATTTCATAAAAACAGTCGCGTTGTAGATATAGTCTCTAAACCGATAGAAATCCCTTCGTACAAACGTTTTGGTTGTCACAAGTAACAAACCCCTTTTTAAAATTGATAACCGAGTATTCAAACCTCGGGTCGTCTTCTCAAGGAATTGCAGGGGAGGTATGTTCTTATTATTGGTTATGGGGATTGTAAATTGGGGTTTTGGATCAAGGTAAAAATTTAGTTAAGTAACAAGTAAAATAAAATAATAATAATAAAATCTCTTGGCAAGGTATAAGAATTGGAATTCCTATCCTAGTTATCCTTATCAAGTGTGAAGAGAATTGGGTTTTAATCCCACTTGGTCAGCCTTTATTAAAAAAGGAAGGTTAAGTGGACTGATTAGCTTGATTCTCAAGTCCTAGTCAACTCCTGTGGAGAGACTAGTGTTAGAGCAATCCTAGCTAAAGCATAATCTGCCAATTTCAATCACTTGCTGAGTTTGATAACTCAAGTACTATCAATCACTTGACCAAAGCCAAAAGGGAAGAAAGTCTACTTGAATGAAAATAACTTGGATAAACACAGAGCATTAATAAATTAAAGAGAGCAATCTTAAGTCTGAAATACCTCAAATTATATTAAATAAAATATTCAAATCATAACATGAAAAAGTTCATAAATTAAATTGGGAAAATAAATAAAAATAAAGAACTTGGGATTGAGAGCCACTCCTAAAACTAAGAGAAATCCTAAATCCTAATCCTAAGAGAGATGAGAGAACCTCTCTCTCTAAAAACTACATCTACTCCTAAAATTGTGAATATGAGAGCCTAATTATGAATGGATGCATTTCTCCACTTTATAGCCTCTAATATGTATTTTCTGGACCGAGAACTGGGTCGAAAACAGCCCAGAAATCGCTGGAGAAGAATTCAAACACGCTGATTTCTGTCACTGCGACGCGGCCCCATGGAGCACGCGGTCGCGTCGCCTAGCATCAGGGCAACTATGGCATATTATTTATCAAATCAAAGCCCCAGACGTTAGCTTTCCAACGCAACTGAAACTGCATCATTTGGACCTCCGTAGCTAAAGTTATAGTTGTTTGAGTGCGAAGAGGTCAGGCTGGACAGCTTAGCAGTTTCTCCAACTTCTTGTATTCCTTCCACTTTTGCATGCTTCCTTTCTATCCTCTGAGCCATTCCTGCCCTGTAATCTCTGAAATCACTTAACGCACATATCAAGGCATCTAATGGTAATAAGAGAGGATTTAAACATAGGGAACTTAAGGCCAAAGAAGCATGTTTTCAATCAAAGCACATAATTAGGAAGGCAAATGTAAAACCATGCAAATAGTATGAATAAGTGGGTAAAGAGTTGATAAAATCCACTCAATTGAGTACAAGATAAACCATGAAATAGTAGTTTATCAATCACCAATATGCCCTTGCTGTCATGAAGCAACGGAAACAGTCACTCATTGTTTGATCGATTGCTCTAGAATTAAAGACGTGTGGTCTCAGAGTTATTTTCGTGATTGTCTTCCCCCTCAGAGTTCTAACGACTTTTGGACATGGTGGACTGCATCAACAGAGATACTTAACCCGTTGAAGAATGCTGACCGTAATCCTTAATTGCTTGCCATCATTTGCTGGAACTGCTGGAAAGCTCGCAACCAGTTGATTTTTGAAGGTTCTACTTCTATGCCGTCTGCCATTCTAGCAAGCTCTGTCAAGTTGCTCCGTGAAATCCAAAGAACTCCCAGTTTAGGTCGTCATCTCCATGAGACAAGCTCTTAGTTGCATTTAATTTGATTTATCATTATTTCTTCTTTAAGATTTTTATTCGTTTTTCGACCATGCACCTTGGATGAATACCTTCAGTGTAGTGTCTTTGGGAAATCCCCACATTTTATTATGCTGTTCTGCTTTTGGACATCTTTGTATTTCATTTTTTAATAATTAATGAAATATAACCTATTATCTTTGGAAAAAAATATATTGATTATTTATTATTCTTGCATTAACCCGGTGTTAGAAAAATATAAAATAGAATTTTTCTAAATTCTGAACCCTAAATCTTAAACCCTAAAACCTAAACGCTAAACCCTAAATTCTAAATATAAACTATCATTTTTAATACTCTAAATCCTAAACCCTAAACCCTAAATTTCAAACCCTAAACCTTAAACTATCATTTCTAGTTCTCTAACCCTTGCATCATAAACTCTAAACCCTAAATTCTAAACTCTAAAACCATAAGACATAAAATCCTAAATCCTAATCCCTAGACGCGATACTCAACCATAAATCTTAAACTATTAGCTATAAACCTTAAACCTTAAATACTAATTATAAAAATATTTTAATATTTATAATAACATTAACATCTAATTAGATGTTAAAAAAAATTTTATATATTATAATACATATATTAAAGTAAATTATTTTAAAATT
>NC_029785.2:75197025-75224104 GCF_000816755.2 Arachis ipaensis
TTACAAATTACAAAAATATAAAAAGAAATTTATTCGAATTGATCAACTAAAAATGGATATTCGTGTAAATTTTTTTTAAATACATAAATCATAAACGTTTAAATTCTAAATTATAAACCCTAAAATCCTAAACTATTATTTTCAATACTCTAAATCTTGGACTCTAAATCCCAAACCATGAATCTGAAATCCTACACCATAAATTTTATACCTTTAATCCTAAATCGTAACCCTTCAACCATAATCTCTAATCCCTCACCTCTAAATTCTCTAAAATGATAGATACATATTAAATCATGTATTTGTCTACGGCAAAAAAATTAATATAGTGTAATAGGAGGTGAAAATAGAATTACAGCATGTAATTATTTTAAGGTATGCAAAAATGTGGGAACTACTTTTAACGATGGTAACAGAGTAGATGGATTTAAATTTCAAAACCCTGAATTTAGTTAAAAAATAAAATCTGAAATTGTCTGTGATCGTGAATTTAGTAAAATCAATTTATAAAAAAAATTATACATATCGAATTTAAGTAAAAAATAATTATTTATGCCTTTATTTTTTTTATAGAGTTTATTTTTGATGTGTTAATAGTGTAAAATATTTTATACAATAGTCTAATCATATTCATTGTTTGTTTTAAAACACCATTCATGTAGTCAAAGTAAAATTAAGTTATTTTTGTTAACATAAGTTATATATCTGAATGTATGTGTAAAACTGTTTTTATACTGACAATGAATTAAAATTAAATTATTTTTATGTTGATAAAAAAAATTAAATTGTTAAATATTTGCTTTGCTTTATTTTATTAGCAGAAGAAAATATATAATTAATTTAAATCTTTTGACAAAATTATTAACAAAAGTAAATATCAAATTTGAAATCATTATTTACAAACATTGTAGTTTATATATATTGATAAGTCACAAGATTAACACACAAATTTTAGTAACTACATATGTCATGAGTAATACAAATAATAAAAATATAATATTATTATTTAAATTTTTAATATATTTAAAAATGAAAAATTAATTTTTTTATTTTATAAAAAATATTAGGTGAACAAATTATTTTTATAATAGAGTCTAATCAATTTTTTTTTCTTCTTATGCCTCTTGTTTTTCTCTTTTTTCTTCTTTAACTAATTTTTTTTTTACCAATTTTTAAGGTTGCGTTTGTCTATACGCACATGACACTGAAATAGGAACACAAAGACACAAAATTGTATTTGATAAATGAGATATAGATAGAGACATTGTGTCCAGATATATTTTTTATTATTATATTTTTCTTCTCAAATTTTTTAAATAAAAAAAAGAGAATAATTTAGACTTTTATAAATTATTCTAGTTTATCACCAAATAAAATATAATAACACTAATTTGTATCTTTGTCTTTTGTGTCTTTTTCTCAATGTCTTATCTTATCCTGTTTTCAAAATCAAACGCAACAAACCTATTAGACAAATTTAATTAAACTTAATTACCAAAATATCTTTGCTATATAATAGCACCATTAGATTAATATAATAATTGAAGACAAATGTAAACATAAAAAATCCTAAAACATACACTTTAAATAATTGTTATATGTTTTAGCTGAAATTAATATTTTGTTAAAATAATGTATATAAAAAAAGATTATTATTATTGTTGTTGTTGTTACGATGGGTAACCGGAGATTAGTGGGCTGGACTTGTTGGTTGGCCCAATCGTCAGAGGATGGTAGTCTCCAAGCAGGTTCGCACGCTGGAGGCTCCTTCCGATTTGTGTATGTGAATGGATGGGGGTGGTACCTGCAAAGACACTCCGATGCCTAAGTCAGCAAGGATGTAAGTAGGGCTAGAGAGTATTGGGACTTAGTAATACCTGAGGGGTGCCAGGGTATTTATGGTGGTGAAGCAATAACCACCGTTGGAGTAGTTCCACCTTTAAAGGGGGGAATAACCGTCCCTTTATCTTAGGGAAGTTGGGATATGGCTCCTGGAAGTGGGTTGAGAGATTTTATGGGCAATTACTCATTTGAATGAGTGTTATCTGCCAGCTGATCTTCGTCCCTGACTTCTTTAGAGCAAGTCGTGATAAGAACCGACTTCTTTGGGGAAAAGGTCGGTGCAGAGTGAAGGTCAATTCTTTGGATTGGGCCTCTCATTGGGTCCTGGGCCTTAGCATTGGGTCAGGGTATGAACAGTGCCCCTGCTCAAGCCCAATCTCTTTCAGGAGTTGGATTCGAGTATTTTAATTCGGGATTGTAACCGATCTGCAGAGGAACCGATGTGATTTTTGGAACCGACGTGATTTTTGAATTTCTCCACAGTCGCGTCTAATCAAGCATCGCGTCCGTTAGGAGTTCGAGTATCCACACGTGGAGATCAGTTGCATTGGTAACGGTGCACCCATTAATGACTGCATCTGTTTTTACCATTATGCCCCTAGCGTGTTTATAAATACTTTCCTTCTCTTTCGTTGTTTCGTTTCTGAAAACTTCATATTCGCACACTCTTGTTCTGGAGAAAGCTTCGTTCTTGTCTTTGGTCGCCTGTTGCTTCAGAAGTAAAGGTCAGCTCTTCTTTTCTCCTCTTTTACAAATGCTTTCATTTGCATGTTTTTGTTTCGGAGGAGTGTTGACCGTCGTTTTAGCAATTCTGCTGGTTTTGGAAACTTCTGCCTCAGACCCTCAGAGACTTCATTTTGATTTCTTTCCTTTTTTCTTTGTAGGATTCATTGCCCCCTTTCATTAAAAAAGATGTCTACTTTAGAGTCTCTTTCATCATGGGTTGACGGTACGGTTCTTGGGGAAGAATCTTGGGTGGATACTGACTATATCACCGATCTCCGCATACGTAATAGGCTTTGTACTTCTGATGAGGATGAGCCAAAATATGAACTGGTTGCCTCGGGTCCGGAAGACCAGGTTTGTTTTGGGAGGGCTTCTGAGGCAGCCCCTCATTTTTTCTATATGTATGAGAGCCTGATTACCCGTTTGGGCATTTTTCTTCCTTTTTCCGACTTTGAGATAGCCGTTTTATGTCATTGTCGTGTTGCTCCTACCCAACTTCACCCTAATTCTTGGAATTTTCTGAAAATGTATCAATTTATCAGCCATGCATTGGACTTTCCGACTTCCTTGAAGATTTTCTTTTTCCTCTTCCATATGACTAATCCCTTCAGTATGCAAAATAACAAACAATAGTGGGTTTCTTTTCGGGCTATACAAGGCCGGAGAATTTTTACCCTTTTTGATGAATCCTTCCATGATTTTAAAAACTTGTTTTTTAAAGTGCAATCTGTAGAGGGTCACCACCCCTTTTTTCTGGACCAAGATTTTTCTCCTCGCTTTCTCCTATACTGGCTAGAGGCATCTCCTTGTGAAAAATATAGTTTGGATGATTTGGATGAGGTGGAGGCGGCCATTGTGGGGTCTTTCCCAGAAGTGTGGGGAGAGCCCCTTACCTGGATACAAAAAGGTTCCTCCAGGGGTCTCCGACCTTTGCCCAGGCTCAACTAGGTAGCTTTTGTTTGTTTGTCATATTTTCTGACCTGATGGTCTTCAGGGTTGTTTTCTCGGACTTGTTTTATTGACTTTGGCTTCCTAATTACTTTTACAGAGATGGCGAAGAAGAATTCCAGGAAATCTTACCAGAGAGTTTAGGAGGCCAAGGCGAGGTCTTGCGCCAGAGTCGGTGGTGCCAGGGCAGCTGGTCCTTCTCTTCCTTCCCCTCCTCCCCCTTCTCACAACTTGGGGACCCCACCTAACCTATTGTCATCTCTTCATCAGCCTCTTCTCTGCCGTCCCCTCCTCCCCGATCTTCTCCTGGGCCAGAAAAGAAGAAGCACAAGACTTTAGAGTCTAGCTCTTCTTTTGAAGGTGAGGCCAAGGTGGATGCGCCTCAGTTTGTTCGGAAGTATATCTATCCTCATACTCGTATAAGTATGGATGATGCTTCTGTTCGAAACCACCTTAATATTATGGTTTAGGAGAGTGTCAGGGCAGCAGGGGTGTGCACGAAATTTCTGGATATTTTTTAGAAGACTCCCCTTAGCTCTTTGGGTTCATCCCTGAGGGTTGAAGAGATGGAGGGGAGGATTCTCTTATATCAAGAGCGGGAGAAGATGCTGAGGAAGGAGGTCGCAAAATTGAAGGAGGAGAGGGATGACCTCCGGGAGAGGGAGAGGAAGTTGCAGGCCCAGTGTTCCATCACGGAGGGCCTGAGGGAGAAGGCGCAGCAAAGTTATACAAGTTTGTTCGAGGACCTCGTGGAGGTGAGGAAGGATTTGATGAGATCTCGGGATGCCTATGCGGAGTTGGAGGACTCCATTGCTGATGGGGCCGAAGAAGCGTGGAGGATCTTCAAAGAACAGGTCGGGGTTCTTGCTCCTGACCTGGATCTCTCTCCTTTTGACCCGGATAAGATTGTGGTCGACGGGGCTATCGTTTCTCCTCCCAGACCTGTTTCCGAGTCTGAGCTGAAGACTCGGGGGCAGAGGGTAATGGAGTTCCCTTCCAGACCAAAAGATGCCCCGAGTTCTTCAAAGGCTCCCGGAACTCCCACTCCATCTCCCATGGATATGGTTTCGACTTCTCTTCCTGGTCCTGATGGCGTTCTGACTACTCTCCCTGACTTTGGTGGTGCTCTGACTACTCTTCCCGGCTCTGATGGTAACGTCCTTCTTAACTAAAAATTTATTATGGCTATATGGGGTCCGGCCTGTGGGCCCCCGTTTTTAGACAATTTCTTTCTTTTTATGTTTGTGATGATATTTTGTTGACATTTTGTTGGCCTTTTATGGCCGTAAACAAAATATTTAAAAATACCCTTTTTTGGATAAGGGTTTAGGTTATCTTTCTATGTCGATTGTGCGCATGCCTTTTTGTTTAGGTTTTGAAAAAGCCTTTTTGATCCTTCCTTTTTTTTTTAAAAAAAAACCTTTTTCTTGGCTGACTGTCCTTTTCTCGAGGACTTGGGACAGCCTTTGCCTTGGTGTTTTCAATAGGTTTTCTTATCTCTTTTTGGTATTCCTTATACTCAATTTTTGATTTATTGAGTTCTTATGACTTAGGTTATTTTGCGATGCATTTCTTTGTTTCTCGGTTTTTCCGACTTGTAATCAGATGATTTCCGAGTTTGTCACGATCTACTTTTATAACCTCTTTACACCGACTTGTATCTCGTCGTTTTATCCTGACGATCATGTAGGTCGGTTCATGGGATTTTCACGCTTTGTCGAGCTTAAGTCGGCGCGTTTTGTAGAAAGAAAGAAAAGTGAGAAGGAATTTATAAGAGATATTGTAAAAAGATCTTTATTTATTTGCAAAGGTACTTTACTGCTACTAAGGGTTTTCGACTATTTATGGCCCCTTAGCCTCTACTGTGATGCCTCGTTAAAAACCCCCCCTTCAGGAAAAACTCTTTTCTTTTGGGAAAAAATCATGAAGTTGGGAAAAGAGTACATCAGGGAGTAGAGTTCGCTTTTAACTGTAGTACCTTTTCGTATTACAAGCATGCCACGACCTAGGTAGCTCGGTGCCGTTCAATTCGGTTACTTTATAATAACCCTTTCCTAGGACTTCACTAATTTTGTAAGGTCCCTTCCAATTAGCAGCGAGCTTCCCTTCCCCAGATTTGTTGACTCCAATGTCGTTTCTGATTAAGACCAAGTCGTCTGGGGTGAAGCTCCTTCGAATGACTTTTTTGTTGTACCTGGTAGTCATCCTTTGCTTCAGTGCCGCTTCTCTTATCTGGGCTTGCTCTCGGACTTCAGGGAGCAATTCAAGTTCCTCTTTGTGCCCCTGTATGTTCCCGGCCTCATCATGGAAGATCACCCTTGGACTTTGCTCGTCGATTTCTACTGGTATCATGGCTTCCACGCCATAGACAAGTCGGAAGGGTGTTTCCTCTGTGGTAGATTGTGGCGTCGTCCGATAAGCCCACAACACTTGGGGGAGCTCCTCAGCCCAAGCTCCTTTTGCATCTTGTAGCCTTTTCTTCAATCTTGCCAGTATGACCTTGTTAGCTGCCTCGGCTTGTCCATTTGCTTGTGGATGTTCCACCAAGGTGAACTGGTATTTGATCTTCATACTGGCTACCAGGCTTCTAAAGGTAGAGTCGGTGAACTGAGTTCCATTATCCGTGGTGATGGAATGAGGTATCCCATACCTTGTGATAATATTTTTGTAGAGGAACCTCCGACTTCTCTGGGCCGTGATGGTGGCTAATGGTTCTGCTTCTATCCACTTTGTGAAGTAGTCTATTCCCACAATTAAGTATTTGACTTGTCCTGGGGCTTGGGAAAAAGGTCCTAACAGATCCATCCCCCATTTTGCGAAAGGCCATGGAGAAGTTATATTGATGAGTTCCTCGGGGGGAGCCATGTGGAAATTTGTGTGCATTTGGCATGGCTGGCACTTCTTCACAAATTCTGTGGCAACCTTCTGTAAGGTCGGCCAATAGAACCCAGCTTGGATTATCTTTCTGGCTAGCAACCTTGCCCCGAGATGGTTTCCGCAGATTCCATTATGAACCTCCTCTAACACTTCAATTGTCTTTGAGGTCAGGACGCACTTTAGCAGTGGTGTTGATATTCCTCTTTTATAGAGGATATTTTTTACCAGAGTGTAGCGTTGTACTTCCCTTCGGATTTTCTTGGCCTCTTTTTCCTCTTTAGGGAGGGTGTCGAATTTTAAGTATTCGACCAAGGGATTCATCCATCCAAGGTTTAGCCCGGTTACTTCAAGGACGTCTTGCTTGGCCTCTGTTTTAACTATAGAGGATTCTTGGAGAGTTTCCTGGATCAAGCTTTTATTATTTCCCCCTGGTTTGGTACTTGCTAACTTGGAGAGGGCGTCTGCTCTGCTATTAAGATCCCGGGTGATGTGTCTGACCTCGGTTTCTACAAAGCGCCTAAGGTACTCCAAAGTTTTGTCCAAGTATCTCTTCATATTTGGGTCTTTGGCCTGATACTCCATTTATTTGGGAGGTTACTACTTGAGAGTCGCTGAATATCATCACTTTTGTCGCGCCGACCTCTTCTGCCAACCTTAAACCCGCGATCAGAGCTTCATATTCTGCCTGGTTATTGGAAGCTGGGAATTCAAATTTGAGGGAAACTTCTATTTGTGTTCTCCCTTCATTAGCTAATATTATGCCTGCACCGCTACCTGTCTTGTTTGAGGATCCATCTACATATAATTCCCATGTAGTTGGCTTTTCCTCCTGATCTCTCGCATACTCTGCTATGAAGTCGGTGAGGCATTGGGCTTTAATTGCCATCCGGGTTTCGTACTTTAAGTCGAACTCAGAGAGCTCTATTACCCACTGAACCATTCTCCCCGCAACATCTATCTTTTGGAGGATTTGCTTCATTGGTTGGTTTGTTCAGACTCTTATTGTGTGAGCTTGGATGTAAGGTCATAATCTTCCTGAGGCTATTACTAGGGAGTAAGCGAACTTCTCTAGTTTGTGGTACCTTAGTTCAGGGCCTTGTAGGACTTTGCTGGTGAAGTACACAGGATGCTGCCCGACCTCATCTTCTCGGATCAGGGCTGATGCTACAGCTTTGTCTGCTACGGAAAAATAGAGGACGAGCTCTTCCCCGATTAGAGGTCAGGTCAGGATTGGGGGTTGGCTTAAGAACCTTTTGAACTCCTGAGTCCATTTGAACTGGCATTCTTTTCGTAGTAGAGAAAATAGTGGAAGGGATCTCAATGCTGATCCTGCCAAGAACTTGGAGAGGGCTGTAAGTGGGCCATTCAGTTGTTGAACCTCTCTTAAGCAAGTTGGGCTTTTCATTTCTAGGATGGCTTTGTACTTGTCGGGATTTGCTTCGATCCCCCTTTGGGTTAGCATAAACCCTAGAAACTTTCCAGCCTCCATCGCGAAGGTGCATTTTGCAGGATTTAGTCTCATCCCATGCAACCTTATGGTGTTGAAAACTTGCGAGAGGTCTGTCATGAGGTCGGCTTCTTCCTTAGTTTTCATCAGCATGTCATCTACGTAGACTTCCATTAAGTTCCCGAGGTGGAGAGCAAACACCTTATTCATCAGCCTTTGATATGTGGCCCCGACATTCTTTAATCTGAACGGCATGACCACGTAGCAGTAGTTCGCTCTAGGCATGATGAATGATGTTTTTTCTTGGTCCGGCTTATACATCGGGATTTGGTTGTATCCCGAGTAAGTGTCCATGAACGACAAGTATTTATACCTCAAGCTGGAGTCTACTAAAGTATCAATGCTCGGAAGTGGATAAGGGTCTTTGGGACATGCTTTATTCAAGTCGGTATAGTCAACGCACATCCTCCACTTGTAGTTTTGCTTTTTGACTAGCACTATGTTCGCTAGCCATGTCGGATACTTGACCTCCCTGATGAAGCCGGCCTCTAGGAGCGCTTATACCTGTTCTTCCACCGCTTGAGCCCTTTCTGCCTTTGCTGCTGCACAGGTCACGATCCAGGGTATACTGAGAGCCTGTGGGACATGAGCTCGGGATTTATCCCTGGCATGTCGGAGGCTTTCCAGGAAAAGAGGTCGGAATTATCCCGTAATAGCCTTGTCAACCTTTGCTTTAGGTTTTCTTCTAGGCTGGCTCCTAGGTTGGTATTTTTTCCTTCCTCCTCACCGACCTGTATTTCTTCAGTTTTTCCCCCCGGGTGCGGTCGCAGCTCTTCTTTGGCTCTTGCTCCGCCAAGCTCTATGGTGTGAACTTTTTTGCCCTTTTCTCTCAGGTTCAGGCTTTCATTGTAGCATTTTCTTGCCAATTTCTGGTCTCCTCGTACCGTTGCTATCCCCGCATACGTTGGGAATTTTATGCAAAGGTGAAGGGTAGACACTACCGCTCCGAGCCGATTCAGGGTAGTTCTGCCAATCAAGGCATTATATGCTGACCCGACGTCAATGACTATAAAGTCTATGCTCAGAGTTTTGGATTTCCCCCTTTCCAAAGGTCGTGTGGAGGGGTAGGAATCCTAGTAGTTTTATTGGCGTGTCACCTAGCCCGTACAAGGTATCTGGGTAAGCCCTCAACTCCTTTTCATCCAACCCTAGTTTCTCGAATGCAGGCTTGAAAAGGATGTCTGCTGAACTCCCTTGGTCTACTAGAGTTCTGTGGAGATGGGCATTTTCCAAGATCATGGTTATCACCACTAGATCATCATGTCCAGGGATTACTCCTTGCCCATCATCCTTTGTAAGTGAGATAGTTGGGAGGTCGGGTGCTTCGCTCCCGACCTGGTAAACTCGCTTGAAGTGTCTCTTGCGAGATGACTTGGTGAGTCCCCCTCCCGCAAATCCCCCGAGATCATATGTATGTGTCTCTCGTGGGGTTTGTAGTGGTGGGTCTCTTCTATCCCCGTCATCTCGTTTTCTTTTCATATGATTGTCCGACCTTTCCATGAGATATCTGTCAAGTCGGCCTTCCCTGGCCAACTTTTCTATCACATTTTTGAGGTCGTAGCAATCATTTGTTAAGTGACCATACATCTTATGGTATTCACAGTAGTCGCTGCGGCTTCCTCCCTTTTTGTTTTTGATGGGCTTAGGAGGCGGCAGTCTTTCGGTATTGCAGATTTCTTTGTATACATCCACCAAAGAAACTTTTAGAGGAGTATAAGAGTGATATCTCCTCGGCCTGTCGAGACCGACTTCCTCTTTTTTCTTGGGCTCCCTTCCTTTCTCTTTTATCGAGTGGGGGTGCCCAGGTCGCCAACTTGGCTCTCGTAATCTAGCATTCTCCTCCATGTTGATGTACTTTTTTGCTTTCTCTTGTACATTGCTCAAGGAGGTGGGGTGCCTTTTTTATATGGATTGGGAGAAGGGACCTTCTCTAAGTCCATTTACTAGTCCCATGATGACTGCCTCTGTAGGCAGGTCTTGAATCTCCAAGCACGCTTTGTTGAACCTTTCCATGTAGTCTCGTAAAGGTTCTCCGATCTCCTGCTTTACTCTCAGGAGGCTTGGTGCGTGCTTTACTTTATCCTTCTGGATGGAGAACCTCATTAAAAACTTTCGCGAGAGGTCCTCAAAACTGGTGACCGACCTTGGAGGGAGGCTGTCGAACCACTTCATCGCCGACTTTGACAAGGTAGTCGGGAAGGCTTTGCAACGAGTAGCATCAAAAGCATCAGCCAGGTACATCCGACTTTTGAAGTTGCTTAAATGATGCTTTGGGTCTGTCGTTCCATCATAGAGGTTCATATCAGGGCTTTTGAAGTTTCTTGGAACTTTTGCCCTCATTATGTCCTCACTGAATGGGTCCTCTCCTCCTAAGGGTGACTCTTCTCGGTCGCCACGGGAGTTCCAACTTCTAAGAGAGGATTCTAGTTTTAAGAGTTTTTCCTCTAATTCTTTTCGTCACTCTATCTCATCCCTTAGATTCCTCTCCGCCTCTCGTTGTCACTCTAATTCCTGTTCCAGCCGTTCTAAATGACCTTGGTGACCGTGGACCAATCCCATTAGCTCGGTCACATGGGGTGGCCCTTCCTTTCCTGACTCGCGTCCCTCCGAGGAGTTCACCTTCGGATTTTTTAACCCTGAGGTGCCTTCTCAGTGCTGGTTGTTCGCTCCTTGGTGGAGGGTCATATCTGCGTCATTATTTCCGGTATCCAGATTCTCTTGTTCTGAATGGCCGCCGTACCATCTTCTGGTGAATTATCTGCCATTATTGGTTGATCTCTCGGATCCTCGGCAACGGCGCCAATATTACGATGAGTAACCGGAGATTAGTAGGCTGGACCTGTTGGTTGGCCCAATCGTCAGAGGATGGTAGTCTCCGAGCAGGTTCGCACGCTGGAGGCTCCTTCCGATTTGTGTATATGAATGGATGGGGGTGGTACCTGCAAAGACACTCCGATGCCTAAGTCAGCAAGGGTGTAAGCAGGGCTAGAGAGTATTGGGACTTAGTAATACCTGAGGGGTTCCAGGGTATTTATGGTGGTGAACCAATAACCACCGTTGGAGTAGTTCCACCTTTAAATGGGGAATAACCGTCCCTTTATCTTAGGGAAGTTGGGATATGGCTCCTGGAAGTGGGTTGAGAGATTTTAGGGGTAGTTACTCATTTGAATGAGTGTTATCTACTAGCTGATCTTCGTCCCCGACTTCTTTAGAGAAAGTCGTGATAAGAACCGACTTCTTTAGGGAAAAGGTCGGTGCAGAGTGAGGGTCAGTCCTTTGGATTGGGCCTTTCATTGGGTCCTGGGCCTTAGCATTGGGCCAGGGTATGAACAATAATAGTAGACGCTTAGCTTGGGAGTTCTTTTTTTCTCTTTTACACTTTGGTTTGTGAATTTTAATTCTTCAACTATTAGTGTAACAATTTTTTTTTACTAGTGTCCAATATTAGTTTTATATATAGCTGAAATTGTTAGTTCTTTGTATGGATGTCTATTAAAGGCTCAAGTTACAAAAATCCCAGAAATCTATCTCCCTCCTAATTGCATCTGTTCTTGTGTGGATACCTGAAGGGGAGCTCAGCTTCTGAGAATCAGCGTCGAGTTGTTATCTTCGGTGCCGATCTTTGAGCCTTGAGAAAATCCGAGCTTTACCCTTGGGGAGATGTCCAATCGTTCAGAGTGTGAACAAGAAACAAAGGGGGGGAGTATACCTGCAAAGGCACTCTGAAGCTTAAGTTAGTATTGAGAATTCAATGTGTCTTTAGGATAGAAGATCATACCTTTTATAGGTGAGAGTGCATAGGTCGGTTACATTCTTACTTTATTGTCTGAATTGAAGAGTAGTAATTAAGGGTGTAATGGGAGATGATATCTGATCGGACGTTTTTACTTTAGGATGTAGTGCGTTGATCTTGGTTGTAATGTGTAATGCCGAGCTATAATGTTAGCTTACCGAGTTATGACGCATAATGCCGAGTTATTACGTCGGATTTGTAATGGCCGGATCATAGCCCCGAAGCTTAGCCTGAGAATGTGTTTAATGAAGCAACTTGAGCTTTTAATGAGTTATAAGTCGGCTATTGAGTGAGGTTGTAGCTCGACGAGTTTTGATTGCCATTGGAGCCCCCAGTTCAAGCTGCTTTATTAAACAGTAATTAAGTGGTAGGTGAGAGAAAGTTAACTGAATGCTTAATAATGACGTGCATGGGTATTGGAAAACGGTTTTTAGATTTTCAATTAAGACTTGGAAAGCAAAAGGTTTGCTATTTCGCACAAGGGTTTTAAACTTATCAAAATCATTCGAAGGGAAAATGAGCAAGAGAGGTACTGTCCTATTTTTTCTGTAGCTTTCTGCAATCCTTTCTTCTCTGTCTTTCTGTGTGTTTTCTTTTTTCTTTGCTAATGGGTTTTGAGAAGGAGAAAAGGGAGAAAAAGGAGAAAATTGACTGGTCGTATGATTGGGTGAATGAGGATGTGAAAAAACATGCATCTTTATTTTTGGATGAAGGTTATGTGAAGGAGATAGATAAGGGTAGGGTTGTGAGGGTTGGTTCTGGAGTTCGACTGGAGTTGCTTCCATGCTGTGATAGTGATCGTATTTTTCACAGGGGGGATGGTTTCCAATACTTTTATATGTATAGTTGCGTTTTGGAAGAACTGAGGATGAAACTTCCTTTTAGTGATTTCAGTGTCAGGTGCTTAAGCAGTTAAACTGCACACCATCTCAATTACATCCTAATGGGTGGGCTTTCCTTTGTGCTTTTGAGATTTTGATGGATTTTCTAGAGGAGGGACCTACAGTGGAGTTGTTTTTCTCACTGTTCTAGGCAAAAGGTGTTTGGAAAGATTTGTAGGTGAACTTGAATAGTTCACCAAGGTTTGCTGTGTTCAAACTTTATAAATCGTCTTTTAATAATTTTAAGGAGATGTATGTGAAAGTAAGGAGTATTGAGGGGGACTTCTCATTTTATATGGACGATCATTTTGGGGAAAGGTTATCGATTTGGGGGTGCTCGGAGCCGCAGAGTATTCTGGGGCCAGAGACTATTAATGCAAGGAATGAGTGTATTATTGAGTATTTAGTTGAAGTTATTGATCAGAAGGAATTGATTTTGGTGTTTGATATGCTCCAATGGGACGAGAATAGGCAAGCAGTGATAGAGTATTTTGGTGAGCTGTATGATCGTTGTAGATTGAATGAAATGGGATAATTGTGTTAACTGTTTTATTTTGTTGTTGGCAGGTGGAAAATATCCTGGGGTTTCCGCAGCGACCCTTAGGGCTCGGGTGAAGAGTAAAAACTTGGATAAGGAAGGCTCATCGTCGAAAGCCGAGAAGGTTGGTGGTGCTGGCGAGGTGAACCAGCTGAGGCCGAGAAGAGTGAAAGTGATTTTGAAGAAGAGGAAACATGACGTGGTGGACCTTTCGGAGGGGTCCGAAGATGATGGCGTTCCCACGGATGAAGTTCGGGGGCTTTTGAAAACTAGAAGAGATTGCATGAGGTTGTTGACCAGAGTGATGGATCTTCGCTATGGGGAAGAGGTTTTCCTTATATGGTTGTTGCTGATGAAGTATGTCAGTCATCGGCGGATGTGAGTTTGGCGGACGAGGTTGGTGATGTTGCGATAAATCAATATCTTCAGGTATTTGTATGCTATAGTTACGTATTTGGGTTATGTTTGATTTGTTTGTTTGTGTATTTTATTTGGTATTATTCTCTGTAATGAAGGTGGTTGGTCTGCGGCTGGCGAGCTTAGGTCGCAGTCGAGAAAAGAGGCATTATGAATCTGTCGAGCCAAAGAGGAGCTGACTTTGAAGGAGGAGTTGGTTCAAAAAGGTACTAGAATTTCAGAGTTGGAAGCTAAATTATCAGAGGTTGAGAAGGATTTGAAGTTGACTAAAGAGAATTATGCGAAAGAGGTGAAGGATGTGAAGAAGAAGGAAGCCGACCTTTCAACCATGAATGCCCAGATCATAGAGGTAACAGCGAAGTCGAAGGAGTTGGAAAAACAGAAAGGAGGGGAGATCCTTGACTCCTTTGTCGAAGGTTTTGAATGTGCTTCTCAACAGGCAAAATATTTAGCTCCTGAAGTGGACTTTTCTCAGATGGATTCGGAAAGATAATTCAAGATGGGGTGATGGTAGAGGATGATGGCGATGCTAAAGTGGAAGATGAAAATAGTTAACAGCAGGTTTATTTTGTTGTATTTGAAACATTTATTTGGTTGGTAAACTATTTTGCTCCTGGAGTGAGCTTATGACTATTTGTAACTTTATTTTGCTGCTGTTTTAAGGAAAGCAGTTTATTTTGCTTCTGGTTACATGCTATTTTGCACATGTTGATTTTCTATTAGTAGGGAATATAGTTATCTGATTGTGATTGTGGCTTGGAGCCAATTTGTTTGATCAATGCTTTTTTGAAAGCAGGTTGTTTTGATATTGGTAAAACATTCCATGTGGTATGACTGTTTGTGTCACCTTAATGGTGATGTAATTGTTGTATCTGAGAAAGATAAAAATTGTCTATTTTAGTTTGATTTTTGAGATCTTGATTGGTGAAGATCCATTACTTCGATGGAGATCGGTTTAGGCTTAATGTTCAGTAAAGGCCGAGTAGGCTGTAACACCCTACCATACAGAGTCTTATGCTTAAGTCATAATTCAGAGATGGAAAGGTATTACGACCTCTAAAATAAAAACTTAGTACATATAGTAGTGTGAATAAGGATTATAACTAGGAGCCTTGTAGAAAAGGGGTAAACAAAAAAAACGTAACTCGAAAGCGCAACACTCCGATCGATAACGTAGCGAGCAAAGGATAAGCTAACGCGAGATTATATATATACAAAAGAGTGTCAAAAATGGAAATATCAAGACTCAAAATCCGGTTGCGAAGATAACCGGTCCGAGCATAGTAATATATACATATAATAAAATAAGGAAACCCCAAAGGAAACCCAAAGGACACAAATACAGAAACCTATTCTCCAAAATCCCCTCTAGAAGGAGTCATCACAGTTTGTATTATTTAATGGAGATAAAAGTATCTAAACAAGATATATAAACCAAGACGGAGTCCCGAGAACAAAGGATCTTCGCTAATCCAGAAGTCTCCAGCATGCCTCAGCGAGAAACCTCACGTCCTGCATCTGAAAACCACAAAATCCGCATGGGTGAGAACCAGAGGTCCCCAGCATGGTAACAGCTTCCACATATATAATACATAATAATAGAGGAAAGCCGAAGGCAATCCTAGAACTTCCTCCAGATAATATCAAAGCTTATAAACAAACTAAACCGTAAGTGGCAACTGACTAAAGATCCTTCAGTCTAACTAATACTTCCCTTTCCAATTCCTTCAGACCTTCCAACCACCAGCATGGATTGATCATTTATTTTTCCCTTGCTTCACTCGCAAGTTACCACATCCCCTAGTTCCTTCCTCATTGCTAGGCATATCATAATGATTTAATACCTAAGGGATGAGATTGGAGGCTTAGAAGTATGAAATTTGGCTTTTAAAACTCAAAAATCAACTTTGGGATGAAAACAGGGCCACGCGTACGCGCACTCCACGCGCACGCGTGGATGGCCACAAAATCTCATCGACGCGCAAGCATCATACGCTCGGACGCGTGGGTTGAAAAATAGCCAAACGATGCGCAAGCGTTAGCCACGCGTACGCGTGGGTGCTCTTGCGCCCCAGGCACAAAACTGGCACAACTCTCTGGAAAATAGCTGGGCATTTGGTGCAGCACATCGACGCGCTCGCGCACACTACGCACACGCGTGGATGGTGCTTTCTCGAAGAACGGCACGTACGCGCCAAGTGCGCCTACGCGCGGAGGGTCATTCTGCTAAAAATTTTCTAAGTTAAAAGCTGCAGAATTTACAGATTCAACCCCCAATCTTCCGACGGACATAACTTTCTCATTTTAAATCGTTTTTCACCCGTTCTTCAAACAGCATGGACATCTCGGATCCAATTTCATTTCTAAACAGATTTGGCACAACTCAGAGATCTGTAGTCCAAGTTATGTCCCGTCAAATTATGCCCAAAAACCATGTTTTCATACAAAACCACAAAGTGCCATTTTCAAAACAAGCCACTTTCAACTCTTTTCAAAATCAATCAAAACATGCCAATTTCATCCCTTTTATTTGAAATCAATCAAAATGTACCAAAATCAACATCAAGCCATCCTCAACTCACACATTGACACTTTACCAAAATTCCCAAAACCACATCCAACCATTTTAACACTTCTCAATCATATGGCTAAAGGACAAACACAATATCATATCATACATCCTCCCTCATCCCAATTTCCAATAATACTATTTCCAATCAACCATCATTATACATAATCATCATCATACTCACCATCAACATGGTACCACCCACCAATTCAACCTTAATCATTCATCAAGCATATATCACAACATACATCTTCTCATATGTCACACAATCAAGGCATCAATATTCATAATCACATATATGATCACATCATATAACTCAACCATTCAACAACATCATCAATTCAATGCCTATCTTAGGGCCTCTAGCCTAAGTATTTCCTACCACATTACATATTAGATACGAGAAACCGAAACCATACCTTAGCCGATTTCCCAAGCTCAACCGGAGCACTCCCAAACCACTTGTCCACAAGCTCTCAAGGTCTCAACACCTCCAAGAACAGATTTATCACACAAAACCCTCTCTCAAGCTTTCCAAAATCACCAATCAAGCTCTAATATTCACATATACACAACCTAAGCCACAATCATCATAACCATACATAACATCTCAATACCCAACATCATAGAACAACAAATTACACTAGGGTTGAGAATCTTACCATACCCAAGGTCCAAGGAGACAAGATTAACCTTCTCCTTCAAGAGAGTTGGGTCCTATAACATCGAAGAGCCCAAAATCTCAACATTTCATCCATGAAACTCGAAAATAAGGGCTGAAATTTCGAAGAGTAAAACGTGACTTACCTCAAGATTGATTATATGGGTTTTGTAGAGCTCTCCGCAGTGAACACGTGGTCGCAAACGGTGCGGCAATCGGAGCTCTAGATCAAAAGTTATGGTGGTTTGAAGATCAAGTGAGAGATAGAAGTTTGAGAGTGTTCTTCCCCTCCCTTACTCCATTTCAGCGTGTTTGAGTGATAAGTGAGGAGAGAGAGTGCTGAAAACTAGGGTTTTGGTTTAGTTTAGTTGGGCCAAGGGCCCATTTTAGGTCCGGTTGGACCGGTTTGGCCCGTTCGGTCCAATCTTGGTCCGATTTATATAAAATTGATACCGAAATTCTCGTCTCACTCTCCTCTATCACATTTAGCCATAAAAATAACATTTTTGGCTTTCTAGAATAAATTCTCACTTATGGGTTAATTAGCCGTTAATTAACTGGGTCTTACATAGGCCGTTTTCACCGATTATCTGTGTAGGTGAAGGATGCCGAACAGTCGGGTTTGGTTGACTGATAATTTTCAGAATAAGCAGATTCGATATAAAGATCGGCTATATTTTGACTGATAAATTCTGAATAGTCAGTTTTCGAAGTATAGATTGGTTGTCTGATAAATTCTGAATAGTCAGATTTCGGAGTATAGATCGGCAGGAAGATATTTATAAATTTATAGAAAAGGGAGAATTGTGAAATGCGAAAATAGTAATTTGATGAAATCAGAAACTTTTTTATTAGATAACCTTTAATTATAAAGGTGCAGGTAGGCAAGCCTCGTTAAAACCTCTCCAAGCAAAACCCGTTTTTGGAAAAAATCTTGGTAGTAGAAAAAAGAGTACTTGCCTGTCTCTGACTTTTAACTGTAATATAACTTTAAAGATGATACATTCCAAGTTTTAGGTAAATCATTACCATATAAGATTTGTAACCGATAAGCTCCATTGATGATGACTTCTATGATTCGGTAAAGGCCCTCCCAGTTAGCTACTAGTTTGCCATGGCTTGATGGTTTTCTGGCCTGCTCGATTTTTCTAAGCACAAGGTCGTTTATTTGAAAAGATATTGGGTGAAGTCTTTGATTGTATCGCCGAGCTATGTGCTATTGCATAGCTTAGTGTTTGATTGCTGTTGAAGATCGGACTTCTTCAAGGAGGTCGAGTTCGGATTGCTGAGCTTCATCTTTTGTAGTATGGTCAACCATGTGAGTACGTAGTGAGGCTTGAGAGACCTCCACAGGAATCATTACATCGGAGCCGTATACTAGTCGGAAAGGTATTTCCTTTGTTGTTGAGTGGATGGTGGTATTATATCCCCATATGATCTCTGGGATGAGTTTGGCCCAAAGCCCTTTGGTGTTGTCGAGTTTCTTCCTTAAGGCATGGATGATGACCTTATTCGCAGCCTCTACTAGCCCATTTGTCTGTGGGTGTTCTACTGTTGAGAAATGCGGTTTGAACTTTAAGTTCTGCAAAATGGAGATGAATTTTTGATCGACAAATTGGCGGCCATTACTGGTGATAATGTGCTGAGGTATGCCGAATCTATAGATAATATGCTTCCATACAAAGGAAATCATTTGTTGTGAGGCGATCTTTGCTAAGGGTTGCGCCTCGATCCATTTTGAGAAATAATCAATTGCGACTATTAAAAATTTTACCTTGCAGGCCGCTAAGGGGAAAGGACCGAGGATGTCGAGCCCCCATTGGTTGAACGGCCAACTTACTTCGGAACAGTATAGGAGTTCGGCTGGAAGGTGTGTGATCAGACTGTGTTTCTGGCAGTTCATGTGCCTCAGCAAGCGCAAGATCGGCTTCTGATCTGCAAAGACATGTTAGTAAAGGATGAGAGAATCCTCGTTTATATAGGAAGTTGTTATATATTGTAAAGAATGAGGCTTGTCGGCGAAAGTGCCGAATGTTTTCGACTTCGCCTGGCAAGATCCCTATCCGAAGATAGTTTATGTATGGTGTTCTCCAATCTGCATCCTGCGTTACACTTAGAACTTCTGTTAATTCTATATTGGGATTGACTAAGGTAAATCGGTGAAGGGACAAATCATTTGTTTGGGTGCTGGCGAGCTTAGAGAGGATGTCAGCTCGGCTATTGTTCTCCTGAGGTATATGTTCGATGTCACATTTGTGAAATTTTGAAAGTAAAGTTGAACAATTGCAAGGTATTTGGATAATAAGGCGAGCTTAGAGAGTATGTCAGCTCGGGTATTTTTCTCCCGAGGTATATGTTCAATCTGACATTTATGAAATTTTGAAAGTAAAGTTTGTACGATTTCTAGATATTTGCATAATAAAGGGTCTTTTACCTGGTACAGATAGTTTACCAACTAAACAATTAGCAGAGAATCACATTATACCTTAAGCTCGGCTATGTTGAGATCGGAGGCTAGTCTGAGGCCGGCAATAAGAGCTTCATACTCACTCTGGTTGTTGCTCGCCTTGAAGGAAAAGTGTAGTGATTGCTCAATGACGTTGCCATTTCCATCGTCGAGTATGAACCCGGTGCCACACCCATGTGGGTTAGAGGAGCCATCTACATACAAAGACCATTCTGTTGAACTTTCGGGGATGTCTGGGACTGTGAATTTGGCAATGAAATCAGCCAAGAATTGAGATTTGACAAATGATTGTCCTTGGTATCTGATTTTAAACTCAGAAAGTTCGACCGACTATTTTACTAGTAAGCCAGCCAGCTCTAGTTTCTGAAGGACTTGTCGTAAAGGTTGATCTGTTCGAACATGGATGACATGACTCTGGAAGTATAGCCGTAGTTTCTTGCCAAGAAGACAAGAGCTAAGGCCAGCTTCTCGATGCTCGAATAGCGAAGTTCAGCATTCTGTAGTGTTTTGCTGGTGAAATAGATCAGCAACTGCTGCTTTTGCCTTTCTGTAATAAGAGCGGAGCTTACAGCCCAGTTAGTCACAGATAAATATAAGAATAATGGTTCCCCTTGAAGGGGGGTTTGTAAAATTGGTGGTTTTGAAAGAGTTTCTTTGATGGTTGTGAATGCTTCTTCACATTCATCGGTCCATTGGAAAGCCTTTTTATTTTTTAAAGTTTGGAAGAAACATAAAGACTTAGAAGCTAGGCAAGGTAAGAATCTAGAAAGTGCAGCAAGTCTCCCGTCAACCGTTGGACTTCTTTGATAGTTTGTGGGCTTGTCATATCCAAAACAGCTCGGCATTTTTTTGGATTCGCTTCGATACCTTGGCTAGTGAGCATGAAGCCGAGGAATTTACCACTTTGTACGCCAAAGGCACACTTCTCGGGGTTTAACCGCATGTTGTATTTTCAGATTTGACCGAAGATTTCTGCTAGGTCATGAAGGTGGTTGTTGCCGATCTTCGTTTTGGCGACCATATCGCCAACGTAGACCTCAATGTTCCATCCGATCTGTTGGGCGAATACTTTGTCCATTAGGCGTTGATATGTTGCACCTGCATTCTTAAGGCCAAACGGCATGACTTTATAATAGTAGTTTTCATATTCAGTAATAAAGGCTGTCTTACTTTGATCGGATGGATGCATTTGGATCTGGTTATAGTCAGAGTATGCATCCATAAAGCTAAGTTTTTCATAACCAGAGGCATTATCAACTAAGCAATCAATAGATGGTGAGGGATAGGAGTCTTTTGGGCATGCTTTGTTGAGATTGGTGAAATCAACGCACATGCACCATTTACCGTATGTTTTTTAACCATGACGATATTCGCCAACCATGTTGTGAACCTAATTTCCTGAATGAAGTCAGCATGGATGAGCTTCTTGGTAACCAGAGAAGCTTGTTTGCGGTCATGGCCGAGGTTTCACTTTTTCTGTGCTATAGGTCGGACAGACGGATCTAATACCAGTTTGTGGGATATAACAGATGGGTCAATTCCTGGCATGTCAGCTGGGGTCCAAGCAAACAAGTTGACATTTTATTATAGGAATGTCCGGAATAAGGCCTTCTCTTCTGAGTTTAGTGTGGATCCCAGATAAGTGAACTGTTCACGTGGGCTTGCTACTTTGATTTGGTTTTTTGAAATTGTTGTTGTAGCATTCTTTGGCCTCTCAGGCATCGCTGTGAATAGCTGCAATTGTGTTATCCTGCAAAGGAAACTTAACACAAAGATGAATTGTAGAAACAATAGCGCCGAACCTATTTAAAATAGGTCGGCCAAGTATTAAATTGTAAGGACTAAAATAGTCAATGACTAAGTATTGAATATCCGAAGTCTTTGATAAGGGAACCTCATCAAGTGTGGTTTGGAACCACACAGAGCCCATAACCGGGACCCTCTCACCTGAGAAACCGACCAGGTCTCTAGTGGAAGGTTGGAGGATGTTGTTGCTGAGCTTCATCTTCTAAAATATAGAGTAAAAGAAAACATCGGCACTACTCCCAAGGCCCAGTAAAACCTTTTTGACTAGGAGATCTCCGAGCTGCAGGGAAATCACGACCGGATCATCTAGATTTGTTACGTTGGTGTTAAGGTCGGATGTTTGGAATGTTATCTGAGGAAAATGTGGAGGTGTCTGATGTTGATGTTGATCGACTTCTATGGAAAGCATAGCTCGGTAAGACCACTTTCTTGCCGAGCTTGCGGCCCCTCCACCTGCAAAACCTCCAGAAATACAGTTAATAATACGTCTTGGTTGGTCGGGAGCATTGGTGTTCGGACGATCTTTATCTCGGCCATGCTGTGTTGCCAAGCTTTGGTCACCAGCGGGAGGTATGCGTCATTGTATGTGGCCGCCGATATACTTGTCGAGATGACCTTGCCGAGCTAACCGCTCCAGAAGGTCTTTGCCGACGACACACTCGTCAGTAGTGTGTCCGTGCTTTTGATAGAAATAACAGTATTTTGATCTGTCTGTGCCTTTTAAATCTGGATAGCTACCGGCTTTTCTTGGTGGCTTGATCAACTTTGAATTCAAGGTCTCCTTGATGATGTCGTCATGCTTGGTGTTGAACTGAGTATAAGATTCATATCGGGGAGTTGGTTTGAAGTTCTTCTTACTTTCTCGTGCTTTGTCGTCGTCTCTGTATTGCGGTTTTTCTGTTCTCCGAGCTTGTCGGAGTTCTTCGATGTCAATCTGACCTTTTGCCTTTTCACGGAACTTAGCCATAGTTTTAGGTTTGGCCACGACAATGGTCTCCTGGAATTTTCCTGGTCGAAGTCCGCTTTTTATTGCATGCAATTCCACCTCGGGGTGGAGATCGAGTATACTCATGGCTATCTTTGTGAAGTGCATCATGTATTCTCTGAGGCTATCATGCTGGCCTTGTTTTATTGTGTTCAGGTAATTGGAGTCATGCAGATAGATGGCTGATCCAACAAAATGCTCCTCGAAGGGCTTTGATAGGTCTCGAAAACGAGAAATAGAACCTGCAGGCAAAGAACAAAACCAATCAAGTACAGGACCATCTAAGTAAGATGGAAAACAACAACATAAAACTTTATCAGATGCATCGTTTACTATCATTATGGAGGTGAACTTTTTGATGTATTTCTTCGGATCACCTAGCCCCTCATAGGGGGTTAGGGTGGTTGGCAAATTGAACCTCCTGGGTAACACGAAATTCATCACCTCAGCTGTGAATGGCCCAGAGGAATTTTCTAGGTTGTCATCCTCATCTTTTGGCCGAGCTTCCTCATTGTGCTCAGGCTGCTCTTCTTCGTGCCGAGCCATTTCGGAGACATGCGTCGGCCCTTCCTGATGCTCGGCTTCTTCTGTTTGTTCTTGCCGATCATTGTTATTTTCAATTCGAGCATTGTTTAGATTAGAAATCTGATTTGCCATTCTTTGTTCCTCTTCAGCCATGCGCTAGTTGGCTTGTCGTAACTCGGTCACCATCCGAAGAAATTCAGATGGCGTAGGTGAAAGTTGCTCAGCCATGGCTCCAGACGAGAACGTCGAGGCTGATGATATAAAGAAAAAATTATATTCTCAGCCCCACGATGGGCACCAATTTATTCCTGTGTGGATACCTGGAGGGGAGCTCGGCTTCTTGGAATCGGCGTCGAGTTGTTATCTTCGGTGCCGATCTTTGAGCCTTGAGAAAGTCCGAGCTTTACGCTTGGGGAGATGTCCAATCGTGCAGAGTGTGAACAAGAAACAAAGGGGGGAGTGTACCTGCAAAGGCACTCCGAAGCTTAAGTTAGTATTGAGAATTCAATGTGTCTTTAGGATAGAAGATCATACCTTTTATAGGTGAGAGTACATATGTTGGTTACTTTTCTTCTTTTCTATCTAAATTAAAGAGCAGTAATAAGGATGTAACGGACGATGATTTTGATCGGACGTTTTGACTGTTGGCTGCTTTATTGTCAAAATTGAAGAGCAGTAATTAAGGGTGTAATGGGAGAAGATATCTGATCAGACATTTTTACTTTAGGATGTAGTGCGTTGATCTTGGTTGTAATGTGTAATGCCGAGCTATAACGTTAGCTTGCCGAGTTATGACGCATAATGCCAAGTTATTACATCGGATTTGTAATGGTCGGATCAGCATCAAAATAAAAATTCTTTCATTAATGATTCAAGCCTCTTTGTAATTATTATAAATTTTAGTTAAAATCATAAATTTATAAACTAACTTTTACAGTTGAATTATAACCACACATTTAGAATTATTTTAAAGAGTCCTTTAAAAATCACTTTATGCTTTTTCCACCAAAGCAAAATCCTTTATTGATAGCAACTCTGACAAGATATTTAATATGGAATAAGATTCCAAATAAAGAGATGCTCAGTGTAAGAATCCAGCAACAATGGCAAGAGAGAATGGAATTTACCGTTTTTGTTATACCAATTAGAAGCAAATCTAAAGCACGTGCTTTTTGTATATCATATTCCGTTTAGGGGTGGCAATCGTGCCTAAATCCGTTGGGTTAGCTTGCATAACCCGCCAAAAAAGGTGGATCGGGCTGGAAAATTGAGACTACTAAAGAGCAAAAGTCCGCTTAACCCACACTGCTTAAACCACGGGCTTTGGTAGGGCGGAGCGAGCTTCCTCGTCGGGCTTAGTTTTTTTTTTGAAAAGGGGTATTTTTGTAATTTTTTTGCCAAAACCCAACTTTTTCTAACCCAACTTACAAAAGTATGAAAATGAAAATTGAGTATTTTGGATTATGTTTAAGTTTCTTTGGAAACAACATTTATAATTATGTTTCGGATGAAAACTTGGTTTATAATTATATTTATTAGATATTTATAATTACAAAGACTTTAATGTTTGTGAATATAAAAAATATAATTTTTTGTGAAATTATATATTCTATTTAGTAGTTAATAGTAAAAAAATAAAGAGAAACTTTGGTAGGCTTAGTCCGCTAGCCCGCAGTTAGGCAGGGCGGGGTGGGATTCTAGGACCGCCTCACTAGGCGGGGTGGGGTGGGCCAGCCCGCCAAAGGGCGGGCTTCTGGCGGGGCGGGACAGACTTCTCCGCTTGCCACCCCTAATTCCGTTTGCTAAAATTGAACTCGTTCGACATAGCCTATGAAGAAGAAAATCCCTTTCATCTACCCAAAACGGCACATCTGCAAGTTGCATCTAACGAAACTAAACCTTGGTCTTGACTCCAGATATTTTACATTTTTCCTGTAGATTATAACTATGAAATTTTTTTATCACATCACATATATTAACTAAATTCTTAACAAAATTACAATACATGCAGCTAAGTTTAGGTATTCTTTTTTTTTAACTGGAAAGTGAGGGGATTCATTCAACGAGAACCATAAGGTCCAGCAACGCCAAATTCAGTACATGACACGGAGCATCCTCTATCCACACAGAATTTGGATTGGTAGGTGCTAATTGTGCTAATTCATGAGCAATTTTGTTTTCACCTCTCTTTACATGAATGAAACCAACTGATATAAAATTACTTACTAGATCTAGGACATCAACAATGAAATTTTAAAAACAAGAGTCCAAATTACCTATTTTTTTTAGAGCATCCACTACCTCCATATTGTCACTCTCCAATACAATATTGGTAAAAGAACACTTTTCGTTATTAATTTTATACCAACAAAGACTGCATAAGCCTCTGCCTCTCGAGGTTCAAGTGGGTACGGTAAGCCCCATGAAACTGCCGCTATTATTTGGCCATGTTGTCTCTAACTACCACTCCCACACCACCATTAAAATTTCTGAAAATTGTTGCGTCAAAATTAACTTTCAGGACATAGTCTTAATAAAAAGGTTATTGGGGGCTTAGGGGGTTTAATAAATTCAAAGCATTAATATCCTAAAAGAAGGGTTGGAAGCGGATAAGAAAAAGAATGATAAAAAAAAAAGAATTATTAACACAAAGAGACATACCCCTGCTATAAAAAAGATAGATAAAAGTTTTTCCTATTAAACCTTTTAAGAAACCTGTTCTTAGCAACCTAGGTCACTGGAAGGGATTCCCTACTTGACCTTCAAAGAACCTATCCTTGACAACCTAGATCAGAGGGATGAACATTGAAAGAGACCAGCACAGTGGATCCTTCAATCTTTTTCATGCAACAAGCGAAGTAAATCACTCACCTCACTTAATCACACTAAAAAAAGTGCATAAAGCAACGGAACATTTTATTCATCAAAAGTTGTGTAAATTATCTTACCAAAGGTATTTAAATAAGCCCCTAACAAACTAACTAAAAGATAAGATAAGATAACTTAATTTAAATCAGATTTGATCTAATTGGACTAGATCAGATTTGATTTAAATTTAAAATTTCTAAAAATATTACTAAGCAAATAAGAAATAAATCAAATCTTCCAACAAACTCTAACAGCAAAATAAACTAAAATAAAGGCTTAAAAATTTAAAAAATTAATAATACATTATTCTTCCTACTGAATTTGAAAAGCATTATTGGGCTTCTTGCTATTCTGACTTTGCCCAATGGGCCTTGTCCTTTCTCTCTTGGTTAGAACTTGATATAACTCCTCATGCGTAAGTACTGCCAAGTTTGCATAGCTCTCCTTGAGCTTCGTTGCACGTGCTCTGTGATGGATCCCTCTGGAAGTGTGAAATTCTCATTCTGTCCTTTTGTCTTAAAATGCCCCAATTTTCTTTTCGAGCATGTATCAAGTCTGGTGGGCACTCCCAATTTTGCATTGATGGAAGCTGCTGTTCATTCCCTCTTGTCCTTGTTTCCTCTCTAAACTGGGTTTGCCAAATTTCTTCAAAGAGGGATCTAACTTTTCTTAGCTCTTCTTCTCGATCTGTAACACCTTTTCCTCAAACACCATGGAGATTCTCACCTTCCACAAATGATTCAGCATGATACAGAAGAGTCTCTATTCTTCTTTTTGGAGAATTTCTATTGTGCTCACTATCCATTTTTTTAGGTTTGTGTCCCTTCCAGCTTTGGTTCTAAGGGTGAACGGGGATTCGAACCATAATCTTTTCGCAAATTTGTAGTCCCGTTTGTCTTAAAATGCCCCAATTTTCTTTTCGAGCATGTAGCAAATCTGGTAGGCACTCCCAATTTTACATTGATGGAAGCTGCTGTTCATTCCCTCTTGTCCTCGTTTCCTCTCTAAACTGGGTTTGCCAAATTTCTTCAAAGAGGGATCTAACTTTTCCCAACTTTTCTTTGATCTGTAACACCTTTTCCTCAAACACCATGGAGATTCTCATCTTCCACAAATGATTCAGCATGATACAGAAGAGTCCCCTTTCTTCTTTTTGGAGAATTTCTATTGTGCTCACTATCCATTTTTTTAGGTTTGTGTCCCTTCCAGCTTTGGTTCTAAGGTTGAACGGGGATTCGAACCATAATCTTTTCGCAAATTTGCAATCGCTAAACATGTGCTCCTGTCTCCTCCTCATTCCAGTATTTGGTGTGAATTGGTGAACAGTTAATCCCTCTTCTGCTCAGGCTCTTCTTTGTTGTCAAGGAGTGGTGTAAGAGTCTCCACATGAAGTTCAGTATTCTTGGGTGAGATTCAATTTTCCATAGTTGCTTCCAGGTATTCTCTTCCTCTTGGTCTATGCTTGAATTGTATGGTTGGTTCTTGTTTTGGGTTTTAAATTCATGATAGGCCAGTTTGACTCTGAAATTTTCATATCTAGCTTTCTTTCAAATAAACCTGTCTGGTTGATCTAACTTGGGAATAGGGATTTCAACAATCTTCTTTGATTCAAAATTTAGAAATATCTGGTTTATTAGCCTTCTATTCCATTCTTTGTCTTCTATTGTTA
>NC_029785.2:75224120-75257471 GCF_000816755.2 Arachis ipaensis
AGGTCCTCCAAATCTTGATGCTATTTCTATTTCCAACTTTCCAACAACCTCCCCTTTTCAAAACTCTTTTTGCTTGCCAAATGCTCATCCAAGTATAGCTTGGTGTGAAACCAATCTCCGAGCTTAGAAAAATTTTCCTATTAAAGTACTTGCATCCTATGGTTTTGGCAGCTAATGAATCTGGATTTTTGATCAATCTCCATCCTTGTTTTACAAGGAGAGCCATGTTGAAAGCTTCAATATCTCTGAATCCTAGTCCTCTGCTCTGTTTTGGTAGGCACATCTTGTCCCATTTTATCCAGTGAATCTTCCTCTCTCCATTCTTTGAGCCCCAATAGAATCTGTTGGTCATAGACACAATATGCTGGCATAGGCCGCTCGGAAGTTTGAAGTATCCCATTATGTATGTTGGGATCGATTGCGTGATGGACTTGATAAGAACCTCTTTTTCCACCCTCGATAGACACTTCTCCTTCCACCCCTTCAACTTCTTCTACACTCTGTCTTGGACATGCTCAAAAACTTGTTTCTTAGATCTCCCAACGAAAGTAAGAAGTCCTAGGTACTTGGAGTGTCTTTGGACAACCTTTATCTCCAAACATTCTTGGATAAGCTTTTGTTTGTTAGTTGATACGTTTCGGCTAAAAGACAACTCCAATTTTTTCAAATTTATTCGCTGTCTCGAGGCCCTCTAATATGCAATCAGAGCTTCCTTGGTGGCTTGAATGTCTCAATCATTAGCTCTAGTGAAGAGTATACTATTGTCGGCGAAGAATAGATGGTTTATTTCAAGCCCCTTCCTTGAGATTCCAATACCATGGATTAGCCTGCTATTTTGCGCCTTAATGAGGGTTCCTGATAAGACTTCGGCACAAAAGATAAAGAGGTATGGTGATAGGGGGTCCCCATGCCTCAATCCTCTTTATGGTTTGAAGCTTTTGGAAGGGGTGCCATTTATTGGAATTGAGAAAGACGTAGTGTTAATGCAATTCTAAACCGTTTGCACCCACTTTGTTTGGAAATCTCATTGAGTTCATGACCACTCTTAGAAAGCTCCATTCCACTCGATCATATGCTTTTTTCATATCGAGTTTCATTCCCACAAAACCTCTTCTTCGTTTTGACCTCTTCTTTATGTAATGGAAAGCTTCAAATGAAATCAAACCATTATATATTATAAGCCTACCTGGAATAATGCACTTTGATTTTCTCCAACTATTTGGAGAACGATTGACTTCAACCTGTTTGCCAAAGTTGTAGCTGCCAATTTGAAGATGGCGTTAAACAGGGATATTGGTCTATATTCCCTATATGCTTTGGCTTCTCAACTTTTGGTATCAAACAAATGTGGGTTTGGTTAATAGGTGTCAGATCTGCTCCTTCATTCGGAATCTTAAGCACCGCATTTGCCACTTGATTTCCCACAAATTTTCACATTCTTTGATAGAAAATTGTCGGTAAGGCATCTGGGCCTGATGCTTTTGTGGGATGCATCTGTTGAAGTCCTTGGAAAATCTCCTCTTTTGTGATTGCCACATTGAGAGTCTCAAATCTATCCTTGTTTATCCTCCCCTTAACCACATCAGCCACTTCCTTCTCATCCCGTGTTTCTTCTGATTAGAATAGATTTTCAGAAAAACCCCTCATGACCTCTTCTATCTTGTCTTTATATTCTTACCTTATGCCCACATCGTCTGTGATCGCTTCAACTCTATTCCTTTTTCTTCTTTGTGGTGCTTTTTGGTGGAAGAATTTTGATTTTGTCTCCGTGCTTCAACCAGGTTGCTCTTGATTAAGGCTGGCAATACATACCCTATCTACAGATACCCAACCCAGTCCAACTCGTTCAGGTAGGGTAGGCTACCCGACCCGCTGCGAGTAAGGTAGAGCTCGGTCCGGGTATGCCTTCGGGTAGGGTAGGATACGGATTTAGGGTGTACCCTATTCTACCTACTCGCACCCCATATATATCACATATTTTATAAACATTAGGTATATAGTGAAGGAGTTAAAAGTTGAACCCACAACCTCCCTCATGTTGACTTGTAATAAGTGAGCAACCACTAAACTAATTAGTTAATTTAATAAGTTAGAGCATTAGTGTTTTATTTTTTATTTTATTAATATGTATGAAATTTAGAATGATTGAATTTTATATTTGCTTTGAAAAAAATTAATATTTCTGCAGGTAGAGTAGGATAGGGTAGGGTTTAGAATTTTAGAGTGCGGGTAGGGTTAGGGTTGAGAGATTCTCAACCCGTGTGTAGGGTAGGGTAGAGTTCTAATGAAATTTTAACCCGCAGGTGGGATTAGGATAGGGTCCAAACCTTACCCTACCCTACCCATTGCGAGCCCTACTCTTGATCTTTGACTCCACCATACTTCTTCCATCTTTAATAGCTCATCTAATTCTACTTCTTTCTCCTTTGTTTCTTTTATCACATCTTCTGTTTGGGAGATAGAATTTAGTTGGTTGATCCTCTCTTGGGATCTTCTCATTCTTCTCAGACTATCACCAAAATTTTGTTGTCCCCAATAGTCCAATTTCTTGCTACAACTTCCAATCCTTTCTTGAATGCTCCCTTGGTAAGACTCTCAGGCCTCCTTCACTACTGTATCACATTCTTCATTTGACAGCCATATTTCCTCGAACCTAAATCTTCTAGGACCTTTTTTCCTCTTTGATAAACCACAATTTTATGGTTTATTTTATATTAAATTTGGTGGATTTTGTCAACTTTTCTCCCATTTATTCACTAAAATAGCATGGTTTCATGAATTTCTCCTAATTGTGCTTAATGGTTAAAAACATGCTTTTTAGGCCTTTAATTTGTCAAATTTAACTCACTTTGATTCCAATCGATGTCTTGATATGTTTGTTAGTGATTTTAGGATTAAAAGGGCAAGGAATGGATCAAAATAAGTAAAGAGAAAAGCATGCAAGATGGAAAGTTCATGGAAAATAAGGATTTGGTAGACTCAAGATGACGTGTATGCATGACCGACGCGTACGCGTGATAAGGATGGTTGCCAGGTGACGCATACGCATGACCCATGCGTACGCGTGACAAGCGGCACGTGACCTCATTAAAGGCAACACGCTGGGGGCGATTTCTAAGCTCATGGAGGCCTAAATCCAACTCAATTCTGAAGTATTTGAGGCCAAACTCAAGAAGGAACAAGGAAGAGTAATTAGGAGTAGATTAAAAACATGCCTTAGGTCATATTCTAGAGAGAGAAGCTCTCTTTTCTCTCTAGAATTAGGTTAGATTAGGTTAGATTTCTCTTAGGTTTATGCTTTAGTTGTTGTTTTGATTTACTTTTCTTTACAATTTATTGTTCCTACATCTTTGTTCCTTTTGTTTTACTTGTTATTTTCTTGCCTTTATGTTTATGACTCTTTGTTAATTTTAGTTTTAATGCAATTTATGTTTTCATGTTTCTTATTGTTTAATTGAGTTGTTATTGTTATTTTCTTGTATTGGATAGTTGTAAAATTTATATTTCTTGCCAATTTACTATGCTTTCCTTTTATGCCTTCTAACTATTTGATAAAATGATTGGCTTGGTTTTAGAGTAGATTTTGGTACTCTTGGATTGTGATTAAGGACTTAGGTCCCATGAGATTATTGATGTCCAGTTCCATTGGTGATTTAGGGTTGTTAATTGGTTCTATGACCAATTATGTCCACTTGACTTAACCCTCCGAAGTTAGATGACAACTATGTAGAATCAACTCTTGTAATCACCATGTTGTGGTTAATGATCCATGATAAGATACCTTGATTCTTGATCCTCGCTAAGACCTATATTAGTTGTTAGTTTATTTTCTTGTTATCTTTATTTTCTTGTTAATCAACCCCAAAACCCCCCAAAAAGAAGTACATCATAACCAATAATAAATACACTTCCCTGCAATTCCTTTGAGAGACGACCCGAGGTTTGAATAGTTTGGTTTATTTTTATTAGGGTTTGTACTTGTGACAAACAAAATCAAACTTTGACTGAGGGTTGTGTATCAGTTTAGAACTATACTTGCAACGAAGGTAGTATTTTACTATTGAGGAATTCTAGACCGACGATAATCCTTGCGTCACTCTTCCCTACTTCAAGACTAGGTCCCATTAAGATCTAACAGTGGTCTGATTTATATCTGAACAAGTGTTGGACCATCGTTTTTGGAAATATTTCAAACCACTCTCTATTAGCAAAGGCTCTGTTTATTCTCTCTTGTATGTTCTTCTCGCCTACTTGTCCATTGGACCATGTAAAAGGGTAGCTTAAATATCGCAAATCAAGCAGTCCACATGTTTGTATCGCTTCTTGGAAGTCTCTAATTTGGTAATAATTCACTTGGTTTCTCCCTTGTTTCTCTTGTTATCTCATCACTTGGTTGAAGTCACCGAATATCATCCATGGCATATTGGATGCTTGCCCAAGTGTTCTCAAAAGGTCCCAGTTTTTCTGTTTATTTTGGCTCTCCAGGAAGCCATAGAAGCCCATTGCCCTCCAACAAGTACCACTAACCACTATTCTCACTGATGCGCCACTATTTCGTGGTACATTTTATGCTGAATTGAGTGGATTTTATCCACTATTCTCGCACTTATGCAGAGAAATTGCATGTTTTACATTTTTCTTCCTAATTATGTGCTGCTTTGATTGAAAACATGCTTCTTCAGCCTTAAATTACTAACTTTTTAATCCTCTCTTATTACCATTCGATGCCGCGATATGTGTGTTCAGTGTTTTCGGGTTTTCCAGGGCAGGAATGGCTTAGAAAATGGAAAGGAAGCATGCAAAGGTGGAAGGAACACAAGAAACTAAGGAGTTGAGCAGCGAGGATCGACGCGCACGCACGGCTGATGAGTGCGCGTGACTTGGAGCATTTTATAGCGACGCGTAAGTGTGACTAACGCGTACGCGTGTGATGAGCGGATAATTTATACGCTTTTTGGCATTATTTTTACATAGTTTTTAGTATGATTTAGCTAGTTTTTAGTATATTTTTATTAGTTTTTAAATAAAAATCACATTTTTGGACTTTGCTATGAGTTTGTGTATTTTTTTTGTAATTTCAGCTATTTTCTGGCTGAAATTGAGGGACTTGAGCAAAAATCTGATTCAGAGGCTGAAGAAGGACTACAGATGCTGTTGGATTCTGACCTTCCTGCACTCGAAATAGATTTTCTCGAGCTACAGAAACCTAACTGGCATGCTCTCAATTGCGTTGGAAAGTAGACATCCAGGGCTTTCCAGCAATATATAATAGTCCATGCTTTGCTCGAGTTTTGATGACGCAAACTGGCATTCAAACGCCAACTTCCTGCCCTATTCTGGAGTTAAACGCCAGAAACAGGTTGCAAATCAGAGTTAAACGCCAGAAATAGGCTGCAACCTGGTGTTTAACTCCAAAAAGAGTCTCTACACATGAAAGCTCAATGCTCAGCCCAAGCACACACCAAGTGGGCCCGAAAGTGGATTTCTGCATCATTTACTCATCTCTGTAAACCCTAGTAACTAGTTTAGTATAAATAGGACTTTTTACTATTGTATGGAGAATCTTTTGATCATTTTTGAGACTATCTTTATATCACTTTTGATCATTGATCACGTTTAGGGGGCTGGCCATTCGGCCATGCCTGAACCACTTTCACTTATGTAATTTTCAACGGTGGAGTTTCTACACCCCATAGATTAAGGTGTGGAGCTCTGCTGCTCCTCATGAATTAATGCAAAGTACTATTGTTTTTCTATTCAATTCAAGCTTATTCCTATTCTAAGATATGCGCTTGCACTTCAACATGACGAATATGATGATCCGTGACACTCATCACTATTCTCAACCTATGAACGCGTGCCTGACAACCACTTCCGTTCTACCTTAGATCGAGCGTGTATCTCTTAGCCTCCATTCTGAAAGATCGGAGTCTTCGTGGTATAAGATAGAATCAATTGGTGGCCATTCTTGAGATCCGGAAAGTCTAAACCTTGTTTGTGGTATTCCGAGTAGGATCTGGGAAGGGATGACTGTGACGAGCTTCAAACTCGCGAGTGTTGGGCGTAGTGACAGACGCAAAAGGATCAATGGATCCTACTCCAACATGATCGAGAACCAACAGATGATTAGCCGTGCGGTGACACCGCATTTGGACCATTTTCACTGAGAGGACGGGAAGTAGCCATTGACAACGGTGATGCCCAACATACAGCTTGCCATGGAAAGGAGTATGAATGATTGAATGAAGACAGTAGGAAAGCAGAGATTCAGAAGGAGAAAAGCATCTCCATACGCTTATCTGAAATTCTCACCAATGAATTACATAAGTATTTCTATCTGTATCTTATTTTATTTATATTTTAATTATCAAAACCTCATAACCATTTGAATCTGCCTGACTGAGATTTACAAGATGACCATAGCTTGCTTCATGCCGACAATCTCCGTGGGATCGACCCTTACTCATGTAAGGTTTATTCCTTGGACGACCCAGTGCACTTGCTGGTTAGTTGTGCGAAGTTGTGAAGAAGAATTGAGATTATGATAGTGCGTACCAAGTTTTTGGCGCCGTTGAGATCACAATTTCGTACACCAAGTTTTTGGCGCCGTTGCCGGGGATTGTTCGAGTTTGGACAACTGATGGTTCATCTTGTTGCTTAGATTAGGTAATTTTATTTTATGTTTAAGCTTTTTAATTTTTTTTATTATTTATTTTCGAAAAATTTTTAGAAAAAAAATTTCTATTCTATGACTTCAGAATTTTTAAAAATGGATTCTAGAGTTTCATGAGATATGTTGAATCCTGGTTTGCTGTAAAGCCATGTCTAATCTTTTGGACCGAGGTTTCAACTATCTTTAGAAGAGCTTCTTTGTCTTTCTCAGCAATTTAGTTGTTGTATGTAATGTTCTGCTAAAGCTTGGCTGGCCATTGGCCATGTCTAGTGTTTTGGACCGAAGCTTTCACTGAAAGCTTGGTTAGATAGTAAGCCATGTCTAATTCCTGGACCGGAGTTTTAGGCTGACATTGCATGATTCCTGGAATTCTCATTAAAAATTTTGAAATCCTTATTTTTCTTTTTCAAAATAATTTTTGAAAAATACCAAAAAAATTTAATAAAATCATAAAAACCAAAAATTTGATGTTTCTTTCTTGAGTCTAGTGTCAATTTTTAAGTTTGGTGTCAATTGCCTCTTTTTAATTTTTCTTAAAAAAAATTTTCGAAAACTCATGCATGCTATTCTTCATGATCTTCAAGTTGTTCTTAATGAATTTTCTTGTTTGATCTTTGCATTTTCTTGCTTTATGTCTTTTTTGTTTTTCATATGCATTCTCAATTTGTTAGTGTCTAAAGTTTGAAAATTTCTAAGTTTGGTGTCTTGCATGTTTTTCTTTTCTTAAAAATTTTCAAAAATAAGTTCTTGGTGTTCATCTTGACATTCAAAGTGTTCTTGCATGCATTGTGTGTTTTGATTCATAATTTTTATGTCTTGTGTCTTTTTTGTGTTTTTCTCTTTCTTCATTAAAAACTCAAAAATAAAAATAATATCTTTCCCTTATTCTTCTCAAAAAATTCGAATATTTGAGTTGACTTATTCAAAAAATTTTAAAATTTAGTTGTTTCTTATGAGTCAAGTCAAATCTTCAATTTAAAAATCCTATCTTTTCAAAACCTTTTCAAAAATCAAATCTTTCTCATCTTTTTTTAATATTTTTGAAAACTTTAAAAAAAATTATTTTCAAAATCTTCTTCTTAATTTCATTTTATAATTTCAAAATCTTTACTAACAATTAATGTGATTGATTCAAAAATTTTAAAGTTGTTACTTGCCTATTAAGAAAGGTTCCATCTTTAAATTTTAGAATCATATCTTTTAGTTTCTTGTTAGTCAAGTAATCAACTTTAATTTTCAAAATCAAATCTTTTTAATTTCCTTTTCAAATCTTTTTCAAATTAATTTTCAATCATATCTTTTTCAAAACTTAATTTCAAAATCTTTTCTAACTTCTTATCTTTTCAAAATTAATTTTCACATCTTTTTCAATTAACTACTTAACTTTTTGTTTGATTTTTAAAATTCCTATCTTTTTCAAAACCACCTAACTAATTTTCTCTCTCTAATTTTCGAAAACTCCTCACTTTTTTTTTTAATTCTTTTTAATTAACTAATTGTTTCAATTTTTAATTTTAATTTTATTTCTCTTTTAAATTTTGAATTATAACTAATATTTAAAATAAAAACAAAAATATTTCTATTTTATTTTATTTAATTTTTGAATTCTTCTCTCTCTTATCTCTTTCTATTTATTTATTTATCTACTAACACTTCTCTTCTACTCATAATTCGAACCCCCTCTTCTTCTCTGTGTTCGAGTTTTTCTCTTATCCTTCTTATATTCTTCTCTTCTTCTACTCACATAAAGGAATCTCTATACTGTGACATAGAGGATTCCTCTTCTTTTCTGTTCTCTTCTTTTTCATATGAGCAGGAACAGGGATAAAGACATTCTTATTGAAGCTGATCCTGAACCTGAAAGGACTCTTAAGAGGAAACTAAGAGAAGCTAAAGCACAACCCTTTGGAGAGAACCTGACAGAAATTTTCGAAAAAGAATGAGACATGGCCGAACCAAATAACAATACCAACAATGCAAGGAAGATGCTTGGTGACTTCATTGCACCCTCTACTGACTTCTATGGAAGAAGCATCTCAATTCCTGCAATTGGAGCAAACAACTTTGAGCTTAAGCCTCAATTAGTTTCTCTAATGCAACAGAATTGCAAGTTTCATGGACTTCCAATGGAAGATCCTCATCAGTTTTTAGCTGAAATCTTGCAAATCTGTGACACTGTCAAGACCAATGGAGTTGATCCCGAGGTCTACAGGCTTATGCTTTTCCCTTTTACTGAAAGAGACAGAGCTAGAACATGGTTGGATTCACAACCTAAGGAAAGCCTGAACTCTTGGGAAAAGCTGGTCAGTACTTTCCTGGCCAAATTCTTTCCACCTCAAAAGATGAGCAAGCTTAGAGTAGAAATCCAAACCTTCAGAAAAAAGGAAGATGAGTCCCTCTATGAAGCTTGGGAAAGATATAAGCAACTGATCAAAAGGTGTCCTACTGACATGCTTCCAGAATGAGCATCATATGTATATTCTATGATGGTCTGTCTGAGTTGTCAAAAATGTCATTGGACCATTCTGCAGGAGGATCTCTTCATCTGAAAACCCCTGCAGAAGCTCAGAAACTCATTGAAATGGTTGTAAATAACCAGTTCATGTACACCTCTGAGAGGAGTTCTGTGAACAATTGGACGCCTCAGAAGAAGGGAGTTCTTGAAATTGATACTCTAAATGCCATATTGGCTCAAAACAAAATATTGTCTCAGTAAGTCAATGTAATTTCTCAGAGTCTGAATGGATTGCAAGCTGCACCCAACAGCACTAAAGAAGCATCTTCTGAAGAAGAAGCTTATGATCCTGAGAATCCTACAGTGGCAGAGGTAAATTACATGGGAGAATCCTATGGAAACACCTATAATCCTTCATGGAGAAATCATCCAAATTTCTCATGGAAGGATCAACAAAAGCCTCAACAAGGCTTCAATAATAATGGTGGAAGAAATAGGTTTAGCAATAGCAAGCCTTTTCCATCATCTTCTCAGCAACAGACAGAGAATTCTAAATAGAGCCATTCTGGCCTGGTAACCATAGTCTCTGATCTATCCAAGACCACACTAAGTTTCATGAATGAAACAAGGTCCTTCATTAGAAATTTAGAGGCACAAGTGGGTCAGCTGAGTAAGAAAATTACTGAAACTCCTCCCAGTACTCTCCCAAGCAATACAGAAGAAAATCCCAAGAGAGAGTGCAAGGCCATCACCATGACCAACATGGCCGAACTTGGAGAGAGTGAGGAGGACGTGAATCCCAGTGAGAAAAGCCTCATGGGACGTCCTCTGGACAGAAAGGAGTTTCCCTTTGAGGAACCAAAGGAATCTAAGGCTCATAAAGAGACCATAAAGATTCCATTGAACTTTCTTCTGCCATTCATGAGCTTTGATGAATATTCTTCCTCTGAAGAGGATGAAGACATCACTGAAGAGCAAGTTGCTAAGTATCTAGGAGTAATCATGAAGCAGAATACCAAGTTATTTGGTAATGAGACATGGGAGGATGAACCCCCCTTGTTCACCAATGAACTGAGTGCATTAATGAGGCAGACATTACTCAGAAGAAACCGAATCCTGGAAAATTCTTCATACCTTGTACCATAGGCACCATGACCTTTGAAAAAGCTCTAGTGACCTAGGGTCAGGGATAAACCTCATGCCACTCTCTGTAATGGAGAAACTGGGAATCTTTGAGGTACGAGCTACAAGAATCTCACTAGAGATGGAAGACAAATCAATGAAACAGGCTTATGAAATAGTAGCGGACGTGCTAGTGAAGGTTGAAGGCCTTTACATCCCTGCTGATTTCATAATCCTAGACACTGGGAAGGATGAGGATGAATCCATCATCCTTGGCAGACCCTCCCTGGCCACAGCAAAAGCTGTAATTGATGTTGACAGAGGAGAGTTGGTCCTTCAGTTGAATGAGGACTACCTTGTATTCAAAACTCAAGGTTCTCCTTCTGTAACCATGGAGAGGAAGCATGAAAAGCTTCTCTCAATAAAGAGTCAAACAAAACCCCCACATTCAAACTCTAAGTTTGGTGTTGGGAGGCCACAACCAAACTCTAAGTTTGGTGTTGAGAGGCCCCAATCTTGCTCTGATTATCAGTGAGGCTCTATGAGAGCTCACTGTCAAGCTATTGACATTAAAGAAGCGCTTATTGGGAGGCAACCCAATGTTATTTAATTATATCTATTTATTTTTCATTGCTATTTTATGTTTTCTTTAGGTTGATGATCATGTGAAGTGGTGCACGAAATTGTGATCTCTAGCAACGGTGCCAAAAACTCAGTACGCACGTTCATAATCTCAAATTCTTTTTCACAACTCCGATACAACTAACCAGCAAGTGCACTGGGTCGTCCAAGTAATAAACCTTACGTGAGTAAAGGTCGATCCCACGGAGATTATCGGCTTGAAGCAAGCTATGGTCATCTTGTAAATCTCAGTCAGGCAGATTTAAATGGTTATGGGATTTTGATAATTAAAATATAAATAACAAAGAATAAGATAGAGATACTTATGTAATTCATTGGTGAGAATTTCAGATAAGCGTATGGAGATGCTTGTTGCTTCTGAATCTCTGCTTTCCTACTATCTTCATTCAATCGTTCATACTCCTTTCCATGGCAAGCTGTATGTTGGGCATCACCGTTGTCAATGGCTACTTCCCGTCCTCTCAGTAAAAATGGTCCAAATGCGCTGTCACTGCACGGCTAATCATTTGTCGGTTCTCGATCATGTTGGAATAGGATCCAGTGATCCTTTTGCGTCTGTCACTACGTCCAACACTCGCGAGTTTGAAGCTCGTCACAGTCATCCCTTCCCAAGTCCTACTCGGAAAACCACAGACAAGGTTTAGACTTTCCAGATCTCAGGAATGGCTGCCAATAATTCTAGCTTATATCACGAAGACTCCGATCTTTCGGAATGGAGGCTAAGAGATACACGCTCGATCTAAGGTAGAACGGAAGTGGTTGTCAGGCACGCCTTCATAGGTTGAGAATAGTGATGGGTGTCACAGATCATCATATTCATCACGGATGAAGTGCATGAGAATTTCTTAGAATAGGAATAAGCTTGAATTGAACTAGAAAACAATAGTACTTTGCATTAATTCATGAGAAACAGCAGAGCTCCACACCTTAATCTATGGTGTGTAGAAACTCTACCGTTGAAAATACATAAGTGATGAAGGTCCAGGCATGGCCAAATGGCCAGCCCCCTAAACGTGATCTCTGAACATAAAATTATTCAAAGACTAACCAGAGATATAAAATAAATCACTAAAAGTAGTTTTTATACTAAACTAGTAGCTAGGGTTACATAAGATAAGTAAATGATGTAGAAATTCACTTCCAGGCCCACTTGGTGTGTGCTTAGGCTGAGCATTAAGCTTTCATGTGTAGAGACTCTTTTTGGAGTTAAACACCAGGTTGTAGCCTGTTTCTGGCGTTTAACTCTGGTTTCCAACCTGTTTCTGGCATTTAACTCCAGAATAGGGCAGGAAGTTGGCGTTTGAACGTCAGTTTGCATCATCAAAACTCTGGCAAAGCGTGGACTATTATATATTGCTGGAAAGTCCTAGATGTCTACTTTCCAAAGCAATTGAGAGCGCGCCAATTGGTTTTTTGTAGCTCCAGAAAATCCATTTTGAGTGCAGGGAGGTCAGAATCCAATTTCAGATTTCTGCAGTCCTTCTTCAGCATCTGAATCAGATTTTTGCTTAGGCCCCTCAATTTCAGCCAGAAAATATCTGAAATCACAGAAAAACATACAAACTCATAGTAAAGTCCAGAAATATGATTTTTATTTAAAAACAAATAAAAATATAGTAAAAACTAACTAAATTATACTAGAAACTACTTAAAAATAATGCCAAAAAGCGTATAAATTATCCGCTCATCACAACACCAAACTTAAATTGTTGCTTGTCCCCAAGCAACTGAAAATCAAATAGAATAAAAAGAAGACAATATACTATAAATTCCAAAATATCAATGAAACTTAGCTCCAATTAAATGAGCGGGACTTGTAGCTTTTTGCCTCTGAACAGTTTTGGCATCTCACTCTATCCTTTGAAGTTCAGAATGATTGGCATCTATAGGAACTCAGAATTCAGATAGTGTTATTGATTCTCCTAGTTCAGTATGTTGATTCTTAAACACAGCTACTTTATGAGTCTTGGCCATGGCCCTAAGCACTTTGTTTTCCAGTGTTACCACCGGATACATAAATGCCACAGACACATAACTGGGTGAACCTTTTCAGATTGTAACTCAGGTTTTGGCTTTTTCTGCTTGCTTTTTCTTTTTCTTTTTCTTTTATTTTTGCCATTTTTTTTACAAGCCTAGCTTTTTCACTGCTCTTTCTTGCTTCAAGAACAATTTTATGATTTTTCAGATTATCAAATAACATTTCTCCTTTTTCATCATTCTTTCAAGAGCCAACAGTTTTAATATTCATAAACAACAAATTCAAAAGACATATGCACTGTTCAAGCATTCATTCAGAAAAAAAAAAGTATTGTCACCACATCAAAATAATTAAACTAATTTCAAGAATGAATTCAAAATTCATGTACTTCTTGTTCTTTTGTTCTTTTTTCATAGCTTTAAGACATAGACACTTAAACACTAATAATCATATAATAAAGACACAAACATAAGTAAAACATAAGGCTCAAAAACCGAAAAATAGAAAAATAAGAACAAGGAGATTAAGGAACGGGTCCACCTTAGTAAGGGTGGCGTCTTCTTCCTCTTGAAGAACCAATGGTGTTCTTGAGATCCTCTATGTCTCTTCCTTGCCTTTGTTCCTCCTCCCTCATAGCTCTTTGATCTTCTCTAATCTCATGGAAATGATGGAGTGCTCTTGGTGCTCCACCCTTAGTTGTCCCATGTTCGAACTCAATTCTCCTAGGGAGGTGTTAATTTGCTCCCAATAGTTTTATGGAGGAAAGTGCATCCCTTGAGGTATCTCAGGGATTTCATGATGAGGAATTTCCTCAAGTTCTTGTTCAGGTCCATGAGTGGGCTCTCTAGTTTGCTCCATTCTCTTTTTAGTGATGGGCTTGTCCTCTTCAATGTGGATGTCTTCATCTATGACAATCCCAGCCGAATTGCAGAGGTGACAAATGAGGTGAGGGAAGGCTAACCTTTCCAAAGTGGAGGACTTGTCAGCCGCCTTGTAGAGTTCTTGAGGTATAATCTCATGAACTTCCACTTCCTCCCCAATCATGATACTATGGATCATGATAGCCCGATCCACAGTTACTTCAGATCGGTTGCTAGTAGGAATGATAGAGCGTTGGATGAACTCTAACCATCCTCTAGACACAGGCTTAAGGTCATGCCTTTTCAATTGAACCGGCTTGCCTCTTGAGTCAATTTTCCATTGAGCTCCTTCCTCACATATGTCCATGAGGACTTGGTCCAACCTTTGATCAAAGTTGACCCTTCTAGTGTAGGGGCGTGCGTTTTCTTCCATCTAGGTAAGTTGAATGCCAACCTTACATTTTTTGGACTGAAATCTAAGTTTTTCCCCCGAATCATTGTAAGCCAATTCTTCATATTCGGGCTCATACTTGGATCATGGTTCCCAGTGATCCATGCGTTTGCATAGAACTCTTGAACCATTAAGATTCCGACTTGTTGAATAGGATTGGAGAGTACTTCCCATCCTCTTCTTCTAATCTCTTGTCGGATCTCTGGATATTCGCCCTTTTTTAGCTTAAAAGGGACCTCAGGGATCACCTTTTTCTTGGCCACAACTTCATAGAAGTGGTCTTGATGGACCTTTGAGATGAATCTCTCCATCTCCCATGACTCAGAGGTGGAAGCAATTGCCTTCCCTTTTCTCTTTCTTGAGGTTTCTCTGGCCTTAGGTGCCATTAATGGTTATGGAAAAACAAAAAGCAATATTTTTACCATACCAAACTTAAAAGGTTTGCTCATCCCCGAGCAAAAGAAGAAAGAAAATAGTAAAAGAAGAAGAAAATGGAGGAAATGGAGGAGAAGAGTGTATTCAGCCAAGGGGGGAGAAGTGTTTGTAATGTGTGAAAATGAGGTAGTGTTGAAGGGTTTATATAGGGGTGGGGGAAGTGTTATGTTTCGTGTATTAGGGTTGGGTTTGGGAGGTAAATGGATTTTGAATTTAGAGGTAGGTGGGGTTTTTGGGGGAAGAGTGGATGGATGTGAGTGGTGAAGAGTATTTGGGGAAGAGGTGTGGGGGTGATTGGTGAAGAGGAGAGAAGAAGAGGTGGGATAGGTGAGGATCCTGTGGGGCCCACATATCCTGAGGGGTCAAGGACTTAGCATCCCTGCTCCATTTAGGGTGTGCAAAACGCCCTTAGATTGCACTTTTGGCGTTAAACGCCAGGATGCTACTTGTTTCTGGCGTTTAACGCCAGCTTGATGCTTCTTTCTGGCGTTAAACGCCAGTCTGCTGCTTCTTACTGGCGTTTAAACACCAGTAAGCTCTTCCTCCAGGGTGAGCTATTTTTAATGCTGTTTTTCATTCTGTTTTTGAGTTTTCAATTGTTTTTGTGACTTCACATGATCATCAACCTAAAGAAAACATAAAATAGCAATGGAAAATAAATAGATATAATTAAATAACATTGAGTTGCCTCCCAATAAGCGCTTCTTTAATGTCAATAGCTTGACAGTGAGCTCTCATGGAGCCTCACAGATAATCAGAGCAATGTTGGGGCCTCTCAACACCAAACTTAGAGTTTGGTTGTGGCCTCCCAACACCAAACTTAGAGTTTGAATGTGGGGGTTTTGTTTGACTCTGTATTGAGTGAAGCTTTTCATGCTTCCTCTCCATGGTTACAGAAGGAGACCCTTGAGTCTTAAATACAAGGTAGTCCTCATTCAACTGAAGGACCATCTCTCCTCTGTCAACATCAATCACAGCTTTTGCTGTGGCCAGGAAGAGTCTGCCAAGGATGATGGATTCATCCTCATCCTTCCCAGTGTCTAGGATTATGAAATCAGCAGGGATGTAAAGGCCTCCAACCTTTACTAGCACGTCCTTTACTAGTCCATAAGCCTGTTTCATTGATTTGTCTGCCATCTCTAGTGAGATTTTTACAGCTTGTACCTCAAAGATTCCCAATCTCTCCATTACAGAGAGTGGCATGAGATTTATCCCTGACCTCAGGTCACATAGAGCCTTCTCAAAGGTCATGGTGCCTATGGTACAAGGTATGAAGAATTTTTTGGGATCCGGTTTCTTCTGAGGTAATGTCTGCCTCATTAATGCATTCATTTCATTGGTGAACAAGGGGGGTTCATCCTCCCAAGTCTCAGTACCAAATAAATTGGCATTCAACTTCATGATTGCTCCTAGATATTTAGCAACTTGCTCTTCAGTGATGTCTTCATCCTCTTCAGAGGAAGAATATTCATCAGAACTCATGAATGACAGAAGGAAGTTCAATGGAATCTCTATGGTCTCTGTATGAGCCTCAGATTCTTCTGGTTCCTCAAAGGGAAACTCCTTACTGTCCAGAGGACGTCCCATGAGGCTTTTCTCACTGGAACTGACGTCCTCCTCACTCTCTCCAGGTTCAGCCATGTTGGTCATGGTTATGGCCTTGCACTCTCTCTTGGGATTTTCTTCTGTATTGCTTGGGAGAGTACTGGGAGGAGTTTTAGTAATCTTCTTACTCAGATGACCCACCTATGCCTCCAAATTTCTAATGGAGGACCTTGTTTCATTCATGAAACTTAGTGTGGTCTTGGATAAATCAGAGACTATGGTTGCCAGGCCAGAATGGCTCTGTTCAGAATTCTCTGTCTGTTGCTGAGAAGATGATGGAAAAGGCTTGCTATTGCTAAACCTGTTTCTTCCACCATTATTATTGAAGCCTTGTTGAGGCTTTTGTTGATCCTTCCATGAGAAATTTGGATGATTTCTCCATGAAGGATTATAGGTGTTTCCATAGGGTTCTCCCATGTAATTCACCTCTGCCATTGCAGGGTTCTCATGATCATAAGCTTCTTCTTCAGAAGATGCTTCCTTATTACTGTTGGATGCAGCTTGCAATCCATTCAGACTCTGAGAAATCATATTGACTTGCTGAGTCAATATTTTGTTCTGAGCCAATATGGCATTTAGAGTATCAATTTCAAGAACTCCCTTTTTCTGAGGCATCCCATTGTTCACAGGATTCCTCTCAGAGGTGTTCATGAACTGGTTATTTGCAACCATTTCAATGAGTTCCTGAGCTTCTGCAGGGGTTTTCACGTGAAGAGATCCTTCTGCAGAATGGTCCAATGACATTTTTGACAACTCAGACAGACCATCACAGAATATATTTATGATGCTCCACTCTGGAAGCATGTCAGTAGGACACCTTTTGATCAGTTGCTTATATCTTTCCCAAGCTTCATAGAGGGATTCTCCTTCCTTCTGTCTGAAGGTTTGGATTTCCACTCTAAGCTTGCTCATCTTTTGAGGTGGAAAGAATTTGGCCAGGAAAGCACTGACCAGCTTATCCCAAGAGTTCAGGCTTTCCTTAAGTTGTGAATCCAACCATGTTCTAGCTCTGTCTCTTACAGCAAAAGGGAAAAGCATAAGCCTGTAGACCTTGGGATCAACTCCATTGGTCTTGACAGTGTCACAAATTTGCAAGAATTCAGCTAAAAACTGATGAGGATCTTCCATTGGAAGTCCATGAAACTTGCAATTCTGCTGCATTAGAGAAACCAATTGAGGCTTAAGCTCAAAGTTGTTTGCTCCAATTGCAGGAATTGAGATGCTTCTTCCATAAAAGTTAGAAGAGGGTGCAATAAAGTCACCAAGCATCTTCCTTGCATCCTTACCATTGTTATTAGGTTCGGCCATGTCTCCTTCTTTTTCAAAAATTTCTGTCAGGTCCTCTCTAGAGAGTTGTGCCTTAGCTTCCCTTAGCTTCCTTTTCAGAGTCCTTTCAGGTTCAGGGTCAGCTTCAACAAGAATGTTCTTATCCTTGTTCTTGCTCATATGAAAAAGAAGAGAACAGAAAAGAAAATATGGAATCCTCTATGTCACAGTATAAAGATTTCTTATGTAAGTATAAGAAAAGAAGAATAGAAGAAGGAGAAGAGAAAAATTCGAACTTAAATTAAAATAAAAGGAAAAATATTTTTGTTTTTATTTTAATTATTAGTTAGTATTCAAAAATTATAAAAAGGAATAAAATAAATTGAATTTTAAAACAATTAGTTAATTAAAAAGGAATTTTGAAAAAGTGGAGAGGAGTTTTCGAAAATTAGAGAGAAAAAATTAGTTAGGTGGTTTTGAAAAAGATATGATTGAAATAGAAAACTTTTTAAAATCAAACAAAAAGTTAAGTGGTTAATTGAAAAAGATTTGAAAACCAAATTTGAAAAGATAGGAAGTTAGAAAAGATTTTGAAAATTGATTTTTGAAAAAGATATGATTGAAAATCATTTTGAAAAAGATTTAAAAAAGAAATTTAAAAAGATTTGATTTTGAAAATTAAAGTTGATTACTTGACTAACAAGAAACTAAAAGATATGATTCTAAAATTTAAAAATTGAACCTTTCTTAATAGGCAAGTAACAAACTTTAAAATTTTTGAATCAATCACATTAATTGTTTGTAAAGATTTTGAAATTATGAAACAAAATAAGAAAAAGATTTTTGAAAATGAATTTGAAATTTTTGAAAATATGAAAGAAAAAATGAAAAAGATTTGATTTTTGAAAAAGATTTGAAAAAGATAGAATTTTTAAATTGAAAATTTGACTAGACTCATAAGAAACAACTAAATTTTAAAAATTTTTGAATAAGTCAACTCAAATATTGGAAATTTATGAGAAGAATAAGGGAAAGATATTTTTTTTATTTTTGAATTTTTAAGAAGAGAGAGAAAAACACAAAAATGATGCAAAACATGAAAATTCAAGATCAAAACACATGATGCATGCAAGAACACTTTGAATGTCAAGATGAACACCAAGAACTTATTTTTGAAAATTTTTTAAGAAAAGAAAAACATGCAAGACACCAAACTTAGAAATTTTCAAACTTTGGACACCAACAAATTGAAAATGCATATGAAAAACAAGAAAAGACACAAAACATGAAAATGTAAAGATCAAACAAAGAAAATCATCAAGAACAACTTGAAGATTATGAAGGACACATGCATGAATTTTCGAATTTTTTTTTTTTGGAAATTAAAAAGATGCAATTGACACCAAACTTAAAATCTGACACTAGACTCAAACAAGGAACACAAACTATTTTTTTATTTTTACAATTTTATAAATTTTTTTTTATATTTTTCGAAAATTAATTGGAAAAAGAAAAATAAGGATTTCAAAATTTCTAATGAGAATTCCAGGAATCATGCAATGTAAGTCTAAAGCTCCGGTCCAGGAATTAAACATGGCTAACCAACCAGCCAAGCTTTCAGTGAAAGCTTCGGTCCAAAACACTAGACATGGCCAATGACCAACCAAGCTTTAGCAGATCATTACATACAACAGCTAAATTGCGGAGAAAGACAAAGAAGCTCTTCTAAGGATAGTTGAAACCTCGGTCCAAAAGATTAGACATAGCTTAACAGCCAGCCAGGATCCAACGTATCTCTTGAAACTAGAATTCATTCTTAAAAATTCTGAAGAACATAGAATAATTTATTTTTTTTTTGAAATTTTTTTGAAAATAAAAATAATAAAAACAAAAGGCTTAAAATTAAAATAAAATTACCAAATCTGAGCAACAAGATGAACCGTCAGTTGTCCAAACTCGAACAATCCCCGGCAACGGCGCCAAAAACTTGGTGCATGAAATTGTGATCTCTAGCAACGGCGCCAAAAACTTAGTACGCACGTTCATAATCTCAAATTCTTTTTCACAACTCCGATACAACTAACCAGTAAGTGCACTGGGTCGTCCAAGTAATAAACCTTACGTGAGTAAGGGTCGATCCCACGGAGATTGTCGGCTTGAAGCAAGCTATGGTCATCTTGTAAATCTCAGTCAGGCAGATTCAAATGGTTATGGGATTTTCATAATTAAAATATAAATAACAGAGAATAAGATAAAGATACTTATGTAAATCATTGGTGAGAATTTTAGATAAGCGTATGGAGATGCTTGTTGCTTCTGAATCTCTGCTTTCCTACTGTCTTCATTCAATCATTCATACTCCTTTCCATGGCAAGATGTATGTTGGGCATCACCGTTGTCAATGGCTACTTCCTGTCCTCTCAGTGAAAATGGTCCAAATGCGCTGTCACCGCACGGCTAATCATCTGTCGGTTCTCGATCATGTTGGAATAGGATCCAGTGATCCTTTTGCATCTGTCACTATGCCCAACACTCGCGAGTTTGAAGCTCGTCATAGTCATCCCTTCCCAGGTCCTACTCGGAATACCACAGACAAGGTTTAGACTTTTTGGATCTCAGGAATGGCCGCCAATAATTCTAGCTTATACCACGAAGAATCCGATCTTTCGGAATGGAGGCTAAGAGATACACGCTCGATCTAAGGTAGAACGGAAGTGGTTGTCAGGCACGCGTTCATAAGATGAGAATAGTGATGAGTGTCACAGATCATCATATTCATCACGGTTGAAGTGCAAGCGAATATCTTAGAATAGGAATAAGCTTGAATTGAACAAGAAAACAATAGTACTTTGCATTAATTCATGAGGAACAGCAGAGCTCCACACCTTAATCTATGGTGTGTAGAAACTCTACCGTTGAAAATACATAAGTGATGAAGGCCCAGGCATGGCCGAATGGCCAGCCCCCTAAACGTGATCTCTGAACATAAAATTATTTAAAGACTAACTAGAGATATAAAATAAATCACTAAAAGTAGTTTTTATACTAAACTAGTAGCTAGGGTTACATAAGATAAGTAAATGATGTAGAAATCCACTTCCAGGCCCACTTGGTGTGTGCTTGGGCTGAGCATTGAGCTTTCATGTCTATAGACTCTTTTTGGAGTTAAACGCCAGGTTGTAGCCTGTTTCTGGCGTTTAACTCTGGTTTCCAACCTGTTTTTGGCATTTAACTCCAAAATAGGGCAGGAAGTTGGCATTTGAAAGCCAGTTTACGTCGTCAAAACTCGAGCAAAGCATGGACTATTATATATTGCTGGAAAGCCCTGGATGTCTACTTTCCAACGCAATTAAGAGCGCGCCAATTGGGTTTCTTTAGATCTAGAAAATCCATTTCGAGTGCAGGGAGGTCAGAATCCAACAGCATCTGCAGTCCTTCTTCAGCCTCTGAATCAGATTTTTGCTCAGGTCTCTCAATTTCAGCCAGAAAATACCTAAAATCACAGAAAAACACATAAACTCATAGTAAAGTCCAGAAATGTGATTTTTATTTAAAAACTAATAAAAATATAGTAAAAACTAACTAAATCATACTAGAAACTACTTAAAAACAATGCCAAAAAGCGTATAAATTATCCGCTCATCATGAAGTCACAAAAACAACTGAAAAATTAAAAACAGAATGAAAAACAAAATGAAAAATAGCTCACCCTGGAGGAAGAGCTTACTCACGTTTAAACGCCAGTAAGAGTAGCAGAATGGGCGTTAAACGCCCAGTTTGGCACTATTCTGGGCGTTTAACGCCAGAAACAGGCACCAGACTTGCGTTTAACGCCAGAACAGAGCATCTAATTGGTGTTTAACGCCAAGAATGGGAGAAAAGTTGGCGTTAAACGCCAGAAACAAGCAGCAACCTGGCGTTTAACGCCAGAAATGCACTCTAAGGGCGTTTTGCACGCCTAAATGGAGCAGGGATGCTAAGTCCTTGACCCCTCATGATCTGTGGACCCCACAGGATCCCCACATATCCCACCTCTTCTTCTATCCTCTTCACACTCTTTTATAACAATCTTCCCCAAATACCCTTCACCAATTACCTCTATATCGCTTCCCCAAATACCCTTCACCAATCACATCCATCCCCTCTTCCCCAAAAAACCCTACCTACCTCCAAATTCAAAATCCATTCCCTCCCAAACCCAACCCTATTACAACAAACCTAACCCTTCCCCCACCCCTATATAAGCCCCTCAACACTACCTCATTTTCACACATCACAAACACTTCTTTCCCCCTTGGCCGAATACATACTTCCCCTCCATCTCCTCTATTTTCTTCTTCTTCTACTATTTTCCTTCTTCTTTTGCTCGAGGATGAGCAAACATTTTAAGTTTGGTGTGGTAAAAGCGTTGCTTTTTGTTTTTCCATAACCATTAATGGCACCTAAGGCCAGAGAAACCTCAAGAAAGATGAAAGGGAAGACAATTGCTTCCACCTCTGAGTCATGGGAGATGGAGAGATTCATCTCAAAGGTCCATCAAGACCACTTCTATGAAGTTGTGGCCAAGAAAAAGGTGATCCCTGAGGTCCCTTTTAAGCTCAAAAAGGGCGAATATCTGGAGATCCGACAAGAGATTAGAAGAAGAGGATGGGAAGTACTCTCCAATCCTATTCAACAAGTTGGTATCTTAATGGTTCAGGAGTTCTATGCAAACGCATGGATCACTAGGAACCATGATCAAGTATGAACCCGAATCCAAAGAATTGGCTTACAATGGTTCGGGAGAAATACTTAGATTTCAGTCCAGAAAATGTAAGGTTGGCGTTCAACTTGCCAATGATGGAAGAAAACGCACGCCCCTACACTAGAAGGGTCAACTTTGATCAAAGGTTGGACTAAGTCCTCATGGACATATGTGAGGAAGTAGCTCAATGGAAAATTGACTTAAGAGGCAAGCCGGTTCAATTGAAAAGGCATAACCTTAAACCTGTGGCTAGAGGATGGTTGGAGTTTATCCAACGCTCTATCATTCCTACTAGCAACAGATCCAAAGTAACTGTGGATCGGACTATCATGATCCATAGTATCATGATTGGGGAGAAAGTGGAAGTTCATGAGATTATACCTCAAGAACTCTACAAGGTGGCTGACAAGTCCTCCACTTTGGCAAGGTTAGCCTTCCCTCACCTCATTTGTCACCTCTGCAATTCGGCTGGAATTGTCATAGATGAAGACATCCACATTAAAGAGGACAAGCCCATCACTAAAAAGATAATGGAGCAAACTAGAGAGCCCACTCATGGACCTCAACAAGAACATGAGGAAATTTCTCATCATGAAATTCCTGAGATGCCTCAAGGGATGCACTTTCCTCCACAAAACTATTGGGAGCAAATCAACGCCTCCCTAGGAGAATTAAGTTCCAACATGGGACAACTAAGGGTGGAGCACCAAGAGCACTCCATCATCCTCCATGAAATTAGAGAAGATCAAAAAGCCATGAGGGAGGAGCAACAAAGGCAACGAAGAGACATTGAGGAGCTAAAGCACCCATAAGATCTTCAAGAGGAAGAACTAGCCGCCATTACTAAGGTGGACCCATTCTTTAATTTCCTTGTTCTTTATTTTTCTTTTTTTCGTTTACTGTGCTTTATGTTTATTTATGTTTGTGTCTTTATTACATGATCACTAGTGTCTAAGTGTCTATGTCTTAAAGCTATGAATGTCCTATGAATCCATCACCTCTCTTAAATGAAAAATGTTTTAATTACAAAAGAACAAGAAGTACATGAATTTCGACTTCATCCTTGAAATTAGTTTAATTATTTTGATGTGGTGACAATACTTTTTGTTTTCTGAATGAATGCTTGAACAGTGCATATGTCTTTTAAATTTGTTGTTTATGAATGTTAAAACCGTTGGCTCTTGAAAGAATGATGGAAAAGGAGAAATATTATTGATAATTTGAAAAATCATAAAATTGATTCTTGAAGCAAGAAAAAGCAGTGAAAAAGCAAGGCTTGCAAAAAAAAATGGCGAAAATAAAAGAAAAAGAAAAAGAAAAAGCAAGCAGAAAAAGCCAAAAGCTCTTAAAACCAAAAGGCAAGAGCAAAAAGCCAATAACCCTTTAAACTAAAAGGCAAGTATAAAATAAAAAGGATCCAAGGCTTTGAGCATTAATGGAAAGGAGGGCCCAAAGGAATAAAATTATGGCCTAAGCTGCTAAACCAAGCTGTCCCTAACCATGTGCTTGTGGCGTGCAGGTGTCAAGCCAAAAGCTTGATACTGAGTGGTTAAAGTCGTGATCCAAAGCAAAAAGAGTGTGCTTAAGAACCCTGGACACCTCTAATTGGGGACTCTAGCAAAGCTGAGTCACAATCTGAAAAGGTTCATCCAGTTATGTGTCTGTGGCATTTATGTATCTGGTGGTAATACCGGAAAACAAAGTGCTTAGGGCCACGGCCAAGACTCATAAAGTAGCTGTGTTCAAGAATCAACATACTAAACTAGGAGAATCAATAACACTATCTAAATTCTGAGTTCCTATAGATGCCAATCATTCTGAATTTCAAAGGATAAAGTGAGATACCAAAACTGTTCAGAAGCAAAAAGCTACTAGTCCCGCTCATCTAATTGGAACTAAGTTTTATTGATATTTTGGAATTTATAGTATATTCTCTTCTTTTTATCCTATTTGATTTTTAGTTTCTTGGGGACAAGAAACAATTTAAGTTTGGTGTTGTGATGAGCGGATAATTTATACGCTTTTTAGCATTATTTTTACATAGTTTTTAGTATGATTTAGCTAGTTTTTAATATATTTTTATTAGTTTTTAAATAAAAACCACATTTCTAGACTTTACTATGAGTTTGTGTATTTTTCTATGATTTCAAATATTTTCTGGCTGAAATTGAGGGACTTGAGCAAAAATCTGATTCAGAGGCTAAAGAAGGACTGCAGATGCTGTTGGATTCTGACCTCCCTGCACTCGAAATGGATTTTCTAGAGCTACAGAAACCCAATTGGTGCACTCTCAATTGCGTTGGAAAGTAGACATCCAGGGCTTTCTAGCAATATATAATAGTTCATACTTTGCGCGATTTTTGACGATGCAAACTGGCGTGTTCAAACGCCAACTTCCTGCCCTATTCTGGAGTTAAACGCCAGAAACAGGTTGCAAATCAGAGTTAAATGCCAGAAACAGGCTACAACCTGGCGTTTAACTCCAAAAAGAGTCTCTACACATGAAAGCTTAATGCTCAGCCCAAGCACACACCAAGTGGGCCCGGAAGTGGATTTCTGCATCATTTACTCATCTCTGTAAACCCTAGTAACTAGTTTAGTATAAATAGGACTTTTTACTGTTGTATGGAGAATCTTTTGATCATTTTTGAGACTATTTTTGTATCACTTTTGATCATTGATCACGTTTAGGGGGGCTGGCCATTCGGCCATGCCTGAACCACTTTCACTTATGTAATTTTCAACGGTGGAGTTTCTACATCCCATAGATTAAGGTGTGGAGCTCTGCTGCTCCTCATTAATTAATGCAAAGTACTATTGTTTTTCTATTCAATTCAAGCTTATTCCTATTCTAAGATATTTGCTTGCACTTCAACATGATGAATATGATGATCCGTGACACTCATCACTATTCTCAACCTATGAACGTGTGCCTGACAACCACTTCCGTTCTACCTTAGATCGAGCGTGTATCTCTTAGCCTCCATTCCGAAAGATCGGAGTCTTCATGGTATAAGCTAGAATCAATTGGTGGCCATTCTTGAGATCCGGAAAGTCTAAACCTTGTCTGTGGTATTCCGAGTAGGATCTGGGAAGGGATGACTGTGACGAGATTCAAACTCGCGAGTGTTGGGCATAGTGACAGACGTAAAAGGATCAATGGATCCTACTCCAACATGATCAAGAACCGACAGATGATTAGCTGTGCAGTGATAGCGCATTTAGACCATTTTCACTGAGAGGACGGGAAGTAGCCATTGACAACGGTGATGCCCAACATACAACTTGCCATGGAAAGGAGTATGAATGATTGAATGAAGACAGTAGGAAAGCAGAGATTCAGAAGGAGCAAAGCATCTCCATACGCTTATCTGAAATTCTCACCAATGAATTACATAAGTATTTCTATCTTTATCTTATTTTATTTATATTTTAATTATCAAAACCTCATAACCATTTGAATCTGCCTGACTGAGATTTACAAGATGACCATAGCTTACTTGAAGCCAACAATCTCCGTGGGATCGACCCTTACTCACGTAAGGTTTATTACTTGGACAACCCAGTGCACTTGCTGGTTAGTTGTGCGAAGTTGTGAAGAAGAATTGAGATTATGATAGTGCGTACCAAGTTTTTGGCCCCGTTGAGATCACAATTTCGTGCACCAGTGTGACCAGCGAAGTCGCACAGTGACGCGTACGCGTGACAAGATCAGAAGACCAGTGACGCGTACGAGTGACTGACGCGTACGCGTGACAAAGCGTCACGTGCTGCATTGAACAGAAGACGCTGGGGGCAATTGTTGGGCTGCTTTTGGCCCAGTTTCAAGGCCGAAAGTGAAGCTTAGAAGCTTCAGAGTAGAGCTGGATGGGGGGATCACTCATTCACACTTCATACAACATTATTAGGTTTTAGATGTAGTTTTCTAGAGAGAGAGGTTCTCTCCTCTCTCTAGGTTTTAGATTTCTACTCCGAATTCTTCTTAGATTTAGATTGAATTTCTGTTTTTATTTATAATTCCTTGCAATTTATTGTCTAGCACCTTTGTTCTTCAATTCTACGTATTATCTCCTTCACATTGATATCCTTATGTTTTATGCACTTTTGCTACTCCTACTCTTTATTAATGCAATTCATGTTTTTATGTTATTAATGCCTCATTTCATTTGTCCTATTGTTATTTCCTTGCTTTGGTTAGTTTTAGATTTAGCTATATGTTGTTGGTTTCTATGTTTTTATGTTATGCCTTCCAAGTGTTTGATAAAATGCTTGGGTGGGTTTTAATTTAGCTTTTTACGCTCTTAACTTGGATTGATTATTTGGAGACTCTTGAGTTATCAAAAGTCTTTTGTTGATTGGTGATTGAGACTTGCTAGTTGGCTTGAGCTTCACTAACTCTAGTCTTTGATTAGGACTTGTGAACTCAAGTTGATTTGCTTACTTAACTTACCTTCAATTGTTAGAGGTTAACTAAGTGAGTGCAAAAGGCAATTACCATCACAAGTGACTATGATAATGAGGATAGAAATTCCAATTATCAATCCTTGCTAGAACTTTTCTTAATTGTTATTTTATTTCCTTGTTATTTACATTACTTGTTCCTTATTGCAAAACCCAAAAAGATACTTTTCCATAACCAATTATAAGTACATTTCCATGCAATTCCTTGAGAGACGACCCGAGGTTTAATACTTCGGTTTATTTTTATCGGGTTTGCTTTAGTGACAAACAAATTAAATATTGACTGAGGATAATTTGTCGGTTTAGACTATACTTGCAACATGATTATTTTTGTAAAAATCTTTACCGACATTTTACCTCCGTCAAATTTTTGGCGCCGTTGCCGGAGAGTTGCATATGTGTGCCATGTTATTGGCTATTGTGAATATGTTCATAATGTGAATATCTTACTTTTTGGCTATTTCTTGGTTTTTCTAGTACTTAGGAGTTTACTTTTTCTTCGCTTTTTGATATACTTTGTTTTGATTTCCTCTTTCCATATGAATTCTCATCCTTGTGGTTTTGGTTATGGTTATGACTATGTTGTTGGTAATGAAAACTTGAATGATGGCTCACATTATGGGAGAGATGAATTCTTGAGAAGGAAGCCACATCCATATGAGCACTCACCATGGCAACCTCCTCAACCAAGCTCCTATGATTGCAACCCCTCCTATGATGCATATCATTCCAATGGATATGATGGTTCTTATCATGATTATGCCACTTAAACACCATCATTCTGTAAAACCCGGTTAATTAGTGGATAATTAACCAATAAGTTAAAATATATTCTAGAAAGGGAGAAATGAGGTTTCTATGGTCTAATGTGGTAGATAAATTTAAAACAAGAATTTCGGCACCAATTTTAAAGAAATCGGCCCAAGATTGGGCCAAACGGGCCAAACCGAGCCAACCGGACCCAAGTTAGGCCCATGGCCCAACCAAACCCTCATTAATTAATGAGAGCTCAGCTCTCTCTCCCTCAAAAAGCAACACACACACGCTGGTAAGGGGAAGGGAAACTCAAACCCTTTCTCCTATTCACTTCAATCTTCCATTGTTGATAACTTTTGATCCGGAGCTCCGATTGGCGCACCGTTTGCGGCCACGCGACCACAGCGTCGAGCTCTAAAAAACTCATACAAGAAATCTTGAGGTAAGCCACATTTTTTCTTCGAAATTCCAGTCTTGAGTTTCGAGTTTCTTGGGTAATAATGTTGAGATTTTGAGCTCCTTTGTGTTATAGGATCAAATTAGCTTGAGGGGAGAGCTTGTTCTTAGTCCCTTGATCCTTGGGTAAGGTGAGATTTTCAACCCTAAGCTTAAGACTTGAGATTTTGTGATTTAGTGATTGAGTTATTGTGTTTTTATGTGATATTGTTGCTTAGGCATTATATATGTGTGTTTTGGAGCTTGTTTGGTGATTTTGGAAAGTTTGGAAAGGAGCCTTGTGTGGGAAAATCTGTTGGTGAGGCTTTGAAAACCTTGGAAGTTGAATTTGAAAGTGTTCTGGATGGAACGGAAATCGGCCAAGGTATGGTTTCGGTTTTCTGTATCTAAAATGTAATGTTGTGTGAAAACGTAGGCTAGTGGCCCTAGGATAAGATTTGGAAATACTGAGATGATTAATAGATGATGTGAGTTGGGTTATTATGTATGTATTTTGGTGGATTGTGGAATGTTGATGCAATTGTTTGGATGATTTCAATTGGGTGGAATATATGAGTAATGGTTGGTTTTGAATGAGTTTGGTAAATATATGTTTTAAAAATGGGGAGTTTATGAGTTTTGGTAAAAGTAAAATCTTGGTGAACTTTAACAGATCATATCTTGAGCAATTTTTTTGAAATTTGATGATTTTTATATCAATGGAAAGATAATTTTATAAGCTTTAAAATGGTTTAAATTTGGTTGAAATCTGAATGTTGTGGAAGGAGATATGATCGTTGAAAGTTCGGGTCAAAAATCTGAATTTTGCAACTTCTGCAGAATTTGTGATTTCTGGTTTGTGTGCGCACGCATAGCCCTGTGCGCATGCACAGCCCTGTGCGCACGCACACTCGGTGAGAATTTGGTCCTGTGCGCACGCACAGCCTTGTGCGTACGCACACGCGAAGACAGGGCTACTGGTGGCAGCGCCAGCACGCCCTGTGTGCACGCGCAACCAACGAAGGATTGCGAGCTGTGCGTACGCACAAGCCTGTGCACACGCACACGTTGGGAATGGCACACTGGTGGCAGCGCTAGCACACGCGCGCCCCCACCCTAAAGATTATGCTTTCTGTGCGTATGCACACGTCTAAAAATGCTCCTGGGCGTGCGGACGCACACCCCTGTGCATACGCACGCGACCCAGTTCTTTTCTAAACCTTTTGTTTTCAACTTCTTCACATTCCCAACAAGCTCGTAACCTTCCGAGATGTTACTTCAGGCTTATAAACCCCCAATTTCATCCCTTAAATCTTAAATTAATATAGAATGCCTAGTGAATGAGAGTAAGCTAGGGAAGAGGGTGACTTGTGGGTGAAGAAAGGGGATGTCATGATGAGTTATAATGAAAGATGATGATATGAGTTGTTGAGGAGGATGGCGGAGTGTTGTATGTTATGGGCTGAATGGCTGAGTGTGATATGAGCCGAGAGGCTGAGTATGATGTGGGCCGAATGGCTGTGTGCGATGATGGCTTATGGTTGATGGTGAATTATGAACTTAAGCTGGATGGCTGAGATGAATGTTGAGTTATGGCTAAGGATACATGCATGTGTAATTCATGAATGAATATAGTAAATGAACAATGAATGGAAAGGGTTAGATGTGAGTATGTTTGTATGCTTTCTCTCTGGTTGTAAGGGTGACAGGGCACCGATACCCCCTAATGGTAAATGGACGATAGGGCGCAGATACCCTCTAACGGCGACAGGGCGCAAATACCCTCTAATGGTAAATTGGTGACAGGGCACAGATACCCTCTAATGGCGACAGGGCGCATATACCCTCTAACACTGACAGGGCACGTATTCCTCTAATGGTATTAGCGCGCAATAGAGAGATTATGGCCGGGTTAGCTACCGAACACGTCGGGTCGGTTCAGCCACTAGGACAGGCATGCATCATATGCATTATGTGTGATTTATCTGGATTGCCTGATTAACTGCATCATTATTTGGTAATTGCCTAATTGTTTTATCTACTTCCTAGTTATGCATTTCTTTGTTTGATATACTTGTGTTTGCATCTCGATTACTGTTGGCGATTGAAAAGTTTGCAGGACTTGGAATGGGGATTTGTATTTAGACTGGAGACCCTTAGTTAGTTACATGTGTTTGATTCTTATGGTCTAGACTTGTTTATACGCTTTGATTATAATCTGGGAGTTCTAGGATTGCCTTCGGCTTTCCCAAGACATTACATGTTAGATATTTGGGCACTTTACCATTCTGAGAACTTCGGTTCTCACCCATGCGGATTTTATGGTTTTCAGATGCAGGACGTGAGGCTCCTCACCGAGGCATGCTGGAGACTTCCTTTTGGCGGAGATCCTTAGTATCTTGGGTTTTTATTTTGGTTATTATATACCTGTTTAGATACTATATTCTCCACTGTATATGTATTTTGAATTTTCTCTTCTTAGAGGTTATTTTGGAGAAGCAGGTTTTGTATTTTGTCTTTTGGGGTTGTTTAGGTAATTCTCTTATATATATGTATGTATGTATACTTATATGCTTGGACCGGTTATCTTCGCAAGCCAAGTCCCGATTCTTGATATATGTATTTTGGCACTTTTTTGTATATCTCTTAGCATCATCTTACTCTCAATCTGTTAATCTACGTTACCGATCGGAGTGTTGCGCGTTTTGATTTATCGGTTTTAATCTACCCCCTTTTTCTTCAAAGACTCCTAGTTATGAACATCCTTGCAATACTATACGTACTAAATTTTATTTTTAGAGGTCGTAATACCTCGCCACCTTTGTTTTATGACTTAAGTATAAGACTCTGTGTGGTAGGGTGTTACACATTCCATGCACCATACTCTCAACATAGTCCTCAAACACCATCATTACAACCACCATACTCCCAATCCACATCTTATTTCCATCAATCACCTCCACACAATCCAAATCCATATCCTCCATATGCACACACTTATAACCATTATGAACAAGCACCCATGGAACCGCCACCACTTCAATATCACTACCCTCACAATCTTTCTTTTTCCTCCAACCAAGCCTCTATGGATGATACACTTGATATTATTCTTCAAGGTCAAAGAGAGCTTCAAAGTTCAATCCAAGCTCTTATATCTTATATGGATACACCTCCTACCTCCAATACTTAACCCTCAAGCTCTAGAGCACCTCCTTTCCAACCACATGATGAACTCTCCTATCCATCACAACCCTCCATGAAAGAATATCCATGTCCATCAATCCAAGAGCAATATGATCCTATTTATGTTAGCGAAGTGGAAAAAGAGCAAAAGGATCGTCTCAAGGAAGTAATGGATCGGCTTCAAGCAACCATCCGTCAAAAGTTAGACTTATGGGATTCATACCATAAGCAAAACATGCCCACGAATGATTGTGGAGTAGCAACCGAAGAGGGGAGTACGAGGGAGATTTTAGAGTCTCAACTTGAGAACAAGGAAATAGAGTATGTTTTACAACAAGTGAAAGGGATGGAGATTGTTGAAGAAGAATAAGTGAAAGAAGACCTAGGGGAGGTTGAACAAGAAAGAAGCTCCATCATTGAAGACAATTCTACACCAAGTGACAATGGTGATCTTGTTGAAGCTTCTTCCATTGAATGTGAAACCGATGTTGAGGAGGAATGTGCACAACCTCCAATACATATTTTGATTAATGAGAAAGAGTTGGAAGAAGTTAGTGATAAGCGGATATTTTATACGCTTTTTGGGGATAATTTCATATAGTTTTGAGTATGTTTTAGTTAGTTTTTAGTCTATTTTTATTAGTTTTTAGGAAAAATTCATATTTCTGGACTTTACTATGAGTTGTGTATTTTTCTGTAATTTCAGGTATTTTTCTGGCTGAAATTGAAGGAGCTGAGCAAAAATCTGATTCAGGCTGAAAATGGACTGCTGATGCTGTTGGATTCTGACCTCCCTGCACTCAAAGTGGATTTTCTGGAGCTACAGAACTCGAAATGGCATGCTTCGAAATGGCATGCTTCCAATTGAAGGAGCTACAGGGCTTTCCAGCAATATATAATAGTCCATACTTTGCACAAGGATAGACGACGTAAACTGGCGTTCAACGCCAGTTCTCTGCCCAATTCTGGCGTCCAGCGCCAGAAAAGGATCAAAAGCTGGAGTTGAACGCCCAAACTGGCATAAAAACTGGCGTTCAACTCCACAAATGGCCTCTGCATGTGAATTGCTTAAGTCTCAGCCCAGCACACACCAAGTGGGCCCCAGAAGTGGATCTCTGCATCATCCATCATAGTCTACTCATATTTTGTAACCCTAGGCTACTAGTTTAGTATTTAAACAACTTTTAGAGACTTATGTTGTATCTCATGACATTTTAGATCAAAACTTTGTATTCTCTGACGGCATGAGTCTCTAAACCCCATTATTGGGGGTGAGGAGCTCTGCTGTGTCTCGATGAATTAATGCAAGTATTTCTGTTTTCCATTCAAACACGCTTGTTCCTATCTAAGATGTTCATTCGCGCTTAACTGTGATGGAGGTGATGATCCGTGACATTCATCACCTTCCTCAAACCATGAACGCGTGCCTGGCTAATATACATATGGACAAATAGTTTAAGCTAACAAAGCAGCAGCTGTCAAGGCAAATAACAGAAGAATGCCAAGCAGTTCAATTAAGAAGTGGGAAAACATTAAATACCCCACCTCAAGGCATCAAAAATTCAAGAAATGAGCAACCCACCAAAGATTCACTGGATCTAGCGTTGAACGCCCAAAATGGGCAGGATCTGGCGTTGAACGCCCAAAATGGGCACAGTTCTGGCGTTCAGACGCCAGAAGCAGACAAGGAGCTGGCATCCAGTTTCACTCCAGCTTCTGACTCTGGCACTCAATTGCCAGTGAGGGATCAGACACAAGCAGGAGAAAAACGATTGCTCCAGCTAAATGAGCTGGAGGAATTCAGATTCACAGCTTTCGAAAATGCTAAGCTTTATAAAGAAAAATAAAAAAAATGGCATGACAGAAAGCTGTCATCTAGAATCTTTGAACCAGGACAGAAGATCCTGTTGTTTAACTCTAGGCTCAGGCTATTCCCCGGGAAACTGAAATCCCGGTGGAGGGGACCATACGTGATTACAAGTGTGTCACCATATGGTTATGTGGAGCTTCGAGATATTGATTCTGATAAGAAGTTCATTGTCAATGGACAGAGAATCAAGCATTATCTTGAAGGCAACATGGAGCAAGAATGCTCAAGGCTGAAGCTAGATTAAAAGCTCAGCAAGGTCCAGCTAAAGACAATAAAGAAGCGCTTGCTGGGAGGCAACCCAGCCATGGGGCAACAATCCTCTAAGCATTTTGCCCTATTTCTATTATTATTTTTATTTGTTTATATAGAGTTCATTGACAACAAGGTAAATAATCATTTACAGAAGACCTCG
>NC_029785.2:75259566-75270816 GCF_000816755.2 Arachis ipaensis
TCTTTTGCTTGAGGACAAGCAAACCTCTAAGTTTGGTGAGTTTATCTGAGATCACTAAGATCATGGCTCCCAAAGGAAAACAACCCACTCCAAGAGGCAAGAAAGAGAGCGTTCCAAAACCACTTTGGAATCAAGGGAAGTTCTTATCTAAAGAACATTCAGACCATTATCTTAAAGTAATGGGTCTGAGATCAGTGATCCTGGAAGTTAGATTCGATCTGAAAGAAGATGAATATCCGGAGATCCAGGAGCAAATTCGAATCAAGAACTGGGAAGTCCTAGCTAATCCTGAAACGAAAGTAGGAAGGAACATGGTCCAGGAGTTCTATGCTAATATGTGGCAGACTGACAAGCAAAAACTATCTGGAACTGCCTTCTATGAATTTCGGACTATGGTCAGAGGGAAGATTGTTCATACCACCCCTGACAAGATCAGAGAATGATCCATTGTATCATGATGGGAAAGGAAGTGGAGGTTCATCAGTTGATTTCAGCTGAACTCTACAAAATTGATAACAAAAATTCTAAAGAGGCTAGGTTGGCTTATCCAAGTGTGATTTCTTTGCTCTGCAAGGACGCCGGAGTAAGAATGGGAATAACTGAGTACATCTCAGTTGAGAAGCCAATCACCAAGGCATCAATGGAAAAACAACAAGTACAGGATGATCCCATCAAGAAGAAAACGCAGGAATTTCTCCCAGAAATCCCTCAATTTGAATACTGGGAGTATCTTGAGATGTCTGTTACCAAGATACGGGAAGCTATGGAGCAAATAATAAAAGAACAGAAGGAACACGGTCAAATGCTGACCTATATGTTTAAAGAACAAGAGGAGCAGGGGCGTGACTTAAGGGAATTGAAGCGCCAAAAGTCTTCTCTTGTAGGACCAAGCACCCTAAGGATCAGAGGAACCCTCGTGCCCCCAGAATAAAGGTTGTTAATTTCCAATTTCTGCCTTAACTCTGTGACAGTGTCCTTATAAAAGTTTACCTTAGAAGTCATACAGTAGTAATTAGTATCTATTTTGATTTTATCTCCAATTAAGCTATAGTTTATTTTTCTCATCATCAGCAAACATGAATAAAGTAGTAGATCTTTTGAATAAGAGGCAATAAAATTTCGAGTTTAATAAGAGAAATTCTAATTAGTTAAATGTGGTGGCAATGCTTTCTGTCTTCTGAATAAATGCTTGAACAGTGCATATGTCTTTTGAATTTGTTGTTTAAGACTGTTAAATATGTTGGCTCTTGAAAGAATGATGAACATGAGACATGCTATTGATGATCTGAAAAATCATAAAAATGATTCTTGAAGCAAGAAAAAGCAGCAAAGAACAAAGCTTGCATTCAAAAAAAAAAAAAGAGAGAGAGAAAAAGCAAGCAGAAAAAGCCAATAACCCTTAAAACCAAAAGGCAAGGGCAAATAAAAGGGATCCCAAGGCTTTGAGCATCAGTGGATAGGAGGGCCTAAAGGAATAAAATCCTGGTCTAAGCGGCTAAACCAAGCTGTCCCTAACCATGTGCTTGTGGCGTGAAGGTGTCAAGTGAAAACTTGAGACTGAGCGGTTAAAGTCAAGGTCCAAAGCAAAAAGAAGAGTGTGCTTAAGAACTCTGGACACCTCTAATTGGGGACTTTAGCAAAGCTGAGTCACAATCTAAAAGGTTCACCCAATTATGTGTCTGTGGCATTTATGTATCCGGTGGTAATACTGGAAAACAAAGTGCTTAGGGCCACGGCCAAGACTCATAAAATAGCTGTGTTCAAGAATCATCACACTGAAATAGGAGAATCAATAGCACTATCTAAATTCTAAATTCACACTCAAAGTGGATTTTCTGGAGCTACAGAACTTGAAATGGCATGCTTCCAATTGCGTTGGAAAGTAGACATCCAGGGCTTTCCAGAAATATATAATAGTCCATACTTTGCACAAGGATAGATGACGTAAACTGGCGTTCAACGCCAGTTCTCTGCCCAATTCTGGCGTCCAGAGCCAGAAAAGGATCAAAAGCTGGAGTTGAACGCCCAAACTGGCATAAAAACTGGCGTTCAACTCCACAAATGGCCTCTGCACGTGAATTGCTTAAATCTCAGTCCAGCACACACCAAGTGGGCCCCAGAAGTGGATCTCTGCATCATCCATCATAGTCTTCTCATCTTTCATTTTTTTTTTGTTTATTGCATTTGCATACTTTTATTCATTGCATTTTAATTTTGTTCTTATAGCTTGTTCTTCTTTTCCTTTCTAAGTTTCTTACTTTAATAATGGTGTTGAATTCTCCTACTCAATTGTTGAGAATTTCTTGGTTAGTTTTGGTACTTCTTGACTTGTTTGATATTGTTGGGTGATGAAACTGTTAAAGCAATGCTAACCTTTGATGACTCTTGTGTTCTTTGTGCATTGACATGAACTTTTAATGTCTTTCATGACCCACTCATTCCTATTTGAACTTGATGCTTCTGAGTGTTCTCTTCATGTTATTTACTTATGCCTTGATTTTACTCTTGCATCAAGTATTATTGATATGCCTTAAATTATATTGCTCTTTCATCTACATGTTATAGCTGCCATGGAGTTGAGAACCTTATTCTTATTTGGCAATAGCCCCCGCCTATGTTCTATTTACTTTGATATCTTTGTTGTAGGCTTAATTTTCTTTCTTTTTCTTTCTTTTTAGGTTGGCCACCGAAAGGAAAAGGAAAAGCTTTTAAATGGGGCAACAAACAAGTTCACTCGCACAATCATTTGAAGAAGCTCATCAGTTGTAGCGACCCGTCCACCTTGCTCTTCTTTGCATGCACTGAGGATGGTGCATTCTTTAAGTGTGGGGAGGTCAATACCGACTTCCGTGGATTAGTTATTTTCATCTCAACACCAATGTTTAATTTTCTTTGTTAAATTAGTTGTTGCATTTGCATGTTTGATTGCATGTTTGTTTGATTTGGTGCATGTTCTTCTACCACTACTTGGTTGGAGTGATAAGTTCTTTTCCAAGAAACTATTTTATAGAATTTCACTAATTTAGTTAAAATTTTTGTTAAACTTTGCTTGAAGAATTTAATTTGGAACATGGTTTAGAGCTCGAACACACAAAACCAGTGAGATTTTGAGCCTATTTGATTGGTTGCATTTTATCAACCAATCTTTATTTTGGTGTGTGTTGTTTTCTCTAAAATTGTGATCTTTGTCTTGTTTAATTCTATATTTTCATGATTTGATGTATGCATGCACTTATGTGATTGAGGCCTTTATTTCACTATAGCTTACATACCCATATGGCCTTACCCCTTTTCATTATCCTTTGCAAACCAATGTTGAGCCTTTTAACCCCATTTGTTCTTTACTTTAGCTCATCACTAACTCTAAGCAAAAAATAATAATGTCCTTAATTTGAATCCTTGGTTAGCTTAGACTAGTGACTGTGTACATGAATTAAGTGTGGGAAAATTGAGTATGGTAACATTAGGTTTGGGATTGAGTATGTTAGACTTTTTTGTGAAAATGTGAAAAGATAGTTGAGCACATATTCTTGAATTCAATACCTTAATCGTATGCATTGAGAAAAACAAAAGAAAAGAAAAAAAAAGGTATAAAAAGAAAAAAAAAGAGAAAAAGAAAAGAAAAACAACAAGCACTAAAAAGGGGATAAAATGCCCCAAAGTAAGTGTTGGTAGCAATGCATATGTACTGTACTCAAGTTGGAATACATGAATATGTGGTAAACATAGTTAATGGGTAGTTAGATTTTGTATTTCTGATTGTATGTTTTGAGGAGAAGTAAATAAAAATAGAAATTCAATCTAAATTTAAGAAGAATTTGGAGTAGAAACTTAAAACCTAGAGAGAGTAAAAAACTATATCTAAAAGCTAATAATGTTGTATGAAGTGTGAATGAGTGATCCCCCCATCCAGCTCCACTCTGCAACATCTAAGCTTCACTTTCGGGCTTGAAACTGGGCCAAAAACAGCTCAGAAATCGTCCCCAGCGTCTTCTATTCAATGCAGCACAAGACGCTTTGTCACGCATACGCGTCGCTGGTCTTCTGCGCTTGTCACCCGTACGCGTCAGTCACGCGTACGCATTACTGTGCGACTTTGCTGGTCACGCGTACGCATCAGTCACACGTACGCGTCGTTGTAAAATACTCCAAGTCACGTGCACGCGTCAGCCATGCGTGCGCGTCGATCCTCGCTGCTCAACTCCTTAGTTTCCTGTGTTCCTTCCACCTTTGCATGCTTCCTTTCCATTCTCTAAGCCATTCCTGCCCTGGAGAACCTGAAAACACTAAACACACATATCACGGCATCGAATGGTAATAAGAGAGGATTAAAATGTTAGTAATTTAAGGCCAAAGAAGCATGTTTTCAATCAAAGGACAGAATTAAGAAGGAAAATGTAAAACATGCGATTTCTCTACATAAGTGCGAGAATAGTGGATAAAATCCACTCAATTCAGCATAAAATGTACCACGAAATAGTGGTGCATCACTCACTTCCTTGTCAACATGGTTGTTTGACATAGAAATCATCTCAACCTCTAGAGACCTATCCTATAAAATAGCCAATCCACCCCCCTTTTGTCTTTCATCACCTCTGCAGTCCATACCAATAATGTTGTTCATTCCACCCTTATTTCTTAATCTCATCATCTCATTCGCCTTTTTCCTAGTCTCCATTAAGAAGACTAGGTTGGGAGTTTGTTGTTTAATAAGTTTGTTTAGAGCTCTAATTGCCCATGAGTTTCCAAGCCCACGACAATTCCATCTTAAGATCTTCATTGGTCTCGGCGGGCCTGCTCTGCAGCCTCCACCATTTCTGTTTTGTTTCCTGAGAATTGCTTTTCGGACTTTGTCTCCCCACTCTCAATCTCCATCTCATCTCTGTCAATTGTCTTCCTTTTTTGTGCCTTGTTTTCTTTTTCTATTTTTCTCTCTGTATCATTTGGTATTTCTCTGGCTTGTTTCTTCCATCTCTTTGTTGTGCTTGCATTCTCTCCTTTGCTTGAGTTTGTAATTTCTTGAAGCGAAATCCCATCTTCTTTCTTCTTTTTCCCATCTTTCTAGTTTTCTTCCTCTTTAGTCTCCTTATTCTCCTTCACACTCATTTTCAAGTCTGACATTGTTTTTTTTTTTGGCTTGTTCTTCCTCTTGTTTATTGATTTCTATGGATCTTTATGTTGTAAACTCATGGAATTCCTTCCCCTTTTTGATCCCATCCTCCAGATTCCTCTTCGATGAAGAGGTTTTTGAAAGTGTTATCATAGGGAGCTAGCTGTTACCTTCTCCAATGTTGGTTTCAAAAGAGTCCACCATTGACAGGCATACCTGTTTTTCCATTAGTTTCTCTGTGATTCTTGCTTTACGCTTTCCTTCTTCCTTCTTCCTTATTTTCTTCTTGTTGTTTTGAATTTGTTCTACTATTTATTATATCAACTCTAACACTAGTAATATCTGCTTTTATCCAGGGATAAAGAGATTTGGATTTATGCATACCTCTTTCCTCATCTTGTTTTTCTTTTTCACAGTTGTTTTCTTCATGTCCTGCTCTTTCATAGTAGTAGCGAACTGTTGGTAATCTTTCATACTTGAAATTTACCCATGTAAGGCCATCCTTCTTGCTCCCCACGTTTGTTCCTTTCATGAAGGATGTGTTAATACTCATTCTGACAGTTGCTTTGATGAATCTGACTTGGTCTTTTCCTACTTCAAACAGCTCGTAGCTCACTACATCTCCTATACAGGCGGCTATCTTTTCTCCAAGTTTTTTTGTTTTGCAGTGTTTTGGGAGGTTCCAAATTTGCATTTTCGTCTCCATCTTATCTAGGCCTTTGTCTATCTAATATTCAGCTCTCTCCCATTTCTTCACTAGCAGCTAGACATTCCTGAAGAACCATGGATTTTCTTTTAGCACCTTGTTCAAATCTACCTCCTTATTGAAGAAGAACTGATAGATTAGGTTGAACTTCTATAACTCTAAAGCCTGGTTTCCTCCATATATTGGATAGTGCTGTCTGGATCTATGTAACATTGCATGTTTGGACACTTTCTGAGATTTGTCTTCGTCATACACGATAAGTGTTTCTTCCTTGTCAGATTCTTGTTCTATTGGTTCCACGTATTCTTCTTCGTCAACCATTATTTGTACTCCACCTCGTTGGGACACATACTTTCCACTCCACTAGTTATCACTAGTGAAGACTCTTCACACGATGTATTTACTCCACCTCGTTAGGACACATACTTTTCACTCCACTAGGCAGTGTTTGGTTAGTGTCTTTTAGGCACAAAGACAGAGACACAAATACATAGAGATAGATAGACACAAAATACACAAATTTTTTTATTATGTTTGGTCATAGTGTACAAGACACTCTTATTTAAATCAAATATCATTTTTGTCCCTATACTGTATCCACCACTGTCATCATTGCTTTCCACCACCATCATTGATTTTTCTACCATCCAAATTACTATCATCAACGTCTCTAATTCATAAGCAATTCAATAATTAAAAAAAATAAACAAAAAATAAAAAATAAAAAGAAGATGAGAAGGAGGCAGCAATTGGACTTTCTTGTGTTCCATTACCATTATCATGAAATACAATTTTTTAAGAAAAAGTGGTGGCTCATTTTGTGTAACTTTTTTTCATCATCCAAACTCATTGTCGCCACGGCTGAAGAAGAGGCAGATCTAAAAGCAGCACAATCTGAAAAACATAAAGGCAGAAGCACATGGATGAGGCAGATAGAAGAGCACATACAGATCTGGAGATGAAGTAAGAGAAGAATCGACATGAAGACCAGATCTGCTCTCTGGAGCGTGAAAAAGATGATTGGTAAAAGAAGAAAGAAGAACAGAAGAGAGAAGAAAAAAAGATGATGATAATTAAATCTGCTATATGGGACATGAAGAATATGAAGAGGATAGACGAAGATGAAAGAAGAACAGAAAGAGGGAAGAGAAAAGAGATTAAAAAAGAAGAGTGTTAATAGTATAGGATAAGTATGAAATTTTTAAAAAATAATAAGGATAGAATTGTCCAAAACTTTAATTCAATATGTGTCTCAAGCCAAAAATGTGTCTTAACATTTTGAGAAGACACAAAATACATGTTTTTTGTGAGTAACCGTGTCTTAAAAAAATTGTCTCAACAAACAAACGGTGAACATGTCCTACCATGTCCATGTCTCTCGTGGACATAGACAGTATTACGGACAGTAACACTACACTCTTCAAACCCTAGGAGAGGCTCCCAAGGACGTGAGGAGAGAGGATGTATAGGAAAAAAAAACAACAAAGTTTGTGTGGTGCGTTATACTTGGCTTAAGGGCTTGTTTGGGTGAGCTTTTAAAAAAAGATCTTTTTTTGAGTTATCTTTTTTTAAAAGATCTTATAGAGAAGTAAAAGTAATTTTATGTTTGGATATCTCATATAAAAAGGTCTTTTTATCTATCAATTATGTTTGGGTATAACAGTATAAAAGTATTTTTTTGTTCATTTATTACATGAAAAACATCTTTTTTTTTTAAGGAAAAAAGATCTTTTAAAAAAAAATGTAAATTACAACTTCTCAAAAAAGATCTTTTTTTGATTTTACTAGTGCTTTTACTTTTACTACTAGAAATTTGCCAAACACGTTAAAAAATAAAAAAAGACAACAAAATAATGGCGCCCAAACATGCACTAAGTTTAGGATTCTTATATTTTGGTAGTCCAAAAAGAAATAAAAACAAAACCTATATTGAATTATTAAAATACAGATAAAGGAAAAACAAGTAAAACAGGGAGAAAACAACTATGACAAAAGAAAGAGCATTAAGATAGAGCATGGAACTCATCAAATCTACAGAATAAATCACGATACACATGTACATCTCTAAGCGAATACAAAACATGTGAATTTGAGTAGACAAATACATATAAGTCACAACGCCAACCAACTCAACTACTATATATACATCAATCTGCCGCTTTCTAATTAATAAGTAACTGGAGCCTAGGTTAATTCCTTGGCCTGTGTCCATTGCTATCATATCATTTATCTGGATATTCACTTAATGGGAAGGACCTAATTAGAAACAATGACGATAAAAAATAGCATTGTTCTTGGTTTTTAATCCGTGCACCAAAAGTGCCTAGCCTAGCCTAGCCACGCAAAGGGAAAATTGGTTTGAAATCAGATTTTGGAAGGGGGACTTCATGGAACCAATCATGAAGAAGGGCCTCTTCTGCACTTATCCTCTGGAAAACAACAAACCAACAAACAATTCAGACAGTTATTATTCAGTTCACATCACGAAAAGACAATTAGAATTCATTTAATTAACAACATTTACCTCTTCGGGATTGTAAGTAAGAAGCTTCTTCAACAAGTCGAATCCTAGCTCAGACAGAACTGGTGAACCAGTAAAAGATGTGGCTGGAAATTTCTTCCTTAGCATATTGTACCTGAAATAGAAATCATCTATGGTCAAAATCCTTAGCATATTGTATCAAAGAATAACGGTTGTAGAGAGGGAAAATAAGAAGAGGTAGTGTACTTACGGTTGTTTAACAAATTTTGCTTTAGGACCAGGTAATTTAGATAAGCCCGGCCAAATCTTCTCATCAGGTGTACCCAGGGTCCTAAAAATCTGCAACGTGCAAACAGTAACAACAAAGAAATGTCAATAGGATTCTCCAGAAGATACTAAACAGACATTATGATTTAAGAAAAAGTCTAGGGGGCCAGCAACTTTTGTGTTTTCTGGCCAGCACTTAACCTGAGTTGAGTAATAATAACCTTATCAATTTGTTCAAGTTCTGTTCTACCCGTGAACAGAGGTTCCCTGGCAACAAACTCGGCCATTATGCAACCCACTGACCACATGTCAATTGCGGTTGAATATTCCTTAGCTCCTAACAAAAGCTCTGGAGCCCTGCACATAGTAGCAATTCCCCTTCGTTAGTTTGACATGAATACCATGCTCTACAGAACTCATAAACAAAAATCAACACAAAATTGGAAAGTATAACTGTGACAATGCAACTCACCTGTACCATAGTGTCACAACAATAGGCGTATATGGCTTCAGTGGGCTTCCAAACTGCCGGGACAACCCAAAGTCACATATTTTCAGCTTCCCCTTGTCGCTCAGCAGAATGTTTGATGTCTTTAAGTCCCTATGGAGAACCCAATTGTCATGGAGATACTTGACACCTTCAAGAAGTTGCAGCATCAAAGATTTTATTTCACCCATACTGAAGGGCTGCTTCTTTGCCTCCATCAGTCCCTTAAGGTCATGCTCCATGTACTCCATCACCATGAAAGTACCATCATAACTATCCACAACTACTTCTTTAACATCCACAATGGCGGGGTGATCAAAAGACAAGAGAATGTTAATTTCCCTCAAGGATGACAATGGAAAGCCATCCCTTTCTATATTCATCTTCACCTTCTTCAATGCTACTATTTCTCCGGTCTTCTTATCCCTAGCCTTATAGACAACACCATAAGTTCCTTCGTTGATTTTCTTAATCATTTCAAACTCACACACACTTCTACAACTCTGAAGCATGTTTATATTTCTCTGCGGGTGCATTAAACCGGCATCTTCATCAGAATCACATGCATAATCACCAACATCACTCTGTTCCTCATCATCGACCATGAAGTCAGTAGGGAATTCCTTTTCAGAATCACTACCATCAAAACGGCCCCCACTATTATCTCGTCCATTGCTTCCTGAGGATCTAGTGATTGTGCTTTCTGAACATTCTCTTTGAAATTCACCAATCTCAGGACTTGGCTTCACTTTGCCAAAATTAAATTCAGCAACAGCACCCACCGGTGATTGACCATCAGAAGCCCATCTAGACATTTTGATGTTCCACCCTTGGGCATTGTTCTCTTCATCTGCTTCTTGGTCATCATGCCCTGGCTGCAAGACACAAGATGAATTTTGTGGAGGCATCCTAGAGACACCCCCATGCAAACGACCATCTTGTACGGGGCTTGTCAACAGAGTTGGACAGGAGTGAGACACAGTAGTAACCTGTGTGACCCCTTTTTTGGAGGGGATCACTCCTTCCTTCTCTGGTAGATCCCACACAATCGGAGAAAATTTTCTTCTCTTTCCCGGTGGTGGCAAGACCTCATCTCCATCAACTGCTTTAAACCCTGAGGCAGGTTCATAGTCACGCACCCCAGGCTCGACACAGAGCTCACCTTCCTCTCTCTCCTCTTTTCCAACATGAAACCCATTCTGTACAGAACCATTCCTACAGTGATCAAGCTCCTTGATGGAACTCTCCCTGTAAGATTCTCTTCTCAGAACAACACCTTTTCGCCCTGCCGCCATTTGATAGTCACAAGCACAATTCCTCTCAATCAGTAAACCAATTTATTGAGGAAAATATGTATTCAATCCAAAAACCCCTTTAAAATCTCAAATTTCCAACCCTAACCCCAAAAATAGAATCAATATTCGATTAGGTTTTCAATAATTCACATAACCCAATCAAGAACACGAAAGGTTCAATTACAATAACTTATCTTATCCTTCTTTTCCTCAATACAGCCAACAGTGAATTGTATCAAATCGGGGGAAAGTAACAGCATATGAAGAATACACAAAAATATCAAATTGAGAATTAAGAACAAAAACACAAACACAACATTAATTAAAAAAAGCAACCGGAGATCAAAGATAAAAAAAATTAGGGCATGGATAGGGAAATCGAGAGGAGATCGATCGGGAACAAAACCCTAGGTAGTGGTTGGTTCGTCTTGATGGTTATTATTTTTCAGAGGTTTCGAATGGCCTTACCGGCGGCGAGACGACAGAGAAAAGAACTGATGAAGGAGAACGAAGGAATGAACGAAAGTAGCGAAGGGTCTCTGCGATCGATGATTCGAGAGAAGTTTTTGCCAGCAGCCTTTCAAGTTTCAGTTTCAGCTGTGTTGTTAGTTCATGTTTGACGCTGTTTTCTGTTATTTAATGGGGTGTGAGATTTTTTTAAAATATCACGTTGCAACTTGCGAGCAGAGAGGGCGGCCCAATTATTCTATGCTAGTCGGTGGCTTTTACGCGTATTCTATCTTTCCGAGTTTGGCTGTTTGGCAATTGGATTCATATGTGGTTTCCTATTTTCAGTTTTCAGTTGGAGAACCGAATGCATAGTTGACCCCGTCATAGGACTGAGTTATTGGGTTATTGATTTAATTAATGGGTCATTAATTTATTCAGTTGTTTAGTTATAAT
>NC_029785.2:75270823-75291752 GCF_000816755.2 Arachis ipaensis
TTAGGTACTCTTATTTATTTGGTATTCATGTCAATTTATGTTTTTTTTTTTTTACCAAAGATAGGACACTCGAACCCGCAACCTCTTAATTGAGTACGGAAAGACTATGTCATTTGAACTATAACTCATTGGCCATGTCAATTTATGTTTAAAAAGATAAAAAAAATAAAAATTCATTCATAGTTATTATATATTTAATTTTTGTCATGCACATTATGAAGAAGCTTGATGGCACAGCGGCAAGGGCTAGGGAATTATTTTTACTTTTTGACTTTTCTTTTTTTGCCTTTTTCTCCCATTTTTAATCCTTTTAGTCATATTTTCAAGTCTCACCCTAAGCACCTCCCTAATTTTGTTTACATTATAAACGAGATAAGAAATGTGATATTTTTCGGTAAAAACGCTGAAAAATATATATTTCAGTAATTAATATATTTGTTTTATTTATTAAAAAAAACCAATGAATTATTGAACTGATTTAATAGTTTAATTAGTCTAAATAGAATCGAATTATAGTCTAAAAAGAATTGAATTATAGTTAAATCGATTTAATTAAGTATATAATAAAATTATTACAAATTTAAAATTTTACAATTTCACTTAATTTATTCATATGATATTATTAAAAATTTACAAAATAATTTTTTTTAATTAACTTCAAAGTTATAATCAAATAATCAGCAACAATTTTTAGAACAAATATTCAGAATCCAAAAACAAAAAAGTCAGATAATCCAAAAGCACCAAAAATAAAAAAAATTAAACAAAAAATTCAAATTTAGCAATCACATCACCAATAACCCAACTTAGAATATAACAAACAGAAGAAAACAACTCAATAATCAAATTTCAGTTAAAATAAAAGTTTGGATAATATTAGTTAAAATCACTTTTACATAGATAATTACTTAAAAGGACATGACATTAAATTATAATGTTATTTAAATAATAAATAATAAAAAAAAAGTTTATATAGAGAGAAATAATAAGAATTTTAAAAATAATGCAATAACATGTATAAAGGATAAAGTTTGGTAAAAGAAAAACAAATGTTGAAGGTAGTGGCTAAAAGCACGTTAGTGCAACGAAGAAGTTAGAAATTATTACTTCTTGTAAATGTCGTTTTATGAACAAAATCAATTCTGCGTTTATAGAGAAGAAAATTGGCCAAATAAAAAATTGAAGATTTCAAGAAATTCTAACGTACTTTTTTCCTTTAAACGTCATTACCAAACACACCTTAATTAGTTCGAAATCGAAATCTTTAAAAATGTAATTGTCCCTTTACTCTCTTATAAAGATCTAATCCAATGCCATGTCAACCCTAATATATGATAACTTTTTCTTTCACTAAGGGCCAGTTTGGCTAAACTTTTTAAATAAGTTCTTTTGAAAAAGGAGCTTAAAATATAAGGACTTTTATTAATATTAACTTTTAAATAAGTTATTTTGAGTTTGGAAAGTTATTATGGAAGTCATTGTTTTAAAGTTGTGCATTAAATAAGAGTGATAAAATAGCTTTTGAAAATAGGAGAAGTCACATTTTTTAACTTCTTCAAAAGCTCTTAAATAACTTTTTGAAAAGTTAAAAGTTTATCTAAAAAATTGTACCAAACACATTAATGTAACTTTCTATAAGTCAAAAGTTGAAAAAAGTAATTTTTTGGTGTTTTCCAAACGGCGAGCTTGTTTGAAAACCCCGGAATAAAATTCTCTAGAGAAATGGAAATTTTTTTCATATTTTGGTATTAAAAAATAGCATATATTACAATTTAATGAGAATTTAATTCTCATTTTAAGGTTATATACAAATCGGACTAAAATAGTTCTGATTTTTAATTCTATTCTCATTATTTCTCATTATTTGATACATAAAATTTGATAAACCAAAAATATCCTCATTAAAAATCTACTTTATGGCTGTCGAAGCAGCACTCTAACTTCTACTGAAGCTCTTCCATTGTTGAGGGCCCTAGTTATGCAAAGATCTCCCAAGATTGCTTGCTTCTGAGTTTTCTTTTTTTGAAGTGTCTCTGCCATTATTGCCACTCTTACGCATCCCTCTACCCTGCAGTGCCACGCCTTCACATAGGAGACAACTGATGAGCCTGAGGCTGCCATTAAAGCTCTGAAAGAGGCCTCAGGCATCCATTTCCATCAAATAACGACGTTCACTGATGCACTGGTTCTTCTGGGATTGAAGCTCTACCATACATCTTCTCTTTTGATTTGGCAAAATATTCATTCTCCTCATCTTCTCATTCTGGGTCACCACTCATTACCCATAGTTCAACAAAGAAAAAAAAAAACTAAACCACAAAGTTGACAGTGTCTTATTTATTAGTAAAAAATCTCAAAAAATTAAACTAGGTTGAAACTTTGGACAATTGCACCTTCAAAATCATGGAATGAGTGCAGAAAAAGAAAATAAAGAAGAAACAATTTACTTTGTTGAAGCTAAAATAGTAACATTCACTTTCCATTCAATTCTTTTGTTCCAAATTTAAGAATTGATGTGAGAATTGAATTACAAATCAATTCTCTAAAAAATTTAATTGAATTCCATTCTATCTCATTAAAGTTTTCACACACACTCTAAACTAGCACATGCATATCACACATAATACAACAAATGTGATAACAACATCTTCTATTAATATTGGACACTTTCTCCAACATTCTCGTTTTCTTTTTCTTTCTTTTTCATCTCTTCAACCTAGGCTTCTCATCATCGTCGCATCTGCCATTTATGCCATTAATGTCTCTTCCTCGACTCTGCCTTTATTCTGCTTCCTTTCCTTGTCATCGTTAGCAACTGTTCTTCCTCTGCACTGCCGCTTCCTCCATTGCATTTGATGATCTATAGATATGCCTCTAAGTCTCTCGTTTATGCTCTGCAAAAGGAGAAAAAGATAATGATGTCAGAGCAGATGGGACTTAGACAAAGACGGCTGGAGAAGAAGAAGACGATAACTATGATTCCTACCTGATGCAACAGACGAGATGGTGAAGGTGGGAGTAGTAGAGGAATAAAGACACATTTTTTTTTAAATTTTCTAAACCTGTTTTTTTTTTTTTAAATTTTATTAACACTAGACAACATCGTTTGCGGGGGAGGAGGTTTGATAAAAATCGATCGAGTCTTGGTTCAGTTCAATCGATTAGTTTCTAGTCAATTTTTCGGTTCTAAAATGGTTTTTGATTCCAACGATTCTCCTAATAGATCGAGTTGGACTCTTCACCGGCTTTTCGGTACGACTGGTCTGACCGATCAATTCGGTCTAAGTTTTAGAAAATTGGTTTTCACTTTTCATACGATTTTTATTAGGTGATGTACTTTTTTTTTAAATAAAGGGTAAATTACTCCTTGTGATATATATATATATATATATATATTTTGAAAGTGATTCACTAAAGATTCTTTAGATCCTCAAGTCATAAACACAGTTAAAGACATTGTTGTTGATGATGTCAAATTCAAGTTTTAAGGGATTGTAGATTCGGATCCTCATGAGATTAAAGATATTGTTGTCGATGAGGTGGAGATCAATAGGATTTGTAAGATGAGGTGACAATTACGCACAAGAATTTAATCACTTTCATGAGACAAAAGTCTTGTGGATAGTGAACTCCGAGGATATTATCACCAAACAGAAAAGGATGGAGGAGGCATACAATGGGTGTACGCTGAGGTTGGGAAGGAGTTGCGCCTATGTAGCAGAGATTCTCCGTACCTCGGTAGCACAAATGTTGCCACGTGTAACGAGCTGAATACATACTTGCACCTTGTTGATGGGTAAGTTAGTTCGAAAAGATGCACGTGCAAGCACTGATTTGAGGTACTCGACACGGATTCGATTTCAAATGAAATGGGTTTAACAGGAATTGTTATAAAGAAACGGATTCATGAGGGTTTAATTCAATATTGCTGAATCAATTTCCCCTGTGGGGTATGTTCGGGGTTGGTTCATTTATTTTCAATTTTAAATAATAAAAATATCAAGCGCTCTTAATTCCGTTCGGTAGAACGCGGGTCTCCAAAACCCGATGTCGTAGGTTCTTATCTAAGTCAATATGGAACTCTGCCCTTTCCACTTAAAAAGAATGGGCTTCTTCTTTCATCGAAGGTTTAGAAGCCTTGGACACCAAGAAGGTTCAATCTGAAAGAGAATAGAAAGGCGGGGGGCTAGAGGAAATAGGTTCCTAAAGAAAGGAACTTTATTAAATCGGATAGGTCTGGTCGGACAAATATTCGAAATAAGTAATCGAATAAGTTATTCGAATAGCAAATCGAATAGTTACATAAGTGGAGAAGTTGAAGGCTTTTACCACGTGAGAAATTTATGAGTAAATATTTATCAGCCAAAGGGCGGGAACGGTTACCAAGGAGTGCGCATACAAGACTGCACCTTGTAATTAATTATCAATTACAGAAGTAGACTATAAAATACTAGAAAGTTTTAGGGAATAAAGGTTGGAATTTCGTTTCAGAAATTACTTACGCACTCTCACATCCCAGCGACTTTCTGAGTTTGCCTCAAGTCAATTATCTGTAGGGTTCCTTCCATTTGTCTTTATTTTCCATTTATAATTTCAGTAAACTTTACCTTTCAAGCAAGTTTATCTTTCAAGTTAATTTATCTTTCAAGCATCCTTTAATTTTCATGTCCAATTTACATTTCAGTAAATTTAATTTTCAAGTCAAATCCCTTTGATCCAGTCGAAAGCACCTTTACCGCTTTGTTTAAATTTCAACGTAATCTTTCCGATTTCAGTTAATTTACTTTTTGAAAACTTCATTTTTCATTTCTTTGGTTCTTTTACAAATTTCGATTTATATTTCATTTCAATACCCGTCTAATCGAAGACGCTTTGATGCACTTATAGAAAACTGGTACCTGCAAAAGAAGAGTTGGTTTTGCTCGCAGACCATTAGAATCGAACCACCATCAATTTGCTAAAAATTGACAAAACAAATTGGCATGCCCGGTGGGACAGTTTTAAATTGAAGTGTGTCAAAAAGTTTTTATATCATTCGGTGTATGCGATTGAGAAGTGGGAAAATCATTCACATGGCTGATGAAGTGTCAAATGTGAATGGTGGTTCCTCCACCAATGATAACATACCAGTAATTGTGCAACAAGCGGACGTGACTTCACGTTCGAAATGTGCAATTGGAAGTGAAAGTACTGCGATTACCACTGTGCAAACTGGAAATGTTGGACGTAATATTCGTCCACGTGGTTTTTTACCACCGACCCAGCCTCCATTAACCACTGGTTGGCCTCCTTATGGTCTTCCTCCTGGTTATGTTCCACCAGTGGGTAATTTTATTCCTCCCGTTCGATTTGGGAGTGTAAATGGAGGGAATAATTTCAAAACCCACAACAATATTCTGAGTATTCTCATGACTATAATGTGGGCTCTACTTCGAATGCTGCTAATTCTATGGCAGTATATCGACAACAAGTAGAAGAAAGTTATCATGACTTAGTCAATTTGTTGACTCAACAAATGATCACAATTCTAAATCCTATGATGGCTGATCACGAATCAAAATTCGAATGCCTTGCTAAACAAGTCGAACGAATTGCTCGAATCGTAGATTATGAGGAAGGTGAAAGACATGATGCCAGGGAGAATAATAAAGGATTCAAAAATATTTTTCAAAATGAAAATAATGTTTTGAATAGAGGAAATCCTCATATAGTTCCCTGTGGACAAGATGCTGATGAGGTTCTAGCCAGATTATGTGCTAATCATGGTGGAGAACGTTATCAAGTCACAAGAATTGTAGAGGAAGTACTCAATCGAGTTGGCTTGAATGTTGGATTTATGAATCGACCTCATTTTTGTGTCTGTTTTCCCTCAAGTTGTTCAAATGGTTGAAGTGCCAAGAGGGGTGAAAAATCCAAAGATAATCACAAAATTTGCAAGGAAAGTTGGAGAGTCAACCACTGAACATGTCGCTCGGTATTTGGTTGAGATTGGAAATTCAGCCAATGATGAGAATTTGAAAATGAAGTTTTTTCCTTCTTCGTTAACGAAGAATGCGTTTACTTGGTTTTCAAATCTCAGACCAAATTCGATAACAACATGAAATTAGTTGGAAACTGCTTTTCATGCTCAATTTTATCGAGGAAAAATGAATGTGGCAGTTATTGATCTAGTTGCTTTGAAACATGAGGATGGTGAAACTATTGATGATTATATGATACGTTTCAAAAATGCTAGAAGTAGATGTTATGTGTCATTACCCGAGAATGAAGTTGTGAAAATAGCAATTATAGAGCTAGGTTTTATATGCGCCGAAAGTTGCTAAATGTGCTTATCCCTGATTTAGCCCATCTGGCTGAAAAGGTCTGTCAGACCGAACTTACGAAAAAGGAGAAGGAAAAATATAGGAGTGAACAGAGATCGAAGAGTAAACCTTTTACTCGAAAAGAGAAAGTGGCTTATGTGATTATGGAGTCCTCAGAGGAGGAACTCGATTTCGAAACAGAGATCGATTTGGCCGAACTTAAGAAGGGCCCTCCATATGTTTGCTCCTTACTTAGAAAGCTTCCTAGTAATGAAAAGTTGAATGAATCAAAACTTAAAAGTGGGAAAAAGTATAGTTTTGATATTTCAAAATCTGATCAGATTTTCGATGTGTTGCTTAAAGATAAACAATTAATTTTTTCTGAGGGTAGAACTTTACTTTCGGTGAAATATTTGAAAGGAAAACCTTATTGTAAATTTCATCAAGCAACCAGTCATTCGACTAACAATTGTATTCGTTTCAGGGACTTAATTCAGGAAGCTATTATGGTGGGACGTTTGAAATTTGACGATGGTAAGAAGGAAATGAAGGTTGATGTTGATCCCTTCGATGTTGATGCTAGCTTTGTCGAACCATGTTTTGGAGTGAATATGGTTGGCATGTCTTACGACTTTGATGTGGCTCTTGATGGTTTTGAGTCACAAGTTCGATCTGTGTACCCTCGGGCAAGAGATGGCTTGCTCGATTTCTTGGTACAGCAGAAGATTAAAGATCGTGATGTGTCTTTATGCCCACGATGTAACGCTGTGTTTGATGCTGAAGCAGCGGCGATTTTCGAAAATGAAAGAATGAAGACAGAATTGGCTCATAAAGAAGAGCAGGCGCGCCAAAGGCAGCCAATTTGGCGTGTTGAGGGTCAAAGCTCTAAGACCCCTCAGCAAAATATGGTTGCACCATTGAGCCGGTCTCAAGCTATAGTGTGCAATGGATTCGGAATTGTCAAGAGTTCCAGAATCGAGATGCCCACTATCGAAGAAACCCACAGTGGGAACATCGAGGACCTCCTCGAAATCAAATTCCCTATTATTGTTGTCGAGCCAGAGGATACCTCACGGGCAGGGGTAGAAAAAATGTTAATCAGAACAAAAAGCCTCTACAGATGTAAGCAAGGGGGCAACACCCTCCGTCCATTCCTGGATTGTCTTTCTTCTGATGGAGAAACGTTCCCGAAGGGAATTCCATCTCCTGCAAGGATGGAGAAAGGCAAAGCTATAGCCAATTCTTCGGGAGTCGACAAGGGTAAGGAGGTTGACTTGGATGAGGAGTATTTTGAGGAAGGAGATGATAATATGGTTGGAACAATCTCGATTATTCCAACTGAGTATCTTGGGAAATATGAAGGTGACCCCAAAGAAGACTATGATGTGGAAGCTGAAGAAGCTTTCTCCTTCATCCGATATGAGGATGAACCGAGTTATTTTCTAAGGCCTACTGAAAGGCATAAATCTCATCTCCGCCCACTCCATATCACCACCACTTTGAGTGAGATCAAAGTGAATAAAGTTCTGATTAATGGGGGAGCAGCAATAAGTCTCCTGCCTGAAAGGATGTTGATGAAGGTGGGGAAGCACCCTGATGATTTGGTCCCTACCAACATTGCTGTGACAGACTTCAGTAGTTCATCGACGCCAGCAAAAGGTCTCGTCACTTTGAGTGTAAAAGTTGGGTCCTCCAAACGAAATACTGTGTTCGTGGTGGTACCGTCAAAAGCAAGCTATAATGCTTTGTTGGGGTGAGATTGGATCCATGGAGTGGGGGATATACCTTCTACCGTGCATCAAAGTGTTCTTCTTTGGATGGAACATGGCAAACCTGAAGTTATTAAAGCAGATTCGAACCTGTATGTCGAACAGTTGCATGTTGACTTTAGGGTGTGCAGTCCTAAATTGAAACCTTTGAATATTGACAGGACGCTGAACTCTTACAATTGTGAAGGTTGTTACTTGTCTTGGGAAGGATTAACAGTGAAGCTGTGCTACCCATAGTTGAATGTGAGCCCAACTGATTGAGATTGTCTTTCTTAAGGGCTAAATGAAGGATTACTCGATGGACCAGGGTCAAGATGTTTCAGACTACCTGGTAACTTTAAGCAATTATTTAAGTAATTCTCTTTCTGTAGGTAATAAAAGTGGTTCCTCTGATGAAGTGGAATCATATAGGAATGCAAGTTCTTTAAGTGATTGTAGTAACTCGATGCCTTTTATTAAGTTTTACCATGGTTTTCATTTTTCTTTTTTCTGTAATCCAAGTGATGTTTCAAACCGAACTACTGATGTAGTGGCAGAAATACATGATCAAGTACATTCAACTCCCAATGAATCTGTTGATTTTTCTTTTGATTGCATCTATGATCTAGAACCTTTGGGTTTCGAAAAGTATTTAGTAAAAAATGATGATCATTTCAAAGGGTTTAAATCTCAAGATCTCTTAGAAAAAATTAATCTGGGAACTTTTGACAATGTTCGAATTACATATATTTGTAAAGATCTTATCGATCCTTTTCGAACAGAACTTTTTCATCTTTTACATGAATTTAAAGATTGTTTTGCTTGGGATTATCATGAGATGCCTGGTCTTAATCGTTCTGCTGTAGAGCATCGATTAGCATTGAAACCAAATGCTCGACCTGTAAAGCAAACCCCTCGTCATTTTACTCCGAAAATCAATCAAAAGATTAAAGAGAAAATAGAACTCTTGATTAAAGCGAAATTTATTCGAACTGCACGATATGTGGAATGAGTTTCGAATATTGTTCCTATGATACTACAACAAATATGAGCTTTAGCAACGCCAAATTTTACAACGCCTTAAAACCATTCTGTTAGATAGTTTTAGACAACTGTTTTTTATAGTGTTACTGTTGAATTCAATTTTTCATTATTTTATAGCAACAAACTAAAACCGTTTTCTTTGACTAGTTTAAAGAACAATTTTATAACCGTTACCATGATTTAGTTTTAAGCAACGATTTTTTATTGTTGTTTAAATAATTGCACAAAAGAAACGCATAAAAACCGTTACCAAAATGCTACACTTTAAAACCGTTCTATTATATAGTTTTAGACAATGGTTTTTACAGTGTTGCTGTTGAAGTTCGATTTTTCATTATGTTATAGTAACAAAATAAAACCGTTCTCTTTGACTATTTTAAGGAACGGTTTTATAACCATTACAACAATTTTTATCAAACAACAATTTTCTAATATTATTTAAATAATTATACAAATTAAAAGATACATATACTAGGGTCACCGCCGTCGCTGTCGCCGGAAGATAGGGGAAGAGCTGCGTCCGAGAGAGGGAGAACTAGACGGACCGTCGCCGCCATCATCGCGCGTCGCCGTCGAGAACACGGACGAAAGGGAGACTTGAGCAGTGAACAAGAGGAAGCTTCGTCCAGAGAAAGGGCAGGGTGAAGAGGAACGCGAAAGAGGAAGAAGAAGAATGCACGGTATATCAAGTTGTGTCTTTCTACCTTAAACATGAACTGTGCTTAATTTCAATTGAATATATCTTTTTTTAATGTACAAATGAATTTGAAATTTATAGGATGGATCATGGGGGGCAAGAGTTTACGGTGGACCTTCTGGAACGATATGCTGCTAAAGGGTGTGGAGTTATCACATGTATGGCTGCTGGAAACGATGTCATTGTCATTGGGACCAGCAAAGGATGGGTCATCAGGCATGATTTTGGGGTTGGCGATTCAAATGGTAAAAATTTAAACTTTTTGGAATCATCACATTGCCTTTGCCATGATTGTTTGAGCATGTCCTGTGTTATCCAAAGTTCAAATTAGTTGACATCTTGTTGTGAATTCAGTAACTTTTTCTTTTGGGGTAGCTAATTGGCGACTCTGTTTATGTTTTGATCTAGAGATGGAGTAGGGGTTCATCTTTTTTTTTTTTTATCCTTTTGTTTAGTTGATAGCTATGTGGTTGAGCTTATTCTGGAATTTGGATTTTGTGCAATTGATTGGTAAGAATGTGATATTGTTTGGAGTGCAGAGATTGATCTCTCTGCGGGTCCACCTGGGGAGCAGTCGATCCACAGGGTTTTTGTTGATCCTGGAGGGAGTCACTGCATTGCCACTGTTGTCGGTCTTGGGGGAGCTGAAACTTTCTATACTCATGCAAAATGGACCAAGCCTCGAGTTTGAGCAGGCTAAAAGGTCTTGTTGTGAATGCAGTTGCGTGGAACAGGCAACAGATAACTGAAGGTAGAGTTTATTGTTCACCATATAATTGATTGATGCCAATTGCTTGTTGGTGTAAGTAAATGCTCATTTCTTCTTGAGGTTTTGATTGAAATTCTCAAATGCAGTTTCTACCAAAGAAGTCATTCTTGGTACTAAAAATGGTCAACTTCATGAATTGGCTGTGGATGAGAAGGATAAGAAGGAGAAGTATATTAAGTTTCTCTTTGATTTATCAGAACTCCCAGAAGCTTTTTATGGGCTAGCAGGTTCTATACATTGTTTTGGTTCATTTTTCAAGATTTTAGGGTTTAGCTATTTCCATCTCTCTTTTTCTTTTATTTTCTTCAAGGAAACTGAAGCCCGAGTTTACTATTCCTATTAACAAAATAAATAAATACTAAGCTAGAGTTTTCCCCCTCAACTTTTCCTTCAAATATGACTCAAGACATTAAATTACTGGTTCCTTTTCTTTTTCTTTTCAGATGGAAACAGCTAGCATAATTAATGGGACTAGATATTATGTGATGGCTGTTACTCCTACTCGGCTATATTCTTTCACTGGCTTTGGGTCACTAGAAGTAGGGGTGTTCATGATTCAGTTTTTTCATAAACTGAACTGAAACTGCACTAAACCATTTTAAATGATTTAGAAACTGAACCAAACTACTTTGTCAAATAAGAAACTGGTTTTAAACCAGTTTACAATACAGTGCACCAGTTTAAACCAGTTCATAAAAATAAAACCAGTTTTAATTGAAAAAACCAGTTTAAACTGGTTTATAGGCTAAAACTAATTTTAACTTTTAACATATATAAAATTAGTTTTACATTTTCTCTCTCTCCTTTTCTCTCTCACTCTCTCTCTTCTTCTCTCCCTCTCTCTCCCCCCTCTCTCTCTCCCCCTCTAGAGAGAGAGGAAGGGGAGAGAGAAAGTGAAGGGAGAGAGAGATAAATAGTATTTAAAACTAATTTTAGAGTTTAAATAAAACCAGTTTTAATTTGGTTTAAAACTAAACTGAACCATAAAAACTGGTTTTTGATAAACTGGTTTTTATAAAAACTATGGTTTCAGTTCAGTTTTTTATTTAAAAAAACTGGTTTATTTAAAACAGTTTCAGTTCAGTTTCAATTCAGTTCAGTAAAACCAGTTTTTTTGCACACCCCTAACTAGAAGTAGGTCAAATACTATTGATATTGACATTTGCTTTGTGTATTAGAATAACCTCCCCTAACTACCATTTATTAAGAGAAAGATTCGTAGTACAGTATCTTTAAACAGGCTATTCCTGTTGGATACTTTTTAATTGCTTGTTTGTGCTGAAACAAGGTATAGTTCTATGACACTATTAAACCATGTTTGATAAAAATAAAAATATCACATTAATAAATCTTACCCTTTTCCTTATATGCTTATTTTAGTTCAAAGTTTAATTATGCTGATTGTTATCCAAGTGTAGACTGTGTTGTCAAGTTATGCAGACCGTATAGTACATTTCATGGAACTTCCTGGTAAAATACCCACAGGCAACTATTTCTTTCCTTTCTCTCTTTTGATCATATTAGTGTTATGTCTTGGGAACATTCAGAATAAAATGTAGATATTTAGTGGCTGAATAGGATTACCATTTATTCGATAAGTTAAAAGTATGCTTTCAGATTCTGTTAATTAATATCCTTATCATTCAACTGCATGAATATTGTATCCATCACAGAAAATTTACAATATATTATGATTAATTTTTCTTCTTGTAGAGTGACCCAATGTTGCTTCTTTATACGAAAGGAAAAAAATGGAGCATTTGAGGAACTTGGCTGCACAAAAGTAGTTTTTTATACGATTAATTTTGCTTCATGTATGTTGATAGCTATTTCAACTCTTTTTTGTAATTGTATTTTTTGCAAAATTACATGATATAGTTTGAGGTTGTTATAACTTATGCTAGTATTATGGTATTTTGAAAAATGATGATGATATAATTAGTAGTTATGACTTAAACTAGTATTATGGTATTTTGTAATGATGTTATATTGTGATTATGGATCTTACATAATACTTTATAAATCAAATTTAATGGTAAATGTTCAATTACTTTTTTTTAGTAATTTAATTTAAATAGTTAAGGTTATTTATTGACATTTAATTAAAAAAATAGTTGGAACTAATTTCAATGCAATATGAGAAAACTATTATAAATAAAGAATTATATAATTACAAAAAACCGTTCCCAAAAGTAAAAAAAGGCAATGGTGATAAAACCGTTGTCAAAGGCAGCTACAAAATGGCAATAGTATTAAAACGGTTGCAAAAAATAAAACACCAATGGCAACGGGCTTTTAAACCGTTGCCTTTGTAAATAACAAAATTACAACAGCTTAAAACTGTTGCTTATCCATTTAGGGTTTTAAACCGTTACATCATGAAAGAGAACGGTTTTAAACTGTTGTCTATCCAGTAACGATTCTTTAAAAATTATTGTCAAAACCGTTGTCTATGCTAGTAACTATGGCAACGGTTTTTTGGTTGCTGTTGCCTTAGGTAAAAAACCGTTGCCAAAGCGTTGCCTAAAGTTTTAAGAACAGTTTTTCGATCTATGGCAACGGTTTTTGATCGTTGTGAAAACCCTTATTTGTTGTAGTATGAAGGAAAATGGGAAGTTAAGAGTATGTATTGATTTTCGAGACTTGAATAATGCTACTCCAAAGGATGAATACTTTATGCCAATTGCAGATATGTTGATCGATTCTACAGCGGGAAACGAAATTTTAAGTTTTATGGACAGTTATTCAGGATATAACCAAATCTTCATTGCAGAAGATGATGTATCCAAGACTGCCTTTCGTTGTCCTGGGGCGTTAGGCACCTATGAATGGGTAGTTATGTCCTTTGGTTTGAAAAATGCTGGTGCTACTTATCAACGGGCAATGAATGCTATATTCCATGAGTATATTGGAAGATTTATGAAGGTTTATATCGATGACGTTATGGTCAAGTTGATTTCAGTGAATCAACATATTGATCACCTAAGGAAAGTATTTGTTACCATGAGAAAGAAGGGGTTAAAAATGAATCCTTTGAAATGTGCTTTTGGGGTGTCGGCTGGAAACTTCCTAGGTTTTGTTGTTCATAAAAAGGGGATTGCAATTGATAAAAATAAGGCCGATGCAATTTTAGCATTTTCTGCACCCAAATCGAAAGAAGAAGTGCAATCCTTCCTAGGAAAGGTGAATTACCTTAGAATGTTCATTTCAATCTTTCTGATCGAACTTGAGTGTTTGCACCGTTATGAAACTAAAGAATGACTCACAATTCGAATGGACGAATGAGCATCAACTAGCCTTCGATTCGATCAAGGTTTATTTATCTAAGGCTCCGATTATGACAAACGTTCGTCCACATGAACCCTTAAAATTATACATTGCGGCATCTATAAACATAATTGGATGTATGTTAGCCCAAGATGATGAAAATGGGCATGAATGGGTAGTTTATTACCTTAGTCGAGTTCTAACTGATATCGAAATAAGGTATTCCTCGATAGAAAAATTGTGTTTGTCTTTATACTATGCCTGTATGAAGTTAAAATGCTACATGGTTGCCAAGTCAATAAAAGTTGTGGCACAAACTGATCTCATTAAGTATATGTTAAGTTTCCCAATGTTACGAGGTCGTTTAGGGAAATGGATGCTTGCATTAACAGAGTTTGATTTACAGTATGTCTCGGCCAAAGCTATGAAAGGCCAGGTCATTGCAAATTTTCTTGTTGATAATTCGAATAATCTGAATGACCAGGGGACAAATGTAATCGATATAGCAGTCGATTATTAGAAGTTGTATTTTGATGGATCGAAGCACAAAGATGGTGCAGGGGTTGGAATTCTTATTATCTCACCAGAAGAGATTCCATCAGAATTTTTGTTCGAGTTAAAATATCCTTGCTCGAATAATGTGGCAGAGTACGAAGCTTTGATTCTGGGTCTCGAAATATTAATTAGTAAAGGGGCTTTGAAAGTTCAAATATTAGGGGATTCCCAATTAGTTTTAAAGCAGTTATCGAAGGAGTTTAAATGCAATAATGAGAAGTTGCAAAAGTATTTAACAACTGCTTGGGAGTTGTTAACCTCCTTTCGAAAAGTTTCTCTGTCCACATCCCAAGGATTCATAATGAAATTGCTAATGAACTAGCCCAAATTACTTCGAGATATAAAATTGGCTAGTATCCATCAAATATTAGTGCCTGCGAATGAAAGAGAGGCTTTATGCATAGATGAATGGGAAGATGATGATTGGAGAAAGCCTATTGCTTAGTATTTAAAGAATCCCAGTATCTCAGTCGATAGAAAGATAAAATTGCAAGCAATAAATTTTGTCTTAATGGCTGATGAATTGTATAAGAAAGGAATCGATGGGAGTTTGTTGAGATGTTTAGGCCGAGATGAGCAAAATATTGCTCTGGGTGAAGTCCATAAAGGAATATGTGGGGCTCATCAGGCTGGAAAGAAGATGAAATGGGTGTCATTTCGCAATTATGTGTATTGGTCAACTATGATCAAAGATTGTATTGAATATGCAAAGGCATGTCAAGAGTGTCAAAAGCATGGTTCGATACAACAGATCCCAGCATCTGAGTTGCATTCGATCATAAAACCGTGGCCATTTAGAGGTTGGGCTTTGGATCTAATTGGATTAATTCACCCTCCTTCATCGAAACAACATAAATTTATCTTGCTAGCAATCGATTATTTTACAAAGTGGGTTGAAGCCGTTCCTCTAATAGAAGTTGGTTAAAATGAAATAATAGACTTCATTGAGGAACATATTATCCATCGATTTGGAATTTCCCAAATATTGAGTACTGATCAAGGGACTATGTTTACTGGTCAGCGAATTAAGAATTTTGCAGCCTTGAGGAATATCAATATAGTTACCTCAACTCCTTATTATGCACAGGCTAATGGGCAAGTGGAGGCAGCAAACAAAATCTTGATAAATCTGATCAGGAAGCATATCGGGAATAGACCCTGAACGTGGCATGAAACTTTAAGCCAAGTATTATGGGCTTATCGAAATTCACCAAGGGGGTCAACAAGTACTTCACCCTATAAATTGGTTTATGGCCATGATGCAGTGCTACCACTAGAGATTAATTTGAATAATTTGAGAGTATCGAAACAGAATGATTTGTCAGTCGATGATTACTGGAATGCAATGTTTGATGAGTTGAATGAATTAGATTCAGAGCGAATCTTAGCATTTGAGAGTATGATTCGACAAAAAGTAGGTGTTGCTCGAAGTTATAATCGTCGAATAAGAGAAAAGTATTTCAGTATAGGTGAATTAGTTTTAAAAGTCATTTTGCCAATGGAAAAGAAATCAAAATTTCTTGGCAAATGGTCCCATACTTGGGAAGGTCCTTTCCAAGTGATAGGATTGTATTCGGGAAACGCATATCGGATTAGAGATATCGAATCGGGAAATATAATTGACTCGATTAATAGAAATACTTAAAGCAATATTTTTGTTTGCCAAATTGAAGTTAGGGTGCATAAGTCCGAAAGAAAGTAAAATTATTACAAATACTGAAATCTAAGAGATATGAGGTGCCAGGAGTTTTGCCAAGTCTGAGCGTAGCTTTGCCCTGTTGTTGTCCAAAGTTGAAAGTGCCTCAGCATGCTTGAACTTTTCATATTGGACCTTGTCAAGTTGTTTCCCATACTCTTCTTGCATGGTCTCAATAGAAACAATTTCTTGGATGATTTGTTGTTGTTCTTGCTAGGCAGTAGTCAGAGGCACGGCTATTTCAGCCCGTCTCTCGCGTACTTTGGCAAGCTTTTCATTGATCTGGGCCAATTCTGTTTCAAGTCTTATATCTTCCTTGTCATAAAAAGCTTGAATAGAAATAGCCTGAGAGATTCTCAAATTGAATTTTTCATGGGAAGCTTTTTTCAGTTGAAGAGCAGAGGCACAATTATCTAGTTTAGTTTTGATCTTAGCTTCTTCGTTTTCGATCTCTTGGAGTTTATTTTGAAAAGATACGCTATTGTTGGCAAGCTATTTGAATTTTCGGATTATGGCAAAATACGGAGTAGAAGCCAGAAATTCAAAGGTAGAATTCAAAAGATCAGATAAAAGCTGGTTGAGAAGGGCATCATTGATCCATGCAGCAGGTGGATGATTCAAGAGTTTAAGAAGTGACCGAAGCTGTTCTCGAGTATCAACATCCAACTCGAATAGAGGACTGGATGAAAAAGGTCTAGGAAGTATTGGTGCAGGAACAGGCACTTCATCCTCTTGGATAACCCGATTTAAGATGGAGATCAGGTTAGCAATGTAGCACTGGTAGGTGTGGTGGAAACGCCCAAGTTTCCAGACCTTTGTTTAGGTGGAGTTTGGAATTCAGTCTGTTGGGGAGGACTGGAGAATCCTTGGAGATTTTCTAAGACTCTGGATCGAGGAGAATCTGAATTGATGGTTTCGACAACTCGAGAGACAGAGTCAGAATCTGGAGCCCCTTGGTTTTCAAAAGAAAGGGCAGCCTGGTTGGTTGTGAGGAGGATGAGGAAAAGTAACCTGTAGTGGTTCGACAGACTCCATAGCTTGAATTGAATCATGGGATGTGGAATGTCCCAGATCATGGTGTTGTGGCAGAAGTGGTTGATCAGGTGCCAAAGAAGATGTGATTGAGTGAGCAGCAGTAGTAGGCTGATATAAAAGGTACACAGTTATAAGTTAAGATTTATTCTAACTTAAATGAAATATATATAGAAATGATGATGTTACCAGAATGAGTATTGGCCTTCGAATTAATTGAGGACCAGGGTCTGAATCAGCTGTATCTTCTAATTGAGAAGAAGCAGCAAGAATGTTCCGGATGGTTTGCTTTCTTCCATCAGAGCTTTCACTTGATGGTTGCAACCGTAACTGATGGAAAAATCAAAATCAAGAATGGTTAAACAAATATGATTTTCAAAACATCCTAATTTGAAGTGCATGGGTATGTGTAAAAATAGTTACCCTTCTGGAAGTCCTGGTGGGAGTCCTTCAACTTTTGTGTTGTGGTTGTCGTGAAGAGACCGTGGTGTCAGATTTTCTTTTTTGAGATTTTTTGGGAGAACCTTCAACAGCAGGGGTTGTTCGAATGGCAGATTGCTAGATTTCCTCTAAAGTACGACTGTACTTAGAGTAGTAAGCAGTCTACCATTCGAGATAAGACTTGGTGATATATGAACTGCGGTCATAAACAAGAAAATTTGAAATGCTCCCTTTGTTGTTGATTTATTAAGAGGCAGAAATCAAGTTCACTTTGAGAAGTCAGAGTGATGTGGCAAAATGGTTTGTTGTTTCGAGGAAGAGGGGTTGGAATGGCCTGTGAGAATCCCAGTTTTCTAGTTGTGAAGTGAGGGGCGTACAGGATCACCTTGAGCCTTTCTTTTTTGTGTTGAGGTAGCCCTGTAGGGATTACTTGAATAGCTAGCAAGTTCGCCCAATTTCGATTAGGCATTTCATTTTTCTCGGTGTCATTTGGAAAAAGTAAACGATCAAGCTACGCAGGACCACAACTTCAACGCATGAAAGGAGCAAAATTGAGGTTGTCATTGTAAAAGTCTTTACAGGAATGGAAGAGAGAAAAAGCAGCCCAAAATTGGTCTTCATCTGATTGTGTACCTGGGAAGTTTGGCTTTGTAGTCAGCTAATCGGAAGCCTTCGATGTGTTGCTTGTCAGTAGCACCACCTCTAGGGTTTGTCATATACTTTTCAAAAATGGCATTAAGCCATAGTTGGAGAAGCCAGAGGGGGCCACCTGTACTGATCAGACAATTATCTCGGAGACAATGTACAAATTGACCAAGCTCTTTGAAAACATGGCTTAGAAGAAGCTTGGCCAAATTAAAGGTATTTCCTTCATGAAGCAGAGCAGCCAAAGGAAGGAAAAACTTTGACATCTGGACACTTCGGGAACAGAAAACGATGACATTTAGCCAATAGAATAAAAAGACTACATGCTCGTCATCTGTGACAACAGTGCCCTCTTTGCCTATGTGATGAGCAATGAAATCACTATAAGAACTGGTAGAGGCAATATTGTAGTGGTGTTTGGGTTGCATGTCAGGAGTGCAGTCTGGAGGATTTATGGGAAGCTCTGTAATAGCGGCCACATCCAAGAGAGACATACCAATTATTTCACAAGAGAGGTGGAAATTGTTGGTTGTCCTGTTCCAAAAACAGGTTACAGCTCCAATCATCCAAGGGAGCGTTGAGGGTGAGAAGTGAGAGAGCCTTAGGAGTTCCTGAATCCCCAGAGCTCCCCAAGCAGCGCTTTTTGTAGAAGCAAGGCGCTGAAGCTAGGCCGTGAAGTTGGTACCTCAAGGATTAATCTTTGGATTATTCCTGAAAGGTTTCTGATTAATGAAGAAAGAGATATCGAGGGCTTGGTTGATCAACAAATCTTCCTCCTGAGCACTAGGAAAGAAAGGTGATTTCTTATTCGCCCTCTCCAGGGATTCGACAGGCCCAAGAAAACAATGAGTATCTTCACCCACCGTGAAAGGGATCAGGATTCTAGTATCATTAATTTGAAGCTGTGGATCGTGAATGACTTCATCATTGACTTGATTCAGCACATGAAGGGCTGGTGGAGCTGGTGGTGCTACCATGGGACCTTTACCCTTGTCTTGGGCAGCAGCGTGAGAAGAAGAAGCGGCCATTGCAGAACAGAGAAAAAGGAAGTTTGAAAGGTTAAGGGTTACACAAGAAAGATTGATGCAAGAGGAATTCAGAGAACAAGGGTTCGAGAAAAATTGAACAAAGGCGAAAATTTCGAATTTAAAGGGAGTGTTACTATATCCGTTATTGCAGAAGGAATGCAAAAAGAGGTAACTTTGCGAAGAAGGCAAAGTGGTGGAAAGAGAAAGCATAAGTCTTGGAAAACGTGTCGAGTAGATCAGTATTAATGGAGAAGTTAAATGGTAATTATTACTGATTCAAGAGATTGAAATTTGAATTTGGATTAAGTGTTTCATCTTCCAATAATTCTATCGAAGACAAACACATTAATCCAAGGGGCAATTTGTTAGTCGAAAAATACTTTCGATCAAAGGTAAGTTAGTTTGAAGTAGTGAAGAGGTTGATCGAGGTGTAAGCAGTTGTTGAAAAGATGCACGTGCAGGCATTGGTTGGAGGTACTCGACACGGATTCAATTTCAAAACACTTTATTAAATCGGATAGGTCTGATCGGACAAATATTCGAAATAAGTAATCGAATAAGTTATTCGAATAGCAGATCGAGCAGTTACATAAGTGGAGAAGTTGAAGGCTTTTACCACGTGAGGAATTTATGAGTAAACATTTATCAGCCAAAAGGCGGGAATGGTTACCAAGGAGTGCGCATACAAGACTGCACCTTGTAATTATCAGTTACAGAAGTAGACTATAAATACTAGAAAGTTTTAGGGAATAAAGGTTGGAACTTCATTTCAGAAATTACTCACGCACTCTCACATCCCCAGCGACTTTTTGAGTTTGCCTCGAATCAATTATCTGTAGGGTTCCTTCCATTTGTCTTTATTTTCTATTTATAATTCCAGTAAACTTTACCTTTCAAGCAAGTTTATCTTTCAACTTAATTTATCTTTCAAGCATCCTTTAATTTCCATGTCCAATTTACATTTCAGTAAATTTAATTTTCAAGTCAAAGCCGTTTGATCCAGTCGAAGGCACCTTTACCGCTTTGTTTAAATTTCAACGCAAGCTTTCCGATTTCAGTTAATTTACTTTTTGAAAACTTCATTTTTCATTTCTTTGGTTCTTTTACAAATTTCGATTTATATTTTATTTCAATACCTGTCTAATCGAAGACGCTTTGATGCATTTATAGAAAACTGGTACCTACAAAAAAGAAGTTGGTTTCGCTCCCATACCATTAGAATCGAATCACTATCGATTTGCTAAAAATCGACAAAACAATTATGTTTTATTATTTAAGTAAATTGTGAAATTCATTCCTGCAAGATTATCCATTCTCAAAATTAGTTTTCAAAAGATATTTCTAATTAAATTCGTCTTTCAAAGATTTTATGTGATATCAAATCAACCTCAAATTGAGTGAGACCTTGAGGCATTAAAATTTCTTAATTTAGAGCTAATTTAATCTAATTTTATAAACATATCATGTTAGTAACAAATTAAGATTGCCATGTGTGTGCTGTGGTCAGTGTGATGCCATTTAATATGACATATCAACAAACTCTGACGCTATCAGCAGCAAAAGTGATGGAAGGATAAATGTGACTAACTTAAAATATTTGGAGGATGAATTTGATTAAAAATTTTTTTAAGGACTAATTTAAAAATAAATGATATTTTAGAGACAAATTTAATCATTCACTCTTTTGTTATTTCTTCTTTGTTAA
>NC_029785.2:75291831-75324848 GCF_000816755.2 Arachis ipaensis
TTGGCTAAATAGGTGTGATTTATTTTAAGATGGAAATCTCATATAATTATCTTTATGTGAATTTGATATCTTAAAATCGTTAGATGATAATTTAGTCAAACCTATCAAATCATTTAATAGTTTTCGACTATTAACTTTACATAAACTACATGTGAGTCTCTACTTTATTTTAATATCGAATTATTTTAGTTAAATACATTAATATCGAAGTAGTTAGGTGAAATTGAAATGGTGAGCGACGATTTGCAAAAAAAATTAAAACGGAAAAGAAACGTAACGTTGGATTTCATGTAGCATAAGTTTTTTAATTAATTTTCTAATAAATTAACCTGACTAATGATTACTGTAATACAAATATGCAAAAAATAAAAAAGAAAAATGAAATCGTGACTAACGTTTCCTGCAAGACAAACAACTGAAAGCAAATTGTGACCAATTTGTTTAATTAAGAATTTTTCGATTTTTATAAATTATAATCGTGGCTCACGATTTGTCAAAATTTTACCTATATAAAAAAATCTGTTCTCCCTTAGTATTTGTCACTTTTTCACTTCTTTTTCATTCTGCTAAATATTTATTCTTCTTCGCTACTAATTTTTTTTTCTTGTGTGCTAGTTGAGAACTAGTAAAGTTTTATCTAAATAATCGCAAAAGGGCGCATACCGGTTAAATTGGTTTGGTACTATAAATGAGAAAATTAAACTAATGAGTGAATAAATTTAGGACATTGAAAGTTTTAATTTAGAAAGTAAAAATAATTTAAAATTGAAAACCGGATACTTATTCTAAAGGTTTTAGCTCGAGGTTGACCAAACGAACAAAAAATACGAACCGTGCCTAAGTTGGGTCCAAGCCCAACACATATAAGTTACTAAGGGCTAAATGTTCAGCATCACTCTCATTAAAACAAGAGAGGGCTGCTGAGTTAGAGGAGAGGAAGAAGACCCTTGAAGTTACTATTTATCTTCTTATTCCTTGGACCATATCTCACTCTCCGGAGTTTAGATTGGTGTGCCATTTGTGGCCACACGATCCTCTCATCGAGCTCTTCAAATCTAACAAAACAAAGTAGGTAAAAAAAAAAAACTCGAATTGCATGCTCCAATTCTTTGCCCTATGTCAATTTCGAATTTGGCTCTTAGGTGTTGAAAGTTTCATGGTTTTGATGATTTAGGTATACTCTAACTTAGATGATTAGTGGGTTTCACCCCAAGATTCAATAGACAAGATAAGATAATTCGAAAACCGTTGTGACTTGTCTAATTCTATGAACCCTAGTGTTGATTTATTGAATTTCATGGTGCTAGAGTAAAAATTTATGTTGAGCGGAGTTAAATTGAAGAATTGGTTTGCTTAGAATTGATATATTACGGCTGGAACTTGTTGATTTTTGGTTTGGAAGATCGAAAAGCTTGTGGAAGAGGCTTTTTAGTGTTTTGTGTTTGGAAGAAAAATCGGCCAAAGTATGGTTTCGGTTTTCTTTAGTTAATACAAAATGTTGTGTGAAACTTAGACTAGTTGACCATAAGATAGGTTTGAATTGTTTGCACTGGTGAGTTGAATATGTATGATGTCATAATGGAAAATAATGTATATGATTGAGTTTGGTATGATGAGGTAAAGCTTGTTAATGCTTGATGAGTGTTAGTGTGGATTATGTTTGAAATTGAGAATTTTTGGAATTGGTGATTTATGAATGATAATATGGAGTTTGATGATGATTGATGATAATGTGATATGTGATTAATTGAATGAGAATTAGTAAAATTTGGGCCGGAGGCCATGCCCGGGTAAGCTCGGGTGACTGTGATATAGTTGAATGTGAAAAATTAATGATTGTTAGAATTGTGAATGATAAATGTTGCTGTTGATGAGGATTGATGGAAAATTGATGAGTATTGGTGTGATTTAGGTTGGATTGAAAATTGTTGAATGATTTAGGTGTTTGAATGCTTGAGAAATAATTGAGGAGTGTTTTGGTATTGATTTGGTATGGTATAATTGTGTTTCGGTTTGAGTGTTTTGAAAATTAGAGGACTTTACTAGTTTGGTAAAAAAAACTTATTTTTGACAAAATTCAACTGGTCATAACTTGGTTTCTGGACCCCCAAATTTTATGAAACATTTCTAGATTCAGTGGATTTTTTCGAGTGAAAAAGTGTATCCGTTTAACAGAAAATTAGTAAAAATGCATACCGGTAATTTAGCCAGCAGTATCTTCTTAAGTCTGTCTGGTACTGTGTAAGAAAAATCAAAACTACACAAAAACTTAGAAAAATATTTAGAATTGAAAACCAGTCATTTATTCTAAAGGTTTTGGCCTAAAATTAGGCCAAATGAACCAAAAACTCTAACTAATTGGACCAGGCTCAAATTGGACCCAAACCCAACATATATAACCACCCATTAATGAGCATTTTCAGCATATTAGCCCTAAGGGAGAGAAAGCCACGGTGAGATTGAGAGAGGAGAGCTCAAGAACACAAAGCACTATTCACTTGAACCTTATTTTGATCATAACTTGAGCTACGAAACTTCAATTTGTGTGTCGTTTATGGCCATGCGTTCGTCTCGTTGAGCTCTTCAATTATATCTAAACAAAGTGGTAAGAATCTTGAAATCCATACTCTAGATCTCTGCTCTATACATTTTTGTATTTTTGGCTATGGTGATTGAGAAAATTTTGTGATTTTGGATATTTAGGTGTTATCTAGCATTGAGTTATTATTGGATTTTACCCTAATCACTACTAGGTAAGGTAAGGAGCCTCTTTACTCTTGTAGTTTGTCAATTTGTTAAACCCTATGATTGACCTATGATAATTTGTATGATAGCTAGCTTGAATTGATATTATTTGGAGTGGAATTGATGATTGGAATCCTTGGAATATGATCTAAAGTGGTGGCTAAGTTTGGTTTCTTGTTGAACATGGAAGGCTTGTGGAAGAGGTTTTTTGGTGTTTTGTGCTCGGGAGAAAATTGCCCAAGGTATGGTTTCGGTTTTCTTTAAATAATATGTAATGTTGTGGGCAACTTAGACTAGTGGACCTTAAGATAGGATTTGAATTAAATGAAATGTTTAATTGTTGTGGGGTTTGTTGTGGTGATATGAAGTTGATGTTGATGATAATTTATGATGATTATTGATGTTGATGACAATTGATGATGATTATGAGTTTTAATGATGATGAATTGATGAATAATAAGTGTGATGGATATGGTTAATGGTTGATGGTGTTTGTTGATAATTATGTTGACAATGGTGTGGATGAAGAATTGGAGAAATTAATGAGTACTGATATGAATTATGTTGAATTGAGAACTTTGAATGAGTTAAATAGTTGAATGATTGAGAAATGGTTGAGGAATGTTTAGTGTGAATTTTTGGGTTATTTTGGTATTGTTGGAATGTGATTAAATTGGTTTGATTGGAGAGATTTGGTACTTTGAGAATTTGACAAATTTGGTTAAATATTATTTTTAACCAAATTTGGCGGGTCATAACTTGTCCCTCGAAATATGTAATCAATTGAACTTTAATTAAAATTAAAGATGGTTGTGAGAGCTTTAAAACAGTATAAAGATGAGAGAGAAATTGGAGTTTTGTAGAGAAAATTATGAACGTCAAAAGTTAGGTATGAAAAACTGAATTATGTGATGTTGTAGAGAACCAGAAACTTTGGTTTGTGTGCCTACGCACACTATCGTGCGCACACACTAACCAAAGCGTGCATTAAGACTTGTGCATACGCACGAGGGGGTGTGTATACGCACACCCTGAAAATTTTGCAAGTTGTGTGTATGCACAGTATGATGCTTACGCACAAGCTACGGAAGCTGTCTGGTGCATTGATACGTGAGCATCTTTCCTATCTTTTCCTAGTGAATTTGAATTCAAATTGTTGAGTTTAATCAAGAATTAATTATCTTTTAGCCACTATGGATGCTACTTTGAGTCGTGTGCAATTCTGTTTATCTTAGGTAGCATTCGGCTAGATTTGATGGTGTTTCCGCAGAAAAAGAGAAGAAGGCGAATGATGCTGTTAACTCTGACCTCTCTACACTCAAACCTTAATAACTCAAGTTACAGAGGTCCAATGGACGTGATTATAGTGGCATTGAAAAGTTAACTTCCAGAGCTTTTCAACGATGTATAATAGTCAATATTTCTTCTCCAACCATTCAGCAAGGGTGGCCTAACTTGAGGATTCTCAAGTTAGGCACCAAGATCAACTAACTCCATGAACCAAGGCATCCAAAGTGGCACCTAACTTGAGAATCTTAAGTTAGGCGCCAGGATAGGAGAAAGGCATCCAAGACACACTGCCAAGTCTGCGTCTAACTTGAGAAATCTCAAGTTAGGCGAAAGACACAACATCAACACGCAAATTGGATTTGATGTCTTTAAGTTAGGCGCAGCACTCAAGCATTCCACGCCATTCCTCACTGCACTATTCAAGTTAGGTGCAACCTTTTGCCAAGTTAGGCGTGGACATTAATGAGACAAGTGGTCCTCATTCGTCCTTAAGGCTCACACAGATGGTTTACTTTTAATTCTGATTAAACTGTATTCTTATTTTAAAATAGAAAAAGATATTATTTAGTTTTAGAAAATATTATTTACATTAATTAGGATTAGATATAAAAGGGAAAAGAATCAGCCCTTCGGACTCTTCTCTTCTCTTCTCTCTGACCTCATTCCGCAATTTACAGCTTTTCAGAATCCTAGTTTTCTCTCTGAACCATGTGCAACTAAACCTCCACTGTTAATGTTAGGAGCTCTGTCTATTGTATAGATTGATACTATTATTTTACTATTTTAATTCAAGTACTGATTTCTATTTCAAGAACTATTTTCGTTCTTTATCTTATGAATTTGGGTGGAACGGAAGTATGATCCTTGTTCTACTTGAGTTCTTGTATAACTTGGAAAAGCTCTTTACTTGAACAACAGCTTGAAAATAATTTCTCCTAAATTTCTAATTATCTGGACTTAACGGAATACATGATATATAATCCTCTTATATTTGGGTAATTAGGGTTTTTATGGCACATAAACTAGATTTGAACTTAACCCTCTAATTGGAATCAAGTGACTAAGGAATTGGCGGTTGATGAAGGTTAGAGGAGACTAAAAAGGTATAAGGAATTAGGGTTTAGTCACATATAGTTTGCCATGAATTGAATCTTGCATGATTAAAATAGTTAGTAAGAAAAGTCAATCCGGAAGATATATATCTCTGAAGCCTTAACTGTTTTCTCCATATATATTTCACCTCAATTTACTGCTTGCTTTATGATTTTCTGAATTTATTGTTTTAATGCAATTGAAACCCAAACACTCTTTTCTGTTTGCCTAACTAAGCCAATCACTCAATCATTGTTGCTTGATCCATCAATCCTCGTGGGATCGACCCTCATTCACTTGAGGTACTACTTGGTACGACCCAGTGCACTTGCCGGTTAGTTTGTGGGTTATAAATTCTGCACCATGCGTGCGTACGGACAAGCCATGTTTTTCACCTAAAACCCTATTTTTAACTGTTTAACCTCCTTGGCAAGCTTGTAAACTTTCGTAACACTTATTTAGGATCCCCTAGCTTGTATTTAGGCTTTGAAACAAGGAAGAGCACAATAGATGAATTAAAAAGGTTATTTTGTTATGAGTTTAGAGCTGGTGACTAATGTGAAGATTTTTGTCGGTTAGGAATTTCTTCTTGGTTAGAGGAAATAACTTCGTTGCAAGTATAGTTCCAAACCGACACGTAATGCTCAATCAAAGTTTAATTTTGGTTGTCATAAGTCCAACCCAATAAAAATAACCGAGAGTATTAGTCGCGGGTCGTTCTCTCTAGGAATCACAATCGAGTGCTCAATTATTGGTTATGAGTCTAACGGGGTTGGGTTTATAAAAGTGCAAGAAATTAAAATGGCAAGAAAATAAAGGAAGCAACTAAAGAAAGTAAGTAATAAAGAGATACATTCATGGCAAGGATTGAGAATCTAGGCTTTCTATCATAGTCATTAATTATCATACAACAATTAACAAGAGCTAATCCTATTTCGTCATCTCCAACGAGAGAAGGTACAATGTCATCTCCAACACTTGAAGAAAGTCAAATGAGACTAGTTAATCTCAATCCAAAAGTCCTAATCAACTTACTAATTGAATTAGCAAGAGATTAGAGTCAATGGAAACAATATTAACAAACAACCCTAGATCACCAACATAAGTTGGGTATTAATGACTCAAGATTTCCTAATTTCTCTTTCCAAGCTAAGAATGCTAAAAAAGCTACTCTAACATCCAACCAAGCATTTTATCAAACACTTGGAAGGCATAAAATAAAGACATGGTAAATTACAAGGAAGAATAAAATCTACTACTACCCAAAGCAAGAAAAGTAAGAATAACAACTCAATTAAACAATAGAAGAACATAAAACATAAATTGCATTAAATGAAATCCAAATCCAACAAGAATTCATCAACATAAAAAGAGGCATAAAAGGGAAATTAACAAGAGAACTAAGAAGAACAAAGATAGAAGAACAATAAATTGTAAAGAAAACTAGATGAAAACAAGAATCAAAACCTAAATCTATCCTAGTTCTAGAGAGAAGAGGGAGCTTCTCTCTCTAAAAACTACCTAAAGCATGGTCCTAACCTAATCTAATTGCTCCCCCCTTGTCCAATCTTCAATTCAGCATCAAATAGCCTCAGAAATGAGTTGGATTTGGGCTTGGAAAGCTCAGAAATCGCCCCCAGCGTATTCACTTTAATGAGGTCACGTGATCAGTGTCACGCGTGCACGTAGTCGACACGTGCGCGTCGCCTTGCAATTTCCTCCTCACACGTACACGTGGGTGATGCGTGCATGTCGTTGGCAAATCTCCTCCTCACGCGTGTGCGTGGCCTTCAATTCAATAAATCCTCATTTCTTCATAAATTCTCCACTTTGCATGCTTTTCTCCTCACTTCTTCCATCTAATCGTTGCCTTATAAGCTTGAAATCACTCAACATATATATCAAGGCATCGAATAGAATTAAAGTGAATTAAAATTCGCAATTTAAAGGTCTAAAAAGTATGTTTTTTACTCTTAAGCACAAATTAGGGAGAATTACAAAACCATGCTATTTCATTGAATAAATGTGAGATAAGTTGATAAAATCCCCTAAATTAAGAACAAGATAAACCACAAAATTGGGGTTTATCAAACCTCCCCACACTTAAACTAAGCATGTCCTCATCTAAACTCAAGAAAGAGACAAAGGGTATCAACATTTATTCAATGCAAACTATCTATATGCATCCTATTGGTGCACAAAATTGTGATCTCTGGTAATGGCTCCAAAAACTTGGTGCTCTAATCTTAATTCATAATTTGTCACAACTTCGATACAACTAACCAGCAAGTGCACTGGGTCGTCCAAGTAATAAAACCTTACGTGAGTAAGGGTTGATCCCACGGAGATTGTTGGTATGAAGCAAGCTATGGTCACTTTGTAAATCTCAGTCAGGCGGATATCAAATGGTTATGGAGTTTTCGAATAATAATAATAATAAATAAACAGAAAATAAAGATAGAAATACTTATGTAAATTATTGGTGAGAATTTCAGATAAGCGTATAGAGATGCTTTCCTTCCTCTGAACCTCTGCTTTCCTGCTGTCTTCATCCAACCAATCATACTCCTTTCCATGGCAAGCTGTATGTTAGGCATCACCGTTGTCAATGGCTACATCCTGTCCTCTCAGTGAAAATGGTCCAATGCGCTGTCACTGCATGGCTAATCATCTATCGGTTCTCGATCATACTGGAATAGGATCCATTAATCCTTTTGCGTCTGTCACTACGCCCAGCACTCGCGAGTTTGAAGCTCGTCACAGCCATCCCTTCCCAGATCCTACTCGGAATACCACAGACAAGGTTTAGACTTTTCGGATCTTAGGAATGGGCATCCATGGGTTCTAACTTATACCACGAAGATTCTGATTAAGGAATCCAAGAGATACACATTCAATCTAAGGTAGAACGGAAGTGGTTGTCAGGCATGTGTTCATAGGGAATGATGATGACTGTCACGTTCATCACATTCATGTTGAAGTGTGAATGGATATCTTAGAAGCGGAATAAGTTGAATTGAATAAAAAAATAGTAGTACTTTGTATTAATTCATGAGGAACAGCAGAGCTCCACACCTTAATCTATGGTGTGTAGAAACTCTACCGTTAAAAATACATAAGTGATAGGTTCAGGCATGGCCGAATGACCTGCCTTCAAAACATGATCTAAAGATGAAACTGAAGATCATAAGATGATCCGAAGATGTAAACACAATAGTAAAAAGTCCTATTTATACTAAACTAGTTACTAGGGTTTACAGAAATAAGTAAATGATGCAGAAATCCACTTCCAGGGCCCACTTGGTGTGTGCTTGGGCTGAGTTTGAAGTTTACACGTGGAGAGGTCATTCTTGGAGTTGAATGCCAGTTTGTAACGTGTTTCTGGCGTTGAACTCCACTCTGCAACCTGTTTCTGGCGTTTGACTCCAGAATGCAGCATGGAACTGGCATTGAACGCAAGTTTACGTCATCAATCCTTATTCAAAGTATGGACTATTATATATTTCTGGAAAGCCCTAGATGTCTACTTTCCAACGCAATTAGAAGCGCGCCATTTGGAGTTCTGTAGCTTCAGAAAATCTACTTTGAGTGTAGGGAGGTCAGAATCCAACAGCATCTGCAGTCCTTCTTCAACCTCTGAATCTGATTTTTGCTCAGGTCCCTCAATTTCAGCCAGAAAATACCTGAAATCACAGAAAAATATACAAACTCATAGTAAAGTTCAGAAATGTGATTTTTAATTAAAAACTAATAAAAATATACTAAAAACTAACTGAATCATATTGAAAACATACTAAAAACAATGCCAAAAAGCGTATAAATTATCCGCTCATCACAACACCAAACTTAAATTGTTGCTTGTCCCCAAGCAACCGAAAATCAAATAGGATAAAAAGAAGAAAATGTACTATAAATTCCAAACTATCAATGAAACATAGCTCTAATCAAATGAGCGGGACTTGTAGCTTTTTGCCTCTTGAATAGTTTTGGCATCTCACTTTATCCATTGAGGTTCATAATGATTGGCATCTATAGGAACTTAGAATTCAGATAGTGTTATTGATTCTCCTAGTTCAGTATGTTGATTCTTGAACACAGCTACTTTATGAGTCTTGGCCGTGGCCCTAAGCACTTTGTTTTCCAGTATTACCACCGGATACATAAATGCCATAGACACATAACTGGGTGAACCTTTTCAGATTGTGACTCAGCTTTGCTAAAGTCCCCAATTAGAGGTGTCCAGGGTTCTTAAGCACACTCTTTTTTTTTTTTGCTTTGGACCTTGACTTTAACCGCTCAGTCTCAAGTTTTCACTTGACACCTTCACGCCACAAGCACATGGTTAGGGACAGCTTGGTTTGGCCGCTTAGGCCAGGATTTTATTCCTTTAGGCCCTCCTATCCACTGATTCTCAAAGCCTTGGATCCTTTTTATTTACCCTTGCCTTTTGGTTTTAAGGGCTATTGGCTTTTTGCTCTTGCCTTTTGGTTTAAAGAGCTTTTGGCTTTTTCTGCTTGCTTTTTTTTTCTTTCTCTTTTTTTTTTCGCTTTTTTTTTCTGCAAGCTTTTGTATTCATTGCTTTTTCTTGCTTCAAGAATCATTTTTATGATTTTTCAGATTATCAAATAACATGTCTCCTTTTTCCTTATTCTTCAAGAGCCAACATATTTAACATTCATAAACAACAACTTCAAAAGACATATGCACTGTTCAAGCATTCATTCAGAAAACAAAAAGTATTGTCACCACATCAAAATAATTAAACTAGTTTCAAGGATGAATTTGAAACCCTGTACTTCTTGTTCTTTTGTTTTTAAAACAGTTTTCATTTAAGAGAGGTGATGGATTCATATTCATGACTTTAAGGCATAGACACTTAAATACTAATGATCATGTAATAAGACACAAACATAAATAAACATAAAGCTCAAAAATAAAAAAATAGTAAATTTAAGAGCAAGGAATGAGTCCACCTTAGTGATGGTGGCTTTTTCTTCTTGAGGAACCAATGATGTCCTTGAGCTCTTCTATGTCTCTTCCTTGTCTTTGTTGCTCCTCCCTCATAGCTCTTTGATCTTCTCTAATTTCATGGAGGGTGATGGAGTGCTCTTGGTGCTCCATCCTTAGTTGTCCCCAATAATTGTGTGGAGGAAAATGTATCCCCTGAGGTATCTCAGGGATCTCTTGATTTGCAGTCAAATGTTCTACCACTGAGCTATAGACCCTTGAGATGAATCTCTCCATCTCCTATGACTCGGAGGTGGAAGCTTTTGTCTTCCCTTTCCTCTTTCTAGAGGTTTCTCTGGCCTTAGGTGCCATCAATGGTTATGGAAAAACAAAAAAGCTATGCTTTTACCACACCAAACTTAGAATGTTGCTCGCCCTCGAGCAAAAGAAGAAAGAATAGAAGAAGAAGAAGAAGAAGATATGGAGGAGATGGAGGGATGTGTGTATTCGGCTATATGGGTGGGATTGGGTGGGAAAGAGATATTGAATTTTTGAAGGTAGGTGGGGTGTATGGAGAAGAGAGGATGAATGTTGAGAAGAGGGAACAATATGAGTGGAGGTAGGTGGGGATCCTGTGGGGTCCACAGATGCTGAGATGATCCTGTGGGGTCCACAGATCCTGAGGTGTCAAGGATTTACATCCCTGCACCAATTAGGCATGTAAAACGCCTTTGCATGCAATTCTGGCGTTTAAACGCTGAATTGATGCTTGTTCTGGGCGTTCAACGCCCAGATGTAGCATGTTTCTGGCGTTGAACACCAGTTCTATGCTTGTTTCTGGCGTTCAGCGCCAGATCCATGCTCTGTTCTGGCGTTGAACGCCAGCCAGATGCTCCTTACTGGCGTTTAAATGCCAGTAAGTCCTTCCTCCAGGGTGTGCTTTTCCTTCTGCTGTTTTTGATTCTGTTTTTAATTTTTGTATTTATTTTGTGACTCCACATGATCATGAACCTAATAAAGCATGAAAGAACAAAAAATAAAAATAAAATTAGATAAATAAAAATTGGGTTGCCTCCCAACAAGCGCTTCTTTAATGTCAATAGCTTGACAGTGGGCTCTCATGGAGCCACACAGGTGATCAGGTCAATTTTATAGACTCCCAACACCAAACTTAGAGTTTGGATATGGGAGTTTAACACCAAACTTAGAGTTTGGCTGAGGCCTCCCAACACCAAACTTAGAGTTTGATTGTGGGGACTTTAGTTGACTCTGTACTGAGAGAAGCTTTTCATGTTTCCTCTCCATGGTTACAAAAGAAGATCCTTGAGTTTTAAACAAAAGGTTGTCCTCATTCAGTTGAAGGACCAACTCTCCTCTGTCCACATCAATCACAGCTCTAGCTATGGCTAGGAAGGGTCTTCCAAGGATGATGGATTCATCCTCTTCCTTCCCAGTGTCTAGGATTATGAAATCAGTAGAGATGTAAAGGTCTTCAACCTTTACTAACATGTCCTCTGCTAGTCCATAAGCCTGTTTTCTTGAGTTGTCTGCCATCTCTAGTGAGATTCTGGCAGCTTGCACCTCAAAGATTCCCAATTTCTCCATTACAAAGAGGGGCATGAGGTTTATCCCTGACCCAAGGTCACATAGAGCCTTCTCAAAGGTCATGGTGCCTATGGTACAAGGTATTAAAAACTTTCCAGGATCCTGTTTCTTCTGAGGCAATCTCAGTTGATCCAGATCACTCAGTTCATTGGTGAGCAAGGGAGGTTCATCTTTCCAAGTCTCATTACCAAATAATTTGGCATTCAGCTTCATGATAGCACCAAGGTACTTGGCAACTTGCTCTTCAGTAACATCTTCATTCTCTTCAGAAGAAGAATACTCATCAGAGCTCATGAATGGCATAAGGAGGTTCAATGGAATCTCTATGATCTCTAGATGAGCCTCAGATTCCTTTGGTTCCTCAAAGGGAAACTCCTTGTTGATCACTGGACGTCCCAGGAGGTCTTCCTCCTTGGGATTCACGTCCTCCCCTTCCTCTTTGGATTCGGACATGATGGTTATATCAATGGCCTTGCACTCTCCTTTTGGATTTTCTTCTGTATTGCTTGGGAGAGTACTAGGAGGGGTTTCAGTGATCCTTTTACTCAGCTGGCCCACTTGTGCCTCCAAATTTCTAATGGAGGACCTTGTTTCATTCATGAAACTCAGAGTGACCTTAGATAGATCAGAGACTAAGTTTGCTAAATTAGAGGTATTTTGTTCAGAATTCTCTATCTGTTGCTGAGTGGATGATGGAAAAGGTTTACTATTGTTAAACCTAATTCTTCCACCATTAGTAAAGCCTTGTTGAGGCTTTTGTTGATCCTTCCATGAGAGATTTGGGTGATTTCTCCATGAGGGATTATAGGTGTTTCCATAGGGTTCACCCATGTAATTTACCTCTGCTATTGCAGGGTTCTCAGGATCATAAGCTTCTTCCTCAGAAGATGCCTCTTGAGTACTGTTGGATGCAGCTTGCATTCCATTCAGACTCTGAGAAATCATATTGAATTGCTGAGTCAATATTTTGTTCTGAGCCAATATGGCATTCAGAGTATCAATTTCAAGAACTCCCTTCTTCTGAGGCGTCCCATTATTCACAGGATTCCTCTCAGAAGTGTACATGAACTGGTTATTAGCAACCATGTCAATGAGTTCTTGAGCTTCTGCAAGCGTTTTCTTTAGGTGAATGGATCCACCTGCAGAAGTATCCAATGACATCTTAGCTAATTCATATAGACCATCATAGAATATATCCAGGATGGTCCATTCTGAAAGCATGTCAGAAGGACACTTTTTTGTCAGTTGCTTATATCTCTCCCAAGCTTCATAGAGGGATTCACCTTCTTTTTGTCTGAAGGTTTGAACATCCACTCTAAGCTTACTCAGCTTTTGAGGAGGGAAGAACTTGGCTAAGAAAGCCGTGACCAGCTTATCCCAAGAGTTTAGGCTATCTTTGGGTTGAGAGTCCAACCACACTCTAGCTCTGTCTCTTACAGCAAACGGGAAAAGCATAAGCCTGTAGACCTCGGGATCAACCCCATTGGTCTTAATAGTATCACAGATCTGCAAGAATTCAGTTGAGAACTGAAAAGGATCTTCAGATGGAAGTCCATGAAACTTGCAGTTCTGCTGCATCAGAGAAACTAATTGAGGTTTCAGCTCAAAATTGTTTGCTCCAATGGCAGGAATGGAGATGCTTCTTCCATGTAAATTGGAATTAGGTGCAGTAAAGTCACCAAGCATCCTCCTTGCATTATTGTTGTTAGTTTCGGCTGCCATCTCCTTTTCTTGTTCGAAAATTTCAGTAAGGTTGTCTCTGGATTGTTGTATTTTAGCTTCTCTTAGTTTTCTCTTCAGAGTCCTTTCAGGTTCTGGATCAGCTTCAACAAGAATGCCCTTTTCCTTGTCCCTGCTCATATGAAAGAGAAGAGAACAAGAAAAGAAGGGGAATCCTCTATGTTATAGTAAAGAGGTTCCTTATTGTTAGTAGAAGAAGAAAGGGAATAAGAGTGAAGAAGAATGGATAATTCAAACACAAGGGTGAGGATAGGAGCAGAGATATGAGATGAAGAGAAGTGTTAGTAAGTAATTAAATAAATAGAAGAAGATGAGAGAGAGAAATTTTCGAAAATAATTTTTGAAAAGGAGTTGATGATTTTCGAAAATTTAAAAGGGGAAATAATTAAAATTAAAATTTAAACAATTAATTAACTAAAAAGAATTTTTTTTTTGAAAAAGAGGGAGATATTTTTGAAAATTAGAGAGGGATAGTTAGTTAGGTAGTTTTGAAAGAGATAAAAAATAAATAAAAAGTTAATTAGTTAGTTGAAACAAATTTTGAAAATCAATTTTTAAAAGATAAGAAAATAAGAAGTTAGAAAAGATATTTTAAAATCAAATTTTTGAATAAGATATGATTTAAAAAGATATGATAGAAAGATATGATTAAAATTAGTTTTGAAAAAAATTTAAATTTTAAAATCAAAATTAATGACTTGACTCACAAGTAATCACAAGATATGATTCTAGAACTTAAAGTTTGAATCTTTCTTAACAAGAAAGTAACAAACTTGAAATTTTTGAATCAAAACATTAATTGTTGATAATATTTTCGAAAATTAGGAGATAAAATTAAGAAAAAGATTTTTGAAAAATATTTTTAAAATTTTCGAAAATAAATAAGAAAAATGAAAAAGATTTAATTTTTGAAAAAGATTTTGAAAAAGATAGGATTTTCAATTTGAAAATTTGATTTGACTCATAAGAAACAACTAGATTTTAAAAATTTTGAAAAAGTCAACTCAAATTTTCGAAAATTTATGAGAAAAAACGGGAAAGATATATTTTTTATTTTTGAATTTTTTAATGATGAGAGAGAAAAACATAAAAAATGACTCACAACATGAAAATTATGAATCAAAACACATGATGCATGCAAGAACACTATGAATGTCAAGATGAACACCAAGAACACTTTGAAGATCATGATGAACATCAAGAACATATTTTTGAAAAATTTTTGATGCAAAGAAAATATGTAAGACACCAAACTTAGAAATCTTTAATGCTTAGACACCATGAATGCAAAAATGCACATGAAAAACAACAAAAGATACAAAACAAGAAAACATCAAGATCAAACAAGAAGACTTACCAAGAACAACATGAAGATCATGAAGAACACTATGAATGCATGAATTTTTTGAAAATTTTATGCAAATTTTAAAACATGCAATTGACACTAAACTTAAAATTGACTCAAGACTCAAACAAGAAACACAAAAATATTTTTGATTTTATGATTTTATAATTTTTTTTGGTATTTTTCAAAAATTATTTGAAAAAGAAAAATAAGAATTCCAAAATTTTTAAAAGGAATTCCAGGAATCTTGCAATATTAGTCTAAAGCTCCAGTCCAGGAATTAGACATGGCTCACTAGCCAGCCAAGCTTTCAGTGAAAGCTCTGGTCCAAAACACTAGACATGGCCAATGGCCAGCCAAGCTTCAGCCGGACATTACATGCATTGAAGTGATTAGTTGAAGCCTCAGTCCAAAAGAATTTAGACATGGCTTTATAGCCAGCCAGGATTCAACAAATCATCATGAAACACTAGAATTCATTCTTAAAAATTCTGAAGAAAAATATATTTTTGAATTTTTTTTGAAAGATTTTTGAAAACAAATTTTTTTGTGAAAAGAAAACGAAAAGAAAGTTACCTAATCTGAGCAACAAGATGAACCGTCAGTTGTCCAAACTCGAACAATCCCCGGCAACGGCGCCAAAAACTTGGTGCATGAAATTGTAATCTCTGGTAATGGCTCCAAAAACTTGGTGCTCTAATCTTAATTCATAATTTGTCACAACTTCGATACAACTAACCAGCAAGTGCACTGGGTCGTCCAAGTAATAAAACCTTACGTGAGTAAGGGTCGATCCCACAGAGATTGTTGGTATGAAGCAAGCTATGGTCACCTTGTAAATCTCAGTCAGGCGGATATCAAATGGTTATGGAGTTTTCAAATAATAATAATAAATAAACAGAAAATAAAGATAGAAATACTTATGTAAATTATTGGTGAAAATTTCAGATAAGCGTATAGAGATGCTTTCGTTCCTCTGAACCTCTGCTTTCCTGCTGTCTTCATCCAACCAATCATACTCCTTTCCATGGCAAGCTGTATGTTGAGATCCAAGAGATATTCATTCAATCTAAGGTGGAACGAAAGTGGTTGTCAGGCACGCATTCGTAGGGGAATGATGATGATTGTCACGTTCATCACATTCATATTGAAGTGAGAATGACTATCTTAGAAGCGGAATAAGTTGAATTGAATAGAAAAATAGTAGTACTTTGTATTAATTCATGAGGAACAGCAGAGCTCCACACCTTAATCTATGGTGTGTAGAAACTCTACCGTTGAAAATACATAAGTGATAGGTTCAGGCATGGCTGAATGGCCAGCCTTCAAAACATGATCTAAAGATGAAGCTGAAGATCATAAGATGATCCGAAGATGTAAACACAATAGTAAAAAGTCCTATTTATACTAAACTAGTTACTAGGGTTTACAGAAATAAGTAAATGATTCAGAAATTCACTTCCGGGGCCCACTTGGTGTGTGCTTGGGCTGAGCTTGAAGTTTACACATGGAGAGGTCATTCTTGGAGTTGAACGCCAGTTTGTAACGTGTTTCTGGCGTTGAACTCCACTCTGCAACCTGTTTCTGGCGTTTGACTCCAGAATACAGCATGGAACTGGAATTGAACGCCAGTTTACGTCATCAATCCTTATTCAAAGTATGGACTATTATATATTGCTGGAAAGCCCTGGATGTCTACTTTCCAACGCAACTGAAAGCGCGCCATTTGGAGTTCTGTAGCTCATGAAAATCCACTTTGAGTGCAGGGAGGTCAGAATCCAACAGCATCTGCAGTCCTTCTTCAACTTCTGAATTTGATTTTTGCTCAGGTCCCTCAATTTCAGCCAGAAAATATCTGAAATCACCGAAAAACACACAAACTCATAGTAAAGTTCAGAAATGTGATTTTTAATTAAAAACTAATAAAAATATACTAAAAACTAACTGAATCATATTGAAAACATACTAAAAACAATGCCAAAAAGCGTATAAATTATCCGCTCATCACCTATCTACATGAAATCTATCTAGATGAATGCAACTACTTGGTCAAAATAGATCAATTCCCAAGAATACATATATGAACATAAGAGCTAAGGGTATTGACAACCAAATCAAATCCACAATTGATTTGAGTTATTAAAACGAATTATAAACTTGCAAGAAAAGATATGATCATGGGTTAAAACATGTAATTGAGCAATTGAACCCTCACCGGATGTGTATCCGCTCTAGTCACTCAAGTGTATGGGGTTGATTCACTCAATTCTCCCATAATCATGTTTTCTAAGATTTGTTTCTCATCTAATAATCAACAATTATTTCATGCATACATACAAATATCATGAGGACTTATCCAAAGGTTGTAATGGGGCTAGGGTCAAGGTAAAAATGCATATGGTCAAGTGAGTTTGAAATTTAAATATTTGATTAACCTAAACTCTCACCTAACCTACAACCTATACAATTCAAAGTTAACCTAACTACCCATTCTTCACTTTTTTACACACTCATGCATTCTTATTTTTATCACAACACATATGCATTGATTATTATTGAACTTCACTTTGGACATTTTGTCCCTTTTTTATTGGTTCCTTTTTCTTTTTCTTTTTCTTTCTGTTTTCTTTTTTTTTTCTTTTTCTATTTTTCTACATTTTTTTCTTTTGTTTTTCTATTTTTCTTTTGATGAATTATATACAAAGGTTCCAATGCATATGGTTTTAAACATTTAATGCATGAGTATGTACCAAATTTTTAAAATTTTTAACAAAAATACAAAAATACACTTTTATCTCTATCCAATGTTCCCAAATTTTCCAAACTTAAATGATAGACACTCTCACTAGCCTAAGCTAATCAAAGATTCAAATTAAGGACATTTATTATTTTTCACTTAGGCTTGTTATGTGCTAAAATTAAAAACAAATGGGTTTAGCATAAGCTCAAAATTGGCTAACGATGAAAGATGAAAAGTAGGCTATTTGGGTAAGTGAGCTATTTGAAACGATGGCCTCAATAATATAAGTGCATTCATACACCAAATAATGGATATAAAGAATCAAACAAATCAAAGATTACAATCATAGAAAGAGAATAATACACACAAGAAGGAAAATAGTGGTTATATGATGTAACTACACAATTAGGCTCAAAACTCACATGCTTATGTGTTCTTAACTCAAAAACATGTTCCACAATATATAATTCAAGCAAGCTCCAATTTTTTTTTTCAAATCAATTGGGGTGCCCTATAGATGAATTCCTTGGAAAATTTTATTATTTTGACTAAGCTTATTATATATATATGCAAACTAAGGAAATGCAACTAAAAATTCTAAATGACCTAAAAATGAAATGCAAAAGTGTTGGGATTAGAAATTTGTCATCCAAAAATGGCCGATCGGTCAGACGACCTCCCCACACTTAAAAGTTTGCACCGTCCTTGATGTATTCAAAGACGAGCAAGGGGGTACGACGAATTTCTGGATTGCCACCTTCAGCTGGTGGATCAACTGGCTGCTGCGAGTTCCTTCTTCTGCTTCTGTTTTTGCTTATGGTGCTTCATCATGACAATAGGAAACATGATATAATAAGACAAGTAAATGCATAAGTAAGGAGGCATAGATTGTTGGGATGAGGTAAGAACCACTAAAATGGAGTGAGTGAATTAGTGTGGCATTAAGGAAGAGTAGTGTGTGAGTTCTAAGTTGCATGCGGTTTAGAACACATACACTAGCATAAAAAGCTATGTAACAATTACACAAAAGAAACACGCACTTCACTCATTCTATTGTTCTTGAAATACTTCAAAAAAAACTTGTAGGTTAAGACAACCAAACAAGCAATAAAGAAGTATAAAAGCATTCAAGCAATTAATTAAGCAATTGTGAATTGGATAATGAATGGACATTGATTGATGTGTAAGTAAACTTGGTGAACCAAATGAAATATAGAACTCACACATCAAACAATGACACATATTGAAGTTTATTTGCAACACCTAAGTGACATATAGGTAGAACACATGGGTGCTATGGAATTTAGAAAAAAGGAGATAGAAGTGAAAATCAATCTCATAGCAAGCATGGTCCACAAAGCTTAGAAAGCTAAAAAATATGTCACTAGGTAAGCTTATGATCCAATTTCACCATTCCAAAATCTCAATGCACGAAATAGGTGATGTGAATAAAGATCCATTATACACAAGCATCACTTAACAAAAAATGCATTGATTATATACAATTATCTAACAATAGATAGTGACTTCAAATTACATGGTGGCCAAAACATGCAATTCAAAAGATTTAAAAATGCTTTGAAGGCAATGTCATACACTTGGTATCCGAAAACATTAAGCATTAAAAACTCAAAACCAAGTAACAAATTATAACCTCAATAATGAAACCCAACAATGAAAATTAACAACATTGATGCTGAAATAGCATTGATGAGCGGATAATTTATACGCTTTTTAGCATTGTTTTTAGGTAGTTTTTGTATGATTTAGTATGTTTTTAGTATATAATTATTAGTTTTTAATTAAAAATCACATTTCTGGAATTTACTATGAGTTTGTGTGTCTTTCTGTGATTTCAGGTATTTTCTGGCTGAAATTGAGGGACCTGAGCAAAAATCTGATTCAGAAGCTGAAAAAGGACTGCAGATGCTGTTGGATTCTCACCTTTCTACACTCGAAGTGTATTTTCTAGAGCTACAAAAGCCCAATCGGCGCGCTCTCAATTGCGTTGGAAAGTAGACATCCTGGGCTTTCCAGCAATATATAATAGTTCATACTTTGCTTGAGATTTAATGGCCCAAACTGGCGTTCAAAGTTAACCCAAGGAATTCTGGCGTAAAACGCCCAAACTGGCACCAGAATTGGAGTTAAACGCCCAAACTGGCACCAAAGCTGGAGTTTAACTCCAAGAATAGCCTATGCACATGAAAGCTTCAATGCTCAGCCCAAGCACACACCAAGTAGGTCCCAGAAGTGAATTTCTGCATCATTTACTCATTTCTGTAAACCCTAGGCTACTAGTTCATTATAAATAGGACCTTTTACTATTGTATTTTCATCTTTGGAATATCCTTGGATCATCTTTTGATCTTTTGATCATCTTTTAGAGAGCTTCATTTCATATTTGGGAGGCTGGCCATTCGGCCATGCCTAGACCTTGTTCTTATCTATCTTCAACGGTGGAGTTTCTACACCCCATAGATTAAGGTGTGGAGCTCTGCTGTTCTTCATAAATTAATGCAAGTACTATTGTTCTTCTATTCACTTCACGCCTACTTATTCTAAGATATTCACTCGTACTTCAACCTGATGAATGTGATGATCCGTGACACTCATCAGTATTCTCACTTATGAACGCGTGCCTGACAAACACTTCCGTTCTATCTGCAATAGCTTGAGTGTGTATCTCTTAGCCTCCTAGTTCATGATGCATGGCTGCCTCTCCTGACAACAGAGACTTCCATTCCGTGAGATCAGAGTCTTCATGGTATAGGCTAGAACCATTGGCAGCATTCCTGGGATCCGGAAAGTCTAAACCTTGTTTGTGGTATTCCGAGTAGGATCTGGGAAGGGATGACTGTGACGAGCTTCAAACCTGCGAATGTGGGGCGCAAGTGACAGTGCACAAAAGGACAATGGTCCTATTTTGACGCTAACGGGAACTGACAGATGATTAGCCGTGCGGTGACAGCGCATATGGATTTGTTTTCATCCGAGAGGATCATACAGCTTGCCATGGAAGGAGGTAACGCATGGTTTGAAGAAGGCAATAGGAAAACAGAGGTTCAGAAGCAACAAAGCATCTCCATATGCTTTTCTGAAATTCCACCAATGAATTACATAAGTATTTCTATCTTATTTTCTGTTTTAATTATATTTTAATTATCAAAACCTCAAAACCATTTGAATTCGCCTGACTGAGATTTACAAGGATGACCATAGCTTGCTTCAAGTCGACAATCTCCGTGGGATCGACCTTTACTCACGTAAGGTATTACTTGGACGACCCAGTGCACTTGCTGGTTAGTTGTGCGGAATTGAAAAAGTGTGATTGTGATTTCGTGCACCAAGTTTTTGGCGCCGTTGTCGGGGATTGTTCGAGTTTGGACAACTGACGGTTCATCTTGTTGCTTAGATTGGGTAATTTTATTTTATGTTTAAGCTTTCTTATTTTAATTTTCGAAAAAAAATAATAAATAATTATTTTCTAAAAATTCATCAAAATTCTTAAGAATGAATTCCATCTTCGAGGTTCATGATGGTATGTTAAAGCTTGGCTGGCTATTAAGCCATGTCTAAATCTTTTGGACCGGAGCTTTAACTTATCGTATTCACCGGATTGTTGTATGTAAGTGTATGCTAAAGCTTGGCTGGCTATTGGCCATGTTTGATCTTTTGGACCGAAGCTTTCACATGAAGCTTGGCTGGCTATTTAGCCATGTCTAAATTTTTGGACCAGAGCTTTAGACTAACATAGCATGAATCTTGGAATTCTTATTAAAAATTTTGAATCTCTTTAACTTCTTTTTCCAAAATAACTTTCGAAAAAAAAATTTAAAAATTAATAAAATCATGAAAATAAAAAATAATTTGTGTTTCTTGTTTGAGTCTAGTGTCACATTTTAAGTTTGGTGTCTTGCATATTTTTAATTTTCTTGCATTTTTCTAAAATATATGCATTATGTTCTTCATTGATCTTCAAGTTGTTCTTGATGATTTTCTTGGGTCTGATCTTTAAATTCTCTTGTTTTGTGTCTTTTGTTGTTTGTCATGTGCATTCTCAATTTGTTAGTGTCTCTAATATGAAAATTTCTAAGTTTGGTGTCTTGCATGTCTTTCTTTTCTTAAAAATAAATATGTTGTTGATGTTCATCTAGACATTCAACGTGTTCTTGCGTGCATTGTTTATTTGATCTTAGTTTTTCATGATTAGTTTCATTTTTTTGTTGTTCTCTCTCATCATTAAAAATTCAAAAAAAAAATTTTCAAAATTATGTCTTTTCAAGTCAATAATACAGAGAATTGAAGATTCAGAACATACAGCAAAAGAATCACAGAAAAAAAGCTAGGCATTCAAAACGCCCAGTGAAGAAGAAATTCTGGCATTTAAACGCCAGCCAGAGTACCTGGATAGGTGTTTAACGCCCAAGGAGGTAGCCAAATGGGCGTTAAATGCCAGAATGGATACCATTCTGGGCGTTTAACGCCAGGACAACAGAAGGGAGGTAAGTTAGTTTTTAATTCAAATCTTTTTCGAATCTTCATAATTTTTCAAAATCAAATCTTTTTAAATTATTTTTCAATCATATCTTCTCAATCATATCTTCAACCACATCTTTTTCAAATAATTTTCAATCATATCTTTTTTATTACTGATTTCAAAATCTTCTTCAAAGTCACCTAACCACTTTCTCACTTTTAATTTTTAAAAAACCATCAACCACTTTTTCAAAATTCTTCTTAATTATTTTAAAATTTTTAGTTTTATTTAAAAATTTGTTTTTGAAAAAATTTCCCCTCCTCACCTTCTTCTATTTAAGGACTAACACTCCTCTTTAATTAGCAATTCGGACTCTCTCTCCTTCTTCATATGTTCGAATTCTTATCTACCTACCTCATCCCTCTATTCCTGTTTTCCTCTGACACCTCAAGGAATCTCTATACTGTGACATAGAGGATTCCATACTTTCTTGTTCTCTTCTCTTTCATATGAGCAGGAACAAGGACAAAGGCATTCTTGTTGAAGCTGATCCTAAACCTGAAAGGACCTTGAAGAGGAATCTAAGAGAAGCTAAAGCACAACTCTCTGGAGAGGACCTAACAGAAATTTTCGAAAAAGAAGAAGACATGGCAGCTGAAAATAACAACAATGCCAACAATGCAAGGGAGATGCTTGGTGACTTTATTGCACCCTCTTCTGACTTCTGTGGAAGGAGCATCTCAATTCCTGCAATTGGAGCAAACAACTTTGAGCTTAAGCCTCAATTAGTTTCTCTAATGCAGCAGAATTGCAAGTATCATGGACTTCCATTGGAAGATCCTCATCAGTTTTTAGTTGAATTCTTGCAAATTTGTGACAATGTTAAGACCCATGGGGTTGACCCTGAGGTCTACAGACTTATGCTCTTCCCTTTTGCTGTAAGAGACAGAGCTAGGACATGGTTGGACTCCCAACCTAAAAAAAGCCTGAACTCTTGGGAAAAGCTGGTCAATGCCTTCTTGGCAAAGTTCTTTCCACCTCAAAATTGAGTAAGCTTAGAGCGGAAGTCCAGACTTTCAGACAGAAGGAAGGCAAATCCCTCTATGAAGCTTGGGAAAGATACAAGCAATTGATCAGAAGGTGTCCTTCTGGCATGCTTTCAGAATAGAGCATCATATGCATAGTCTATGATGGTCTGTCTGAATTGTCCAAGATGTCATTGGAAAACTCTACTGGTGGATCTCTTCATCTGAAGAAGACGCCTGAAGAAGCCCAGGAACTCATTGAAATAGTTATAAATAACCAATTCATGTACACTTCTGAAAGGAATCCTGTGAATAATGGGACAACTCAGAAGAAAGGAGTTCTTGAGATTGATACTCTGAATGCCATATTGGCTCAGAATAAAATATTGACTCAGTAAGTCAATATGATTTCTCAGAGTCTGATTGGAATGCAAGCTGCATCCAGCAGTAATAAAGAAGCATCTTCTGAAGAAGAAGCTTATGATCCTGAGAACCCTACAATGGAAGAGGTGAATTACATGGGAGAACCCTATGGAAACATCTATAATCCTTCATGGAGAAATCATCCAAATCTCTCATGGAAAGACCAACAGAAGCCTCAACAAGGCTTCAACAACAATAATGGTGGAAGAAATAGGTTTAGCAATAGCAAACCTTTTCCATCATCTTCTCAGCAACAAACAGAGAACTCTGAGCAAAGTCGTTCTGGCTTAGCAACCATAGTCTCTGATCTATCTAAGACCACACTAAGTTTTATGAATGAAACAAGATCCTCCATTAGAAATTTGGAGGCACAAGTGGGTCAGCTGAGTAAGAGAATTACTGAAACTCCTCCTAGCACTCTCCCAAGCAATATAGAAAAAAAATTCCAAGAGAGAGTGCAAGGCCATAACCATGACTAACATGGCCGAACCTGGAGAGAGAGAGAGGAGGACGTGATTCCCAGTGAGAAAAACCTCATGGGATGTCCTCTGAACGAAAAGAAGTTCCCCTTTGAGGAACCAAGGGAATCTGAGGCTCATACAGAGACCATAGAGATTCCATTGAACCTACTTCTGCTATTCATGAGCTCTGATGAGTATTCTTCCTCTGAAGAGGATGAAGATATTACTGAAGAGCAAGTTGCTAAGTACCTTGGAGCAATCATGAAGCTGAATGCCAAGTTATTTGGTAATGAGACTCGGGAGGATGAACCCCCCTTGCTTACCAATGAACTGAATGACTTGATTAGGCAGACATTACCTCAGAAGAAACTGAATCCTGGAAAATTCTTAATACCCTGTACCATAGGCACCATGACCTTTGAGAAGGCTCTGTGTGACCTAGGGTCAAGTATGAACCTCATGCCCCTCTCTGTAATGGAGAAACTAGGGATCCTTGAGGTGCAAGCTGTAAGAATCTCACTAGAGATGGCAGACAATTCAAGAAAACAGGCTTATGGATTTGTAGATGATGTCTTGGTAAAGGTTGAAGGCCTTTACATCCCTGCTGACTTCATAATCCTGGACACTGGGAAGAGTAAGGATGAATCCATCATCCTTGGCAGACCCTTCCTAGCCACAGCAAAAGCTGTGATTGATGTTGACAGAGGAGAGTTGGTCCTTCAAGTGAATGAGGACTACCTTGTGTTTAAAGCTAAAGAATCTCCTTCTGTACACATGGAGAAGAAGCATGACAAGCTTCTCTCAATGCAGAGTCAAACAGAGCCCCCACATTTAAACTCTAAGTTTGGTGTTGGGAGGCCATCATCATGCTCTGAGCATCTGTGAGGCTCCATGAGAGCCCACTGTCAAGCTATTGACATTAAAGAAGTGCTTGTTGGGAGGCAACCCAATTTTTACTTATCTATGTTAAATTTCTATTGTTATTTTATGTTTTCTTTAGGATGATGATCATGTAGAGGCACAAAAACAAAAGCCAAAAATAAAAAACAGCATTGAAAATAGCACACCCTGGAGGATGAGCTTACTGGCATTTAAACGCTAGTAAGGGCAGCAGAATGGGCGTTAAACGCCCAGTCTAGCACCATTCTGGGTGTTTAACACTAGAAAAGGGCACCAGACTGGCGTTTAACGCCAGAAAGGGAAGAAAAGTTGGTGTTTAATGCCAGAAAGGGAAGAAAAGCTGGCGTTAAACGCCAGGATTGGCACTCAAAGGGGCGTTTACACGCCAAAATGGTGCAGGGATGAGAAATCTTTGACACCTCAGGATCTGTAGACCCCACAGGATCTCCACCTACCTCAACTCTCTCTCTCTCTCTTCTTCACACCTTTCCATAACACCCTTCCCCATCACCTCTTCACCAATCACCTCCACCACTCTTCCCCATCACACCCACCTCAAAATTCAAATTCAAATCCTTTCCCTCCCAAACCCAACCCCTAATACACGAACCCTACCCCTCTCTCCACTCCTATATAAACCCCTCATCCCTCCTTCATTTTCATACATCATAAACACTTCTTCCCCCCTTGGCCGAACCACTCACACCTCTCCATCTCCTCCATTTTCTTCTTCTTCTACTCCCTTATTTCTTCTTTTGCTCGAGGTCGAGCAAACCTTCTAAGTTTGGTGTGGTAAAAGCATTGCTTTTTGTTTTTCCATAACCATTTATGGCACCTAAGGCCGGAGAAACCTCTAGAAAGAGGAAAGGTGACGTTAGGATTTTTGCCAGTAAAGAATGTCATAAAAACAGTCGCGTTGTAGATATAGTCTCTAAACCGACAGAAATCCCTTCGTACAAACGTTTTGGTTGTCACAAGTAACAAACCCCTTTTTAAATTGATAACCGAGTATTAAACCTCGGGTCGTCTTCTCAAGGAATTACAGGGAGGTATGTTCTTATTATTGGTTATGAAGATTGTAAATTGGGGGTTTTGGAAGTAAGGAAGCAATATGTTGCACAAAAAGAATAAAATAAAATGGTATAATAAAATAAACTCTTGGCAAGGTATGAAGACTGGAGGTCCTATCCCAGTTATCCTTATCAATTGTAATGAGAATTGGATTTTTCTCCCACTTTATTAACCTCTAACTATGAAGGTAAGTTAAGTGGATGAATTAATTCTTGAAGAATTCCAATTCTCAATCAACAATGAGTTTGATAACTCAAGAGTCACCAATTATTTAACCAAAGCCAAAAGGGGAGAAATTCTACTTGAATGAAAATAATTTGGATAAATCGAGAACTATAATAAATTAAAGAAAGCAATCATAAGTCTGGAATACCTCAATTAACTCTAATAAAGACATCAAATGTAACATGGAAGAGTTCATAAATTAAATAAAAATAAATAAAAATAAAGAACTTGGGATTGAGAGTCACTCCTAAAACTAAGAGAAATCCTAAATCCTAATCCTAAGAGAGAGGAGAGAACCTCTCTCTCTAAAAACTACATCTACTCCTAAAATTGTGAATATTCAGAGCCTGCTTATGCATGGATGCGTTCCCCCACTTTATAGCCTCTAATCTGTATTTTCTAGGCCGCAAACTGGGTCAAAAATAGCCCAGAATTCGCTGGTTGCGAATTCATTTGCGCTGATTTCCGTCACTTGCGATGCGGCCGCATGGATCACGTGGTCGCGTCACCTAGCGTCAGGGGAACTATAGCATATTACATATCAAATCGAAGCCCCGGACGTTAGCTTTCCAAAGCAACTGGAACCGCGTCGTTTGGACCTCTGTAGCTAAAGTTATAGCCGTTTGAGTGCAGAGAGGTCAGGCTGGACAGCTTAGCAATTTCTCCAACTTCTTGCATTCCTTCCACTTTTGCATGCTTTCTTCCCATCCTTCAAGCCATTCCTGCCTTATAATATCTGAAAACACTTAACACACATATCAAGGCATCTAATGGTAATAAGAGAGGATTAATAATAAGCAAATATAAGATCAAAGAAGCATATTTTCAATCATAGCACATAATTAGGAAGGCAAATGTAAAATCATGCAAATAGTATGAATAAGTGGGTAAAGAGTAGATAAAAACCACTCAATTGAGCACAAGATAAACCATAAAATAGTGGTTTATCAACCTCCCCACACTTAAACAAAAGCATGTCCTCATGCTAAGCTCAAGAGAAGCTATAGAGATGAAGAGGAATGGTATGAAATGCAACCTATGAATGCAACTACATACTGAGATGTTTTTACTTACTTAGTTAAGAGTAAATAAGTTCTCCAAGACAAATACAAACCAATTTCTACTAATTCAAATCATACAATAAAAAGCAAGTGAACTTGTAAGAAGACAACTCATGAAAGCAGGGAACAAGGGATTGAGCATCGAACCCTCACTGGTAGTGTATACACTCTAATCACTCAAGTGTTTTAGGTTCGATTCTCTCAATTCTTTACTAACCTTGCTTTCGAAGGCTTGCTCTTCATCTAACAATCAACATAAATTTAATGCATAAATACACAAATTAAGAGGTCTTTTAAGGGTTGTAATGGGGTTAGGGTCAAGGTAGGATTGTATTTGGCCAAGTGGACTAAAATTTGAATCCTTAATTAACTTGAACTTTTCCCACCTAACTTAAACAATCCATGTAATCACAGTACAAAATCTAACTATCCACCAACCATGTTTTCCACATATTCATGCATTCTAATTTCAAGTACAAGTCATATGCGCACTCTCACTAGTCTAAGCTAACCAAGGATTCAAATTAAGGACATTATTGTTTTCCGCTTAGAGTTAATGATGTGCTAAATAAAAAGAACAAAGGGGTAAAATAGGCTCAAAATTGGTTTGCAAGGAATAATGAAAGGTAAGGCCATATGGGTATGTAAGCTCAGTGAAACAAAGGCCGCAATCATGTAAGTGTATGCATACATCAAACCATGGAAATATAGAATTAAGCAAGACAAAGATCACAATTTTAGAGAGAAAAACACACATCAAAAATAAAATATTGGTTGAAAAATGCAACCAAATCAAATAGGCTCAAAATCTCACAGGTTTTGTGTGTTCGAGCTCTAAGTTCCAGTATAATATCTCTTCAAACAAGTGTAACATTAAATTTTATTCAAATTAGTGAAATTTTCTAAGAGGTTTCTTAAAAAAAAGAAAATATTACTTTAACCAAGTGGTAAAATATGCAAAAAATTAAACAAATATGCAATCAAACATGCAAATGCAACAATGAATAAGGAAATAAATCATTGGTGTTGAGTCAAGAAATAACTAACCCATGGAGATCGGTATAGACCTCCCCATACTTAAAGATTGCACCGTCCTCGGTGCATGCTGAGATGTGCAGGTGGACGGGTTGCTCCAACTGATGCTTTTCTTTAAGATTTTGCAGATGGACTTGTCTGTCTCCCCATGCAAACGTCTTCCGGTTCCCTTCCGGGTAGCCATCCTGAAAGAAAAAGGGAAGAAAAAGTAACCCAGTAATAAAGATAAGAAAATAAATGAAGTATGGGTGGGTTAATGCCAAATGATAATGGTCTCATGTACATGGTAGCTACAACATGTAAGTGAGAAAACAATGGAAGCCATGGCATACTAGTGGTGCAGAATATGCAACAATGGGGAAGAGAGTGGGGAAGGAAAGATAATATAAAATAAAAATCGATACAAAAGTAATACATGTATAAAAGATTGGCATTGATTTAAATAATATTACCTAACCAGAATAAAACAAGTCATAAGCACCAAGATAATACCAGAAAAGAAATAACAGTTGAATAAGAACATTTGAACACTAATGGTAAAATAATAAATTTAGAAAAATAAAAATATGCAATGAATGCAAGTATGCAAATAAATAAAATAGAATGAGAGTGAGAGAAAATAAGAAAGGAAGAGGAAAGAATTAAGAAAAGATAAGAAAAATAAAGAATAGAGAAGAAAGGATAAGAAAATTGGCTGATCTGGATATTCTGTGCGCCGCTTGTGACGAGGACGCGTGGGTCATGCGATCGCGTGGCCTGTTTTGTGCGATTAACGCGAGTGCAGCCTCGCGGTCGTGCAACTCTCTGTTCGAAACTCTTTTTGCCAAAATTCTGGGTGACGCGATCGCGTGGTCGACGCGATCGAGTGAGTGGCCATCTTTTAAAAATGACGCGGACGCGTGGGGCACGCGTTCGCGTGGTGAGGCTTGGGCTTCCAGCATGAGTCCAGCCCAACTCCAGCAAAACTTTCGGCCAAGCACCCTTTTTACGTCGATTTTCAGGGCACGCAGCCGCGTGGGGGACGTGGTCGCGTGGGAGGCCAAAGTTCCCATGTGACGCGGACGCGTCGGCGACGCGGTCGCGTGGGGTGATTTGTGCTACTGGCACGCCTCCAGCGCTTCTCCTACGTAACTCTCTGTTCATGTTAATATTGTCTCCCATCTCCTTGCGACGCGGACGCGTCGCTGATGCAGTCGCGTCGCGTGCTAGCTTCTTTTTTTTTTTAATCTGAAAGATGTAGAATGCAGTGTTAATATGAATGTGATGCAAAACTCCAGGTTCAATAAAATAAAATAAAATTCGAAAATAAATAAAACTAAATAAAAATGAAAAAGAACGATCATACCATGGTGGGTTGTCTCCCACCTAGCACTTTTAGGTATAGTCCTTAAGTTGGACATTTGGTGAGCTTCCTGTTATGGTGGCTTATGCTTGAACTCATCCAGGAATCTCCACCAGTGTTTGTGATTCCAGTAACCTCCGGGGTCCCAAACTAGGCATGTAAAACCCTTGAGCAGCTTCAAAAAGATTCTTAGGCTCCCGGGGTGTTGGATGTCAGAACAGATTCCAGGATTCCAAACCTTTCTTTTACACCCATTTTTGTCGGGATTTGTATTTTTCCAGCCGGGTGATAAGTAATTTGAATTCTCACTGCAGCTACCAAACAGCTTCCTAGACCTATTCAATTGAGCTCTATACCAACCTTTGCGTTTAAACTTAAAACTTCCAACCATAATGAACCTTGCTTGACAATTCTTACCACTGGCCATCTTCCTCTTACTCTTAATGCCACAAAGAGCTCTAAGTTGACCATCCGTCTCCAGTAGCCCATATTCAAGTGAGATTAGAAAGCTATGGGATATGAATTTTACCCACTTGAATGTTGTGAAGGATGATGGCAACTTAGGGGGAGGTATTTTTAATGAAATTGCAAGTTCCACTCCCTTGTGCTCTTCTCTGATAATTACCACCTCTTTGCAAGCTTCTTCAATTTCAACCTCTTCCTCTTGGCAGCTCTCTTCCAACTTAATCTCCTCTTCATTGCTTTCCAAGGGTATGGGAGGTTGTGCTTCTTCTTCTTGAATCTCCATCTCTTGATCAACTTCTTCCAAGTCTTCAACTATGATATGCTTTGGAGGTTGTACACCCTCCTCAGCATCAATTTCAACCGTCTCGGAAGGAGGCTCTATGACTGGACTTTCCCATGGAGGTTCTGCATCTCCTAAGTTTTCAACCACTTCTTCTTCTTCTTGAACAATGACAGCTTCTTTTACTTGTTCTAGTACGAATTCATTCTCTGTCTTGTCCACTGGGGTTTCTGGTATCTCCTTCATGCTACGCTTTTCACTAGACTGTCCACATGGGACTGTGGCTAATCCTTGCGTATTTAAGCGTCTAGAAGCCCATTGAATTAATGCTTGCTCCAGTTGTTGAATGGTTGCCTGAAATCGATCCACTGTTTCCTTGAAACGATCCTTTGTCTCTTGATGCACTCGGCTTTCATAAGTAGGATCATAGTGCTCTTGGATTGATGGATATGGAGATGATGAATATTGAAGTGGTGGTTCTTGGGAGTAATTGGGTTGGAATTGGGGTGGTTCTATATATGGTTCATATGGCTCATAAGGTGGTTGGTATGGTGGTTGAGGGTTAGGGTCATATGGAGGTGAATGGCGGAAAGGTGCTTGTGAGTTTGGTGGTCCAAAGTTATGTTGAGGAGGGGGTTCATAGGCGTATGGTGGTGGTTATTGATAGTTAAAAGAGCGCTCACCATAGCCATTGCCTTGATATGCATCACAGAATGGTTGTTGCCATGAGGGTTGATCAAATCCTTGTGGCTCCTCCCATCTTTGATTGTTCCAACCTTGATGCCTGTTCTCATTGTAATTTCTTCTTCTTGCAACATTATTGTAACCAGACTCATAGCCAAAGGGGTTAGAGTTCATAGTAGTAAATAAAAATTTAAAAAAATAAAAACAAATTGAAATTAAAAGGTTATTTAAATTTTGAATATGAAAATTAAAATTTGAAATTTGAATTTTAAATTTTTGAAATTTGAATTTTTTTTTTGAAATTTGAATTTTGAAAATTGACTTTTGAAATAAGATAAGATAAGATAAAAATTTTAAAATAAAAATCAATATCCTCTTTAATAAAAATAAAAATAAAAACAAATAAAAAAGCAAATATTTACAATAACCAATAATAAGGCACACGTTTGCAATTCCCCGGCAACGGCGCCATTTTGACATTAGGATTTTTGCCAGTAAAGAATGTCATAAAAACATTCGCGTTGTAGATATAGTCTCTAAACCGACAGAAATTCCTTCGTACAAACGTTTTGGTTGTCACAAGTAACAAACCGCTTTTTAAATTGATAACCGAGTATTAAACCTCGGGTCGTCTTCTCAAGGAATTACAGGGAGGTATGTTCTTATTATTGGTTATGAAGATTGTAAATTGGGGGTTTTGGAAGTAAGGAAGCAATATGTTGCACAAAAAGAATAAAATAAAATAGTATAATAAAATAAACTCTTGGCAAGGTATGAAGACTGGAGGTCCTATCCCAGTTATCCTTATCAATTGTAATGAGAATTGGATTTTTCTCCCACTTTATTAACCTCTAACTATGAAGGTAAGTTAAGTGAATGAATTAATTCTTGAAGAATTCCAATTCTCAATCAACAATGAGTTTGATAACTCAAGAGTCACCAATTATTTAACTAAAGCCAAAAGGGGAGAAATTCTACTTGAATGAAAATAATTTGGATAAATCGAGAACTATAAGAAATTAAAGAAAGCAATCATAAGTCTGGAATACCTCAATTAACTCTAATAAAGACATCAAATGTAACATGGAAGAGTTCATAAATTAAATAAAAATAAATAAAAATAAAGAACCTGGGATTGAGAGTCACTCCTAAAACTAAGAGAAATCCTAAATCCTAATCCTAAGAGAGAGGAGAGAACCTCTCTCTCTAAAAACTACATCTACTCCTAAAATTGTGAATATTCAGAGCCTGCTTATGCATGGATGCATTTCCCCACTTTATAGCCTCTAATATGTATTTTCTAGGCCACAAACTGGGTCAAAAATAGCCCAGAATTCGCTGGTTGCGAATTCATTTGCGCTGATTTCCATCACTTGCGACGCGGCCGCATGGATCACGCGGTCGCGTCGTCTAGTGTCAAGGGAACTATAGCATATTATATATCAAATCGAAGCCCCGGACATTAGCTTTCCAACGCAACTGGAACCGCGTCGTTTGGAATTCTGTAGCTAAAGTTATAGCCATTTGAGTGCAGAGAGGTCAGGCTGGACAGCTTAGCAATTTCTCCAACTTCTTGCATTCCTTCCACTTTTGCATGCTTTCTTCCCATCCTTCAAGCCATTCCTGCCTTATAATATCTGAAAACACTTAACACACATATCAAGGCATCTAATGGTAATAAGAGAGGATTAATAATAAGCAAATATAAGATCAAAGAAGCATGTTTTCAATCATAGCACATAATTAGGAAGGCAAATGTAAAATCATGCAAATAGTATGAATAAGTGGGTAAAGAGTAGATAAAAACCACTCAATTGAGCACAAGATAAACCATAAAATAGTGGTTTATCAACCTCCCCACACTTAAACAAAAGCATGTCCTCATGCTAAGCTCAAGAGAAGCTATAAAGATGAAGAGGAATGGTAGAATGCATGAAATGCAACCTATGAATGCAACTACATGCTGAGATGTTTTTACTTACTTGGTTAAGAGTAAATACGTTCTCCAAGACAAATACAAACCAATTTCCACTAATTCAAATCAGACAATAAAAAGCAAGT
>NC_029785.2:75325479-75348230 GCF_000816755.2 Arachis ipaensis
TAACTATCCATTAACCATGTTTCCACGTATTCATGCATCCTAATTTTAAGTACAGTACATATGCATTGCTTTCACCACTTACTTTGGGGGCATTTTGTCCCCTTTTTCTTATTTGATCTCTTTTTCTTTTTTTTTTTTTTCTCAATGCATATGATTAATTTATTGAATGCATGAACATGTCCTAAACATTTCCTTCACATTTTTAGAAAATTTTAACATACTCAATTTTCAAACCAAATATTTCCAAACCCAATTTTCCCACACTTAAATCATAAGCACTCTCACTAGTCTAAGCTAACCAAGGATTCAAATTAAGGACATTATTGTTTTCCGCTTAGAGTTAATGATGTGCTAAATAAAAAGAACAAAGGGGTAAAATAGGCTCAAAATTGGTTTGCAAGGAATAATGAAAGGTAAGGCCATATGGGTATGTAAGCTCAGTGAAACAAAGGCCTCAATCATGTAAGTGTATGCATACATCAAACCATGGAAATATAGAATTAAGCAAGACAAAGATCACAATTTTAGAGAGAAAAACACACATCAAAAAATAAAATATTGGTTGAAAAATGCAACCAATTCAAATAGGCTCAATCTCACAGATTTTGTGTGTTCGAGCTCTAAACCATGTTCCAGTATAATATCTCTTCAAACAAGTGTAACATTAAATTTTATTCAAATTAATGAAATTTTCTAAAAGGTTTCTTAAAAAAAAGAAAATATTACTTTAACCAAGTGGTAAAATATGCAAAAAATTAAACAAATATGCAATCAAACATGCAAATGCAACAATGAATAAGGAAATAAATCATTGGTGTTGATTCAAGAAATAAGTAACCCATGGAGATCGGTATATACCTCCCCACACTTAAAGATTGCACCGTCCTCGGTGCATGCTGAGATGTGCAGGTGGACGGGTTGCTCCAACTGATGCTTTTCTTCAAGATTTTGCAGATGGACTTGTCTGTCTCCCCATGCAAACGTCTTCCGGTTCCCTTCCAGGTGGCCATCCTGAAAGAAAAAGGGAAGAAAAAGTAACCCAGTAATAAAGATAAGAAAATAAATGAAGTATGGGTGGGTTAATGCCAAATGATAATGGTCTCATGTACATGGTAGCTACAACATGTAAGTGAGAAAACAATGGAAGCCATGGCATACCAGTGGTGCAGAATATGCAACAATGGGGAAGAGAGTGGGGAAGGAAAGATAATATAAAATAAAAATCGATACAAAAGTAATACAGGTATAAAAGATTGGCATTGATTTAAATAATATTACCTAACCAGAATAAAACAAGTCATAAGCACCAAGATAATACCAGAAAAGAAATAACAGTTGAATAAGAACATTTGAACACCAATGGTAAAATAATAAATTTAGAAAAATAAAAATATGCAATGAATGCAAGTATGCAAATAAATAAAATAGAATGAGAGTGAGAGAAAATAAGAAAGGAAGAAGAAAGAATTAAGAAAAGATAAGAAAAATAAGGAATAGAGAAGAAAGGATAAGAAAATTAGCTGATCAGGATATTCTGTGCGCCGCTTGTGATGCGGACGCGTGAGTGACGCGGTCGCGTGGTGCGCAAGAAGGTCAGGTGACGCGGACGCGTGGGTCATGCGATCGCGTGGCCTGTTTTGTGCGATTAACGCGAGTGCAGCCTCGCGGTCGTGCAACTCTCTTTTCGAAACTCTTTTTGCCAAAATTCTGGGTGACGCGATCGCGTGGTCGACGTGATCGCGTGAGTGGCCATATTTTAAAAATGACGCGGACGCGTGGGGCACGCGTTTGCGTGGTGAGGCTTGGGCTTCCAGCACGAGTCCAGCCCAACTCCAGCACAACTTTCGGCCAAGCACCCTTTTTACGTCGATTTTCAGGGCACGCGGCCGCGTGGGGGACGCGGTCGCGTGGGAGGCCAAAGTTCCCATGTGACGCGGACGCGTCGGCGACGTGGTCGCGTGGGGTGATTTGTGCCACTGGCACGCCTCCAGCGCTGCTCCTGCGTAACTCTCTGTTCATGTTAATATTGTCTCCCATCTCCTTGCGACGCGGACGCGTCGCTGATGCGGTCGTGTCGCGTGCTCGCTTCTTTTTTTTTTTTAATCTGAAAAGATGCAGAATGCAGTGTTAATATGAATGTGATGCAAAACTCCAGGTTCAATAAAATAAAATAAAATTCAAAAATAAATAAAACTAAATAAAAATGAAAAAGAACGATCATACCATGGTGGGTTGTCTCCTACCTAGCACTTTTAGTTATAGTCCTTAAGTTGGACATTTGGTGAGCTTCTTGTTATGGTGGCTTATGCTTGAACTCATCCAGGAATCTCCACCTGTGTTTGTGATTCCAGTAACCTCTGGGGTCCCAAACTAGGCATGTAAAACCCTTGAGCAGCTTCAAAAAGATTCTTAGGCTCCCGGGGTGTTGGATGTCAGAACAGATTCCAGGATTCCAAACCTTGCTTTTACACCCTTTTTTGTCGGGATCTGTATTTTTCCAGCCGGGTGATAAGTAATTTGAATTCTCACTGCCGCTACCAAACAGCTTCCTAGACCCATTCAATTGAGCTCTATACCAACCTTTGCGTTTAAACTTAAAACTTCCAACCATAATGAACCTTGCTTGACAATTCTTACCACTGGCCATCTTCCTCTTACTCTTAATGTCACAAAGAGCTCTAAGTTGACCATCCGTCTCCAGTATTCCATATTCAAGTGGGATTATAAAGCTATGGGATATGAATTTTACCCACTTGAATGTTGTGAAGGATGATGGCAACTTAGGGGGAGGTATTTTTAATGAAATTGCAAGTTCCACTCCCTTGTGCTCTTCTCTGATAATTACCACCTCTTTGCAAGCTTCTTCAATTTCAACCTCTTCCTCTTGGCAGCTCTCTTCCAATTTAATTTCCTCTTCATTGCTTTCCAAGGGCATGGGAGGTTGTGCTTCTTCTTCTTGAATCTCCATCTCTTGATCAACTTCTTCCAAGTCTTCAACTATGATATGCTTTGGAGGTTGTACACCCTCCTCAGCATCAATTTAAACCGTCTCGGAAGGAGGCTCTATGACTGGACTTTCCCATGGAGGTTCTGCATCTCCTAAGTTTTCAACCACTTCTTCTTCTTCTTGAACAATGACAGCTTCTTTTACTTGTTCTAGTACGAATTTATTCTCTGTCTTGTCCACTGGGGTTTCTGGTATCTCCTTCATGCTACGCTCTTCACTAGACTGTCCACATGGGACTGTGGCTGATCCTTGTGTATTTAAGCGTCTAGAAGCCCATTGAATTAATGCTTGCTCCAGTTGTTGAATGGTTGTCTGAAATTGATCTACTGTTTCCTTGAAACGATCCTTTGTCTCTTGATGCACTCGACTTTCATAAGTAGGATCATAGTGCTCTTGGATTGATGGATATGGAGATGATGAATATTGAAGTGGTGGTTCTTGGGAGTAATTGGGTTGGAATTGGGGTGGTTCTATATATGGTTCATATGGCTCATAAGGTGGTTGGTATGGTGGTTGAGGGTTAGGGTCATATGGAGGTGAATGGCGGAAAGGTGCTTGTGAGTTTGGTGGTCCAAAGTTATGTTGAGGAGGGGGTTCATAGGCGTATGGTGGTGGTTGTTGATAGTTAAAAGAGCGCTCACCATAGCCATTGCCTTGATATGCATCACAGAATGGTTGTTGCCATGAGGGTTGATCAAATCCTTGTGGCTCCTCCCATCTTTGATTGTTCCAACCTTGATGCCTGTTCTCATTGTAATTTCTTCTTCTTGCAACATTATTGTAACCAGACTCATAGCCAAAAGGGTGAGAGTTCATAGTAGTAAATAAAAATAAAAAAATAAAAACAAATTAAAATTAAAAGGTTATTTAAATTTTGAATATGAAAATTAAATTTTGAAATTTGAATTTTAAATTTTTGAAATTTGAATTTTTTTTTGAAATTTGAATTTTGAAAATTGACTTTTGAAATAAGATAAGATAAGATAAAAATTTTAAAATAAAAATCAATAACCTCTTAATTTAATAAAAATAAAAATAAAAACAAATAAAAAAGCAAATATTTACAATAACCAATAATAAGGCACACGTTTGCAATTCCCCGGCAACGACGCCATTTTGACGTTAAGATTTTTGCCAGTAAAGAATGTCATAAAAATAGTCGCGTTGTAGATATAGTCTCTAAACCGACAAAAATCCCTTCGTACAAACGTTTTGGTTGTCACAAGTAACAAACCCCTTTTTAAATTGATAACCGAGTATTAAACCTCGGGTCGTCTTCTCAAGGAATTGCGGGAGGTATGTTCTTATTATTGGTTATGAAGATTGTAAATTGGGGGTTTTGGAAGTAAGGAAGCAGTATGTTGCACAAAAAGAATAAAATAAAATAGTAATAATAAAATAAACTCTTGGCAAGGTATGAAGACTGGAGGTCCTATCCCAGTTATCCTTATCAATTGTAATGAGAATTGGATTTTTCTCCCACTTTATTAACCTTTAACTATGAAGGTAAGTTAAGTGGATGAATTAATTCTTGAAGAATTCCAATTCTCAATCAACAATGAGTTTGATAACTCAAGAGTCACCAATTATTTAACCAAAGCCAAAAGGGGAGAAATTCTACTTGAATGAAAATAATTTGGATAAATCGAGAACTATAATAAATTAAAGAAAGCAATCATAAGTCTGAAATACCTCAATTAACTCTAATAAAGACATCAAATGTAACATGGAAGAGTTCATAAATTAAATAAAAATAAATAAAAATAAAGAACCTGAGATTGAGAGTCACTCCTAAAACTAAGAGAAATCCTAAATCCTAATCCTAAGAGAGAGGAGAGAACCTCTCTCTCTAAAAACTACATCTACTCCTAAAATTGTGAATATTCAGAGCCTGCTTATGCATGGATGCATTCCCCCACTTTATAGCCTCTAATCTGTATTTTCTGGGCCGCAAACTGGGTCAAAAATAGCCCAGAATTCACTGGTTGCGAATTCATTTGCGCTGATTTCCGTCACTTGCGACACGGCCGCATGAATCACGCGGTCGCGTCACCTAGCGTCAGAGGAACTATAGCATATTATATATCAAATCGAAGCCCCGGACGTTAGCTTTCCAACGCAACTAGAACCACGTCGTTTGGACCTCTGTAGCTAAAGTTATAGCCGTTTGAGTGCAGAGAGGTCAGGCTGGACAGCTTAGCAATTTCTCCAACTTCTTGCATTCCTTCCACTTTTGCATGCTTTCTTCCCATCCTTCAAGCCATTCCTGCCTTATAATATCTGAAAACACTTAACACACATATCAAGGCATCTAATGGTAATAAGAGAGGATTAATAATAAGCAAATATAAGATCAAAGAAGCATGTTTTCAATCATAGCACATAATTAGGAAGGCAAATGTAAAATCATGCAAATAGTATGAATAAGTGGGTAAAGAGTAGATAAAAACCACTCAATTGAGCACAAGATAAACCATAAAATAGTGGTTTATCAAATATCTGGGATTTAAGATATTTTCTGGCTGAAATTGAGGGACCTAAGCAAATATCTGATTCAGAAGCTAAAAAAGGACTGCAGATGCTGTTGGATTCTGACCTCTCTGCACTCAAAGTGGATTTTCTGGAGCTACAGAAGCCCAATTGGCACGATCTTAATTGCGTTAGAAAGTAGACATTCTGGGCTTTCCAGCAATATATAATAGTCCACACTTTACTCGAGATTTGATGGCCCAAACTGGCATTCAAAGTCAACCCAAGGAATTCTGGTATAAAACGCTCAAACTGGCACCAGAATTGGAGTTAAACGCCAGAACTGGTACCAAAGCTGGCGTTTAACTCCAAGAATAGCGTATGCACGTGAAAGCTTCAATGCTCAGCCCAAGAACACACCAAGTGGGCCCCGAAAGTGAATTTCTGCATCATTTACTCATTTCTGTAAACCCTAGGCTACTAGTTCATTATAAATAGGACCTTTTACTATTGTATTCTCATCATTGGAAAATCCTTGGATCATCTTTTGATCTTTTGATCATCTTTTAGAGAGCTTCATTTCATATTTGGGAGGCTGGCCATTCGGCCATGCCTAGACCTTGTTCTTATGTATCTTCAACGGTGGAGTTTCTACACCCCATAGATTAAGGTGTGGAGCTCTACTGTTCTTCATGAATTAATGCAAGTACTATTGATCTTCTATTCACTTCACGCCTACTTCTTATTCTAAGATATTCACTTGCACTTCAACCTGATGAATGTGATGATCCGTGACACTCATCATTATTCTCACTTATGAACGCGTGCCTGACAAACACTTCCGTTCTATCTGTAATAGCTTGAGTGTGTATCTCTTAGCCTCCTAGTTCACGACGTATGGCTGCCTCTCCTGACAACAGAGCCTTCCATTCCGTGATATCAGAGTCTTCGTGGTATAGGCTAGAACCATTGGCAGCATTCCTGGGATCCGAAAAGTCTAAACCTTGTCTGTGGTATTCCGAGTAGGATTTGGGAAGGGATGATTGTGACGAGCTTCAAACCTGCGAATGTGGGGCGCAAGTGACAGTGCGCAAAAGGACAATGGTCCTATTCCGACACTAGTGAAAACCGACAGATGATTAGCCGTGCGGTGACAGCGCATATGGATTTGTTTTCATCCGAAAGGATCATACAGCTTGCCATGGAAGGAGGTAACACATGGTTGGAAGAGGTAGTAGGAAAAGAGGTTCAGAAGCAACAAAGCATCTCCATATGCTTATCTGAAATCCCACCAATGAATTACATAAGTATTTCTATCTTATTTTCTGTTTTAATTATATTTTAATTATCAAAACCTCAAAACTATTTGAATTCGCCTGACTGAGATTTACAAGGATGACCATAGCTTGCTTCAAGCCGACAATCTCCGTGGGATCGACCCTTACTCACGTAAGGTATTACTTGGACGACCCGTTGCACTTGCTGGTTAGTTGTGCGAAATTGCAAAAATGTGATTGTGATTTCGTGCACCAAGCATCCTATAGTAATCAGCAGCAATAGATAGTAAACAAGATTAATAATCCAAGACTTATAATGAAAAATAAAAAATTAAACTAAAAGAGATGGTGATAGATGGTAATTGGTAGTGTTGGCTGGTGGTTGAAGGAGGGAAAAAAAGAGGAGAAGAGAGAAGAAGGAAAGAAATGGAAAGAAGAGTAGAAGAGAAGTTGGGTGAAACAAGGCAGTCCACGTGTACGTATCAGGTCACGCGTACGCGTGAATGGCAACAATAGGGTGCGATGCGTACGCATCGTCGACGCGCACATGTGATAGTGCAGAGAGAGACAGATGACGCGTACGTGTGGGTCACGCGTACGTATGGGTCACGCATACGTGCGGGCCAGAATATTGCTAGAGGCACAATTTTAGCACATTACACGCCCAACTCTTGAGTTTTTGTACTGCGCCTGTGTGGGCGAGGCGTACGCATGAGGTGTTGGAAACTTGAGGGTCACTGGTGCACGAATCCCACACTCCGTACAGCTGTACCAGCAAGTGCACTGGATCGTCTAAGTAATACCTAAGCGAGTCAGGGTCGATCCTACGAGGATTGTGGTTTGAAGCAAGCTATGGTTATCTTGCAGGTCTTAGTCAGGCAAAATCAGAAGGTTGCCGGATTGAGGCAAGGGCAATCAGTAATAGGAATATGGTTAAGGATTGGAGTTGCGTTGTCTTTCTGAATTAACTCTAGTATTACTATCTTTTTTGCTTGTGAATGATCTCTTCTATGGCAGGCTGTATGTGATCAACGCCATGGGCCGTGGTCACCAATCTCCTCTATTTCAGATCAAATGCCATTGGCCGTGGTCATCCAATCTGAACGAGGGTGAAGCTCTAGCAGTTCATTCTCTTGGCGATCCAACTCGAAACGCCACAGACATGGTCGAATCTTCCGGATCAGAGAATTCTGCTCCTTTGGGTTCTAGCCTATACCACAGAGACCCTAATCTCCCTGAGAAGTCCCCAACGAAGTCGTGGATTAGCCGTCTGAGAGATGTATAATCAAGCTGGCGGTTCGCGCTTTCCAGTCATGTATTCACATGAACCCAAGTAGACACAGGTGGTTGTCAGGCACGTGGTCCTAGTATGATGAACAGAGCTGATTGTCACTGATCATCCTATTCACCATGTTGAAGAACGAGTATACATCTTAGAATTAAATCAAACACGGATATAAGAGAAACAATAATACTTTTATTAATTCATAGGACTCAGTAGGGATCCTCCCCTCAACCTAGAAGGTTTAGAAACTCATACTAAAAGGAAATACAGTGTGTAAAACGAAAGTATGCTGAATGATGGGCGAAGATCCTTAACAAAGAGTGATCTTCTACTTTAAATACTAAACTAATGACTAGTAAGGGTAAAATAGTCTTTTTAGTACTAAATTCCACTTCTGGGGCCCACTTGGTGAGTGTTTGGGCTGAGCTTTGATGAGATCCACGTGCTAGGAGGTCTCTAGGGCATTGAACGCTGGCTAGGAGGTCCTCTTTGGACGTTTGGACGTTGGTCTCTTCTCCTTGGGTGCTGGATGCCTGAAAGGGGGCAGGAGGCTGGCGTTGGACGTCAGTTTTGGGCCTTCTAATCTGAAGCAAAGTATAGACTATTATATATTACTGGAAAGCTCTAGAAGTCAGCTTTCCATAGCCGCTAAGAGTGCTCCATTTGGACTTCTGTAGCTCCAGAAAAGCTCTTCCAAATGCAGGTAGGTCAGATCCAGACAGCATCTGCAGTGCTTTCTCTGTCTCTGAATCAGACTTTTGCTCCAGCTCCTCAATTTCAGCCAGAAAATACCTAAAATTGTATAAAAATACATAAACTCAAAGTAGAATCCAAAAATATGAATTTAACACTAAAACCTATAAAAACTTAATGAAGACTAAACAAAACGTACTCAAAACTATATGAAAATGATGCCAAAAAGCGTATAAAATATCCGCTCTTCACAACACCAAACTTAAATTGTTGCTTATCCCCAAGCAACTAAAAACACAGTAGGATAAAAAGAAGATCAAGATACAATAAATTTCTAAGTTTCCAATGAAGCTCAGTTGCAATTAGATGAGCGGGATTTAGTAGCTTTTTGCTTCGGAATAGTTTTGGCATCTCACTATCCATTGAAATTTAGAATGGTTGGCATCTTTAAGAACTTAGAATCCAGATGATATTATTGACTCTCCTAGTTCAGTTCTTTTTTATTCTTGAACACAACTTTTAGAGTCTTGGCCATAACCCTAAGCACTTTATTTTCCAATATTACCACCGGATACATAAATGTCACAGACACTTTAACTGGATGAACCCTTTTGGATTGTGATTCAGCTTTGCTAGAATCCCCAGATAGAGATGTCCAGAGTTCTTAAGCACACTCTTTTTGCTTTGGATCACGACTTTAACCGCTCAGTCTCAAGCTTTTCACTTGACACCTTCACGCCACAAGTACATGGTTAGGGACAGCTTGACTGAGCTGCTTAAGCCAGGATTTTATTCTTTAGGCCCTCCTATCTATTAGTGCTCAAAGCCTTGGATCTTTTTACCCTTGCCTTTTGGTTTAAAGGGTTATTGGCTTTTTCAATTTGCCCTCCTTTTGCTGCTTTTTCTTGCTTCAAGAATCAATTTTCAGATTTTTCAGGCTATCAATAATACTTTTCCTTTTTCATTATTCTTTTAAGAGCTAACATTCTAAAATTCTAAATTCAAATATGCATTGTTTAATCATGCATTCAGAAAACAAAAGCAATGTCACCACATAAACATAATTAAACTATTCTTATTATAAACTTGAAATTCATATATCTCTCAATTCTTTTCAATAAAAATTTTCTTTTAAGCAAGGTGATAGATATATGGAACATTTTACATCTTTAAGACATCAATGCAAATTATCATGCAACAAGAACAAGAGAACAAACAAAACAACATAACAGAAAATAGAAAAATACAATAGGAAAGGAGATAAAGAGAACAAATCCACCTTTAATGGTGGCGGCTAGTGCTCCTCATTGAGGATCCAATGTGATGCTTGATCTATTCAATGTCACTCCTTTGCCTTTATTGTTCTTCCGTCTTAGACCTTTGATCTTCTCTAATGGCTCTTTGGTCTTCTCTTATTTCATTGAGGGTGATGGAGTGCTCTTGGTGCTCCAACCTCAATAGCTCCATGTTAGTGCTTAGTTCTCCAAAAGAAGTTTACCATTGATCCCAATAGCTTTGAGGAGGAAAATACATCCCTTGCAGCATCCCAGGGATCTCATACTGAGGCGGTTGCATAGGCTCTTGTGCATGCTCTCTAGTTTGCTCCATCCTCTTCTTAGTGATGGGCTTGTCCTCCCCAATGGAGATATATCCTTCTATGACAATTCCAGCTGAATTGCATAGATGACAGATGAGGTGTAGGAATGCCAACCTTGCATTGGTGGAAGGCCTCTCAGCTATCTTGTACAATTCTTGAGGAATCACCTCATGTACTTCTACCTCACTTCCAATCATAATGCAATGAATCATGATAGCTCTGCCAATGGTCACTTCTGACCGATTGCTAGTGGGGATGATGGAACGTTGGATGAATCCCAACCATCCTCTAGCTATGGACTTGAGGTCAAGCCTTCTTAGTTGAATGGGCTTTCCTTGGGAATCCCTTTTCCACTGTTCTCATTCCACATAGATGTCTGAGAGTACTTAATCTAATCTTTGATCAAAGTTGACTCTCCTAGTGTAAAGATGTGGGTCTCCTTGCATCAGAGGCAAGTTGAACGCCAACCTCACACTTTCCGAGCTGAAGTTTAAGATTCTCCCTTGAACCATGGTGCTCCAATTCTTTGGATTTGGGTTCATACTAGTGTCATGCTTTTTTGTAACCCATGCATTAGCATAGAACTCTTGCACCATTAGAATCCCAACATCTTGAATGGGATTGGTTAGGACTTCGCAACCTCTTTTCTGGATCTCTCTTCGGATTTCTGGATACTCATTTTTCTTGAGCTTGAAAGGGACCTCAGGGATCACTTTCATCTCTGCCACTACTTCATAGAAGTGGTCTTGGTGGGCTTTGGTGATAAATCTCTCCATCTCCTAAGATTCAGAGGAGGTGGCTACTGCCTTTCCTTTCCTCTTTCTAGAGGTTTCTCCATCCTTGGGTGCCATGAATGGTAATGGAAAGAAAAAAAGCTATACTTTTCCAACACCAAACTTAAAACTTTGCTCATCCTTGAGCAAAAATAAAGAAAAGAGAAGAATGGAATAGAAGAAGAAGAAAATAGAAGAAGATCGAGGGAGAGAGGGCTCTCGGCCAAGTGGAGTTTATGAGTGTATGAGAGGTGTGTGTATGAAGGGGTATGAAGAGGGTTATTTATAGGAGTGGGGTAGGGTTAGGTTCGGCCATGGGTGGGTAAATGGATGGAAAAATTGATTTTAAATTGGGTGGGGGTTGGTGGGAGTTATGATGGATTTGGGGAAGTGATATGGTTGTGATTGGGCTAAGGTTTTTTGGGAAGTGTGTATGGGAAAGTGTGAAAGTAAGTGGGATAGGTGAAGATGCTGTGGGACCTACTGGTCCTCAGAGGCTAGGAAATCAGATTCCCTGCCCTCTGCACTGGCGTTTGAACGCCTAGGGTCTGCTCCCTAGCTGGCGTTCAACGCCAGCAATACTGCCCATTTGGGCCGTTGGACGCCTAGCCAGAGCTCCCTGGCTGGCATTCAACTTTTAACAACACTCCATCCAGAATGTTTTGTTTTCATTGTTTTGATATTTTTGTCTCTGTTCTGACTACTTGATAAACCCTATTTTTAGGGTTTATCTTGTGCTTAATTTAATAGATTTATCCATTATTCTCACACTTATTCATATAATTCGCATGTTTTACATTTTCTTTCCTAATTTTTTACTATGATTGAAAACATACTTCTTTGGCCTTAAATTTGCTAATTTTAATCCCTCATATTACCATTCGATGCTGTGATATGTTTGCTGAGTGTTTTCAGGGTTTATAGCGCAGGAATGGATTAGAGGATGGAAAGGAAGCATGCAAAAGTGGAAGAAATGCAGGAAAATGATGTTTTGAGAAGTTGGCAGCTACGCGTACGCGTGACAAGCGCAAAGGCCCAACGAGTTCTGAAAACTGGTTCAGACTGGCCAGTCGAACCGGTTGAACCGTAAACCGAACAGAAAAACAATTCGGTTAAACAACAAAACTACAGAATTTAAAAACTGGATTTGAATCGGTGAACTGGCCGGTTACCGGTCGGTCGAATTGAACTGTGACCCGGCCGGTTTTTTGGCTGGGCAACAAAACGGTGCCGTTTCAACCTCTGCATAGCCCTAATTCAGTAATTCGATCCCTGAATCCCTCTTTTCATCGAGCTTCACTGCTTCAGAAGTGAGAAGTACGAATGCCTCTCTGACTCACACGACAGGGGTTCTCATCTAGCTCGTTGTCCGGTCGTCCCTCACCTCCGTCCAGCCATCGCGTCGTGCCGCCGCCGTCGAACCTTCGAACAACTACCTAATCACGTAGCAGCCGTCGTTCCTTCGAACAGCCACCTCCATCGCGCAGGAGCCGTCGTTCCTTCAAACAGTCACCTCCATCGCGCAGCAGCCGTCGTTCCTTCGAAGGTGCTCCGCCACTGCTTGGTCTCTGGTCATCTCCGCTTTTTTTCAAACTTCGAAGCCACCGTCATCGCTGCAACTGGTCTCGCCTCGTTCCTCTATCGCGCTGTCACTGTCCTGCCACGCTGCCTCTGTTCTACCGCGTCAGCCCCACCGTCGTGCTCCTTGTCTCGCTCTGTGCTCTGTCTTGAAGGATCTAGTTCGTTCCTTAATTGATTGAGCAGGTAAGTACATTCATCTTCGCCCTTGACTAAGCCCGGTCGAGTTGGATTTTACACAACGATACTACAATCTCTGCTCTCTTTAAAAGTTTTTTTTAACTGTAATTGTTGTTTTAAACTTTTAATTAGTTAGTTAATCTATAATTTTTCCTCTTGCTTCTTCAATTCTTGTTATCATTAGTCATTACTGTGATTTAGGATTGTTAATGATATTGAATATTGATTTTGATATGCTTTGGTTCTATGAATTGATTGATTTGATTCAGATAATTATTGATTTGAACCTTGCTAAAGTTGTTCTGTTACCTAACTTGTTGGCATTGAACTTGAGCAACAACAAACTAGAAGGAAGCATCCTCTCTGACTTCAAATCATTTGGAGCTCTTTATTCTCTTGATCTTAGTGGGAATTTGTTGAATGAAACTATACCAAGAGTGCTTGGAGAATTGAAGCAGTTGCAGTGGTTGAATCTCTCTCGCAACAATTCTTCTGGCACAATTCCATCTAATTTTGGTCATGTTATTGGTTCTGCTTCTTATCTTTGGAGTATTAGCACTACACTTTGTGTGATTGGTGTTTCAAAGAAATACAACCAGAAGAACAATTTTTCATATGGAGTCATGATGGAAAAATGGCATTTGAAACCATTATTAAAGCTGCCAATAATTTTGATGACCAATATCTCATTGGCATTGGAGGGCAAGGATCTGTTTAAAAGGCTGAGTTGCCTTTAGGTATGGTTGTTGATGTGAAAAAAACTTCACATGGAATCAGATGCGGATGAGAAGTTCAATTGGAAGGTATTTGAAAATGATATCAAAGCACTGACAGAATTCAGGCACTGAAACATCATAAATCTGTATGGTTTTTGCCATCATTAACGATTCTTCTTTTTGGTATACAAATTATAATTATGTTTTATTATTTTTATTTATATTTTATTTATTATTTATTATAAAACGGTTATTTTGGTTTAATCACGGTTGAACTGGTTGAACCTGTAAACCAGTGAACCAGTAGTCAGAACGGTTTGATGACCGGTTCGGTTTTCAGAACCTTGCCAGCGACGCGTACGCGTGACTGACGCGTACGCGTGATAGAGCGTCACGTATTGCATTATACATAAGACGCTGGGGGCGATTTCTGGGCTCCTTTTGGCCCAGTTTCAAGCCCGAAAGTGAAGTTTAGAGGCTGCAAAGTGGGGCTGGATGGAAAAATCACTCATTCATACCTCATTATTCACACATTAGGTTTTAGATGTAGTTTTCTAAAGAGAGAGGCTCTCTTATCTCTAGAGGTTTTAGGATTTTTAGCTTTAGTTCTTCTCAAATTCTGAATTCTATCTTATTTCAATTTAGTTTCTCTTCTACTTTTATTTGTTTTAGCATTCTAGTTTATCTGTTTCTCTTGTTGATCTATTTATGTTGCTATTTTAGTTTATGAATTCTCATGTTAGATTTGATTTCTCTTTTAATGCAATTTGAGGTATTTCATGTTTATTGTCTCTTTCTTCATTTGTTAGTGTTGATTCCTTGCTTTGGTTGTTTAGATTTTATTACTCCTTGTTAATTTTCTATGCTTTTATTTTGCGCCCACCAAGCGTTTGATAAAATGCTTGGTTGGATTTTAATTTTGCTTTTTACATTCTTAACTTGGATTGATTATTTGGAGAATCTTGAATTATTAAAAGTCTTTTGTTGATTGGTGTTTGAAAGTTGCTACTTGGCTTGAGCTTCACTAACTCTAATCTTTGATTAGGACTTGTGAACTTAAGTTCATTATTGCTCACTTGACTTTCCTTCATTTGTTAGAGGTTAACTAAGTGAGTTCAATTTAAAATTACCATCACAATTGACATTGATAATGAGGATAGGAATTCCGATTATCAATCCTTGCTAGGACTTTTCTTAATTGTTAGTTTATTTTCTTGTCATTTTACTTTCTTGTTCCTTATTTTAAAACCCAAAAAAGATACAATCTCATAACCAATTATAAGTACACTTCCCTGAAATTCCTTAAGAGACGACTCGGGGTTTAATATTTCGGTTAATTTTATTGGGTTTGCTTAAGTGACAAACGAATTAAATTTGATTGAGGTTTAATTGTCGGTTTAGATCTATACTTGCAACGCGATTATTTATGTGAAATTCTTTACCGACGATTTCCCCCATCAATTTTTGACGCCGTTGCCGGGGAATTGCAAACGTGTGCCTTATTATTGGTTATTGTACATATTTGTCTTTTGCTTATTTGTTAGTTTTTGTTAGTTTTAGGACTTTGTTGCTTAATTTTATTAGTTTTTATTTCTCTTACTACTATGAATTCTCATCCCTTTGGCTATGAGTTTGGTTCAAATTATGTTGTAGGGAATGAAAGCTATAATGAGAACATGCATCAAGGTTGGGACAATCAAAGATGGGAGGAGTCACAAGGATTTGATCAACCCTCTTCACAAAAACCTCCTCCAATGTGCTATGAGCAACAACCATTCTACGATGCATACCAAGACAATGGTTATGGTAGACCTTTTCGTGACAATCAACAACCCCCACCATATACCTATGAACCCCTTCCTCAATATAACCCTCAACCACCATACTCACAAGCCCCATTTTACCAAACACCCTCATACGATCCTAACCCTTATCCACCTTACCAACCACCTTATGAGCCGTATGAACCCACATAGAGCCTCCCCAATTCCAACACAATTACTCCCAAGAACCACCTCCTCTATATACACCATGTCCATATCCATCAATCCAAGAGCCATATGATCCTAATTATATTAGCCAAGCAGAACAAGAGTCAAAGGATCGTATCAAGGAAGCAATGGATCGACTTCAAGCAACCATCAGTCAAAAGTTGGACCCATGTGAGAACCACTGATTGAAGTGTGTTGTGCAACAAGTGAAAAAGATGGAGAGTATTGAACTGCCATATCCTTATCATGATGAACCACCCTCCTATCATGAACCTTTCCTCCCGGCTAATGAATCCTCATATCTCCAATGAATGACACTCTAAGTGTTCTTCTTCAAGAGCAAAGAGAGATGCAAAGGACGACACAAGAGTTCATAGCTACCTTGACCGAGGTAGTAAATCGATTAGCTTTCCAACATTTGGACACTCAAGAAACTCCCATGGCTACATGTGGAAAACCAATAGAAGAGCATAGCATGAAGGAGGCACTAGAAACTCCGGTGGACAATGAGGAACGTGACTTTGTATTGGAACAAGTAGAGGAAGCCGTAATAGTTGAAGAGGAAGAAGTGGTTGAAGACTTAGGAGATGTCGAACCTCCATGGGAATCAAGAGTTGTAGAGTATTCCTCCAAGAAGATTGAAATTGATGTCAAGGAGGCTAGTGCACAACCTCCATGGCATATTCCCTATGAAGAATTGGACAGAATTGATCAAGAAGCAAGTTCCCTTGGTGATGAAATTGAAGAACCTTCTCCCGATGAAATTGAAAGAAACATTTAGGTAGATTTCTCTCAACCTCATGGTTATGATTTGACTGACGGAGAAGAGTTTGATGAATCCGGTGAGGAAGAGCTTGAAAGTGAAGAATCTTTTCAAAAGGTGGAAGTCTTTCGCAAAGGTTGGATGGGAGTTGAGTACGCTTTGTCAAGAACGTTAGAGACTTCTCCACCTAGGTTGTCATCTACTCCTTCATTTGAGTGGGTAAGACTTATCTCTATTCGCATTACTTTCCCACTTGAGTATGGTATTTTTGAAACGGATGGTCAACTTAGGAGGCTTTGTGGCATTAAGTGTAAGAGGAGGATGTTTAGTGGTTGGAGTTACAAATCAAGGCTCATCAATGTTGAGACTTCAAGAGCTAGATGCAAAGGTGGGACTAGTGAACATTTGGTTGGATCTAAGAGAAGAGTTTGGTATTGCATTGAGAATTCGGATTGCTTACCACCCGGTTTGAGCGATGATGAGCAACTTACAGACGGTTGTAGGAACAAGATTTGGGATCCAGGCATACAAAAGGATCAACTTTGGGAGCTTAAAGCTTATGGAGAACTTCATCAAGGCTTGGTGAATTTATTTGGAGATATTAAAACTTATTGGAAGTCCATGCGTTGGTGGAAGTTTCAAGATGAGTTCAAGCACAAGCCACCATGACAAGGAGCTCACCAAATGTCCAACTTAAGGACTTTAACTAAAGGTGCTAGGTCAGAGACATCCCACCATGGTAAATTCTTTCTAATTTTCCTTTTTATTTATATTAGTAATCTGTTAAATTTTCATTTTTAGTTATGTTTATTTCGTTTAATTTATGGTTTAGTTGTTAATAATTTATGGAGTTGATATAAAAAAAAAACTGCGATCGACGCGTAAGCGTCGATGACGCGCATGCGTCACATGCAGGTTTGCAATATTAATAAACAAAGAGTTGTGATGGAGACGCGCGGAAGGGGTGCTTGGCGCACAAGCCACACCACGCGTATGTGTCCCCTGCGTTTTTCACCATCCACGCGTAAGCGTCAGCGACGCGTACGCGTGGGTATGAAAATTGGAGTAAAAGTGTGAATTGAACAGAGAGTTGTGCGGCCATGGTGTTGGAGTCGCGCGAGTAGTCACGCGTACGCGTGACCGATGCTCATGCGTCAGAATGCATTTTTGGCCATCCACGTGTACGTGATGGGATGCAGAAGCTGGTGAATTAAAAATTTATTAAAATGGTTACATTGCAAGTATAGTTCTTAACTCACCGAAAATCTGCCTATCAATTTAGAAATATGTCACAGAGAGTTTAAATTAAAATTACTGGGAGTTTTAAGTCCCAGGTCGTCTCCCAACGAGTTGCAGAAAAGTGTGCTGTTTTATTAATCAGATGTTTCAAGAAGTTGAGATAAGTAAATTGGAATTTAAATTGAGGGATTTTAAATAATATAAATAAAAGCCTTGACTGGGAATTGATTAGTTAGAATCTCTATCATTGATGGAGTGATTTTTAAGATTGATTTATAATTAACGGTTATTCTTTTTGGTTATCCTTTACTAGGTAAGGGAAAGTCAAACAAGTTGGAATGCCAGATCTGTTCACAAGTTGCAACCTACTTAGTTCAAAGGGATTGGCGTCGGTGACAGGATAGCAATCCAACATTTAACCCAATTACAAATTTTCTTTCAATCCTTCCAACTCAAGAGTTCCTTTTAATCAACTCCCCATCAAGTAAGGAAACTACTCACGCATTGTAAATAAAGAATTCATAGCACATGAAAGGGAATTAAAAGAAGACATGATTATTGGAATTGAAATTGAATTAAAAAGAAATACGTCCTCATGCTTAATTGAAGGAGATAAGGAAATAAGTATGAACATGTAGAAACTCATGAAATGCAATGCAAACCTATATACATATAAATAAATGCAACTACATGATTCTTGTCCACTTGATTCTTGTCCACTTGATCAAAAGTAAATAAGCTCTTCAAAATAGTTACAAATCAAATTCCACTAATTCTATCATTATACAGTAAAATGGATAAAAGCGCAAGAAGATAGCTCATGAAAGCAGGGAATATGAAAATTCAAGTATTGAACCCTCACTGATAATGTATGTACGCTCTAATCTCTAGTGTATAGGGTGATCACTCTATCCTTCTCTAATCATGCTTTCTAACTTTTGTTCTTCTCCTAACCAATCAACAACAGTTAATATATCAATGCAAACATCATGAGGTCTTTTCAAGGTTGTAATGGGGCTAAGGTATAGGTAGGGATGTATATTTGGTCAAGTGAGCTAATAAATTGAATCTTTAACTATCCCAAGCTCTAACATAACTTGTATATACTTAATGTAATCTTTAAAGTTCAATCCTAGTTACCGGCGCTCTCTCATCTTAGCTTTCAGTTCATGCCGATCCAATTTTTCAAGTATCTGCTGGAGCAATTTCTCAGTTGTAGATGCTTGTGGTGTTGAAGAAGGAATATCTTCAACTGGCTTAGTAGGATGGCTTGTAGTGGCTGCTGAAAGTCTGAGGTATTTATCGTTAGGGACATATTGATCATCCTGTGGAAGCATGGCTTTGGTGTCCCCAGCTCTGTAGGAGACTCCAGCTGCTGAGACAAGATCTGAGACCAGGGCGGGAAAAGGTAGGTTGCCCGCGATTTGTACATGCTCCATAGCATTCCGGATGTGTCTTGAGAGATTCAGAGGTTGGTTTGTAAGGATGCACCATAGTAGAACAGCCATGTCTGTAGTGAAAGAGGACTCATGAGTGCTCGGAAAGATGTAATGGGACATGATCTGTGACTTTGCTGGAAAGGCTTTCTCCTTTTCGTCAACCTTTATTATCCTCTTGACTCGTTTTGTTGAGGGCTTGACTGCGGTTGAAGAAGGCTCTGCCACTAATGTTCTTTTAATTCCTCTTCTTGCTGGTGGTTTGGAAGTAGCTTTCTCTTTTCCTTTCTTGGTGGCCATCCTGAAAGAAGGGAAGAGAAAGTAAATTAAATTCAAAGAGATATACAGCAAGGAAGGAAACGGAAAAGAGGGTGATGGATGCACATTAAGATATGCTGACATTAACACATGCTCACGAGTACGTGTGAAAATCCAACGATGGAAAATAGCTAGTGCATATAAAGACAAATGAATGCAAGGTGTTTATTGGCATGCTGGCAAAGGGCATGAGTAGCATAGACCAAGCAATACTTTGTAACAAACTATCACGTTTGTATTGAAAATTAAATTCAATTAATAAGATAAGAAGGAGAATTTGTGAAAAGCAAGCATTGAATAGTAGAGTAAAGTAATGTAGAAAAGTGCATAGTGCTATATGGGCTTTTTCACAAACACATGGCATGCATGGTAAATAAGATATAAAAAGTATAAAATTGAACATGCAAGCAATTCCTTAAAAATAATAATAATTGTCAAATAAATTGTAACAAGTCACAAGCATATAAGGAGGGATAATGACTCAAAGAATTTCTAGCACCATGTAAAAAAAAAAGAAAAGAAGAAGAAGAAAAATAAAAATTTGAAAAGAAAAAGAAAAGAAAAAGAAAATAATAATATATATACATGATATAATAAGAATGATAGAAAAGAGAAGAAGGAAGAAGAAGGTAAAACCTTGTTAATGATGGTGAGAAAGATAGAGAATGAAAGGTGAGATAGAAAGGGGAAGGGGGAAAGAAGAAAGAAGGAGGAAAAAGAAAAATTAGGATTTGGAGGAAAGAAAGATAAGATAATTTGGCAACTGAGGTTGAGCTGTGCGGCGCATGCGACGCGGCCGCGGAAGGCACGCGTTCGCGTGGTTGCGCTTCAGGTAAGGTGACGCGATCGCGTCGGTCACACGGTCGCGTGACCTATGTTGCACTGCTGGCGCGAGTGCAGCCTCGCTCCAGCACAACTCTCTGTTTGATTCATTTTAATTGCCAAAATTGGGTGACGCGATCGCGTGGGTCACGCGATCGCATGAGTGTGCGTTATAAAATGGGTGACACGGCCGTGTCAGCGACGCGGTCGTGTGACAAGGATTGTGCTTCCAGCACCAATCCAGCATCACTCTCGCACAGAATGCGACTGTGCACCCTTTTACGTCGAAAACTCAGGGCACGCGGTCGCGTGGGGTAATTTGTGCCATTGGCACGACTCCAACGCTGCTCCTGTGTAACTTTCTGTTCATTTTTATTTTTCTTTACTCCCCCTACCACGCGGACGCGTCGCTGGTGCGATCGCGTCGCGCGGCGAAATTTTTTTTTTAAGGAAAGATAAAGACATGTAATTGAAAGAGCACGAAAGCACTAATAAAGAGAAGAGTTATTAAAGAAGAAAAACTAAAAGTGAAGAAAAGAACGATCATACCGCGGTGGGTTGTCTCCCACCAAGCACTTTGCTTTTACATCCGTAAGTTGGACGCTCCAATAGCTCAATTTGCTGCGATGTGGGGGTCTTCCAAGCGGAAGATCTCAAGCTCCTTATTTTTCTGCACCTTCTCACCATGGTATAGCTTCAGGCATTGTCCATTAACCTTAATAAGTTCAGAGCTTGAAGGATGGCTTAGGTGATAGACTCCGTACGGTTCAGCCTTCTCTACTCTGTATGGACCTTCCCATTTTGATCTCAACTTACCGGGCATGAGCCTTAGTCGAGATTTGTAAAGGAGGACAAAATCTCCAGGTTGGAACTCTCTCTTCTTGATGTTTTGATCATGCACAACTTTCATCTTTTCCTTGTATATTTTGGAGTTCTCATAAGCTTCCAGGCGAAGGTTCTCCAGTTCCTGCAGTTGCAACTTTCTTTCAGCTCCAACATTCTCAATTCCCATGTTGCACTCCTTAACTGCCCAGAAGGCTCTGTGTTCTATTTCAACTGGGAGATGACAAGCTTTTCCATAAACCAAGCGGAAGGGACTCATCCCAATGGTTGTCTTGTATGCTGTTCTGTATGCCCACAGTGCATCTTGTAGCCTGGTGCTCCAGTCTTTTCTATGAGGCTTCACTATCTTTTGCAAGATACGCTTAATTTCTCTGTTCGACACCTCGGCTTGCCCATTAGTTTGGGGATGGTAAGCTGTTGCAACTTTATGGATTATCCCATGCTTCTTCATCAATCCTGTTAGTCTCCTGTTACAAAAATGTGTGCCTTGATTGCTCACGATTGCTCGTGGTGATCCAAAGCGGCATATAATATGGTTTCTCACAAAGGAAACAACAGTGTTAGCATCATCAGTGCGGGTAGGAATTGCTTCCACCCATTTGGAAACATAATCCACAGCTAACAATATATAAAAATATCCACTAGAATTTAGAAATGGACCCATGAAGTCAATGCCCCAAACATAAAAAATTTCACAGAAAAGCATATATTGTTGAGGCATCTCATCCCTCTTGGATATGTTACCAAATTTCTGGCATGGGTGACAAGATTTACAAAACTCAGCAGCATCTCTAAAAAGAGTAGGCCACCAGAATCCGCAGTCTAAGATCTTTCTAGCTGTTCTTTGAGGGCCAAAATGTCCTCCACTTTCAGATGAGTGACAGGCCTCTAAAATGGACTGGAATTCTGATTGAGGCACACTACGTCTAATTATCTGGTCAGCGCCACATCTCCATAAATATGGGTCATCCCATGTATAATATTTAGACTCGCTTTTCAGCTTATCTCTTTGATGTTTAGAAAAATGTGGAGGAAATGTGCGGCTAACTAAATAATTAGCAATAGGTGCATACCAAGGGGTTACCTCAGATACTGCTTGCAGGTTGTCAAAAGGAAAATTATCATCTATAGGAGTAGAATCATCCTTAATATGTTCAAGGCGACTCAACTGGTCTGCTACTAAATTCTGATTACCACTCCTATCCTTTATTTCTAAATTAAATTCTTGTAGCAGCAGTATCCAACGTATAAGTCTTGGTTTGGACTCTTTTTTAGCTAATAGATACTTTAGAGCTGCGTGGTCCGAATACACTACTACTTTGGTACCAAGTAAATAGGCTCGGAATTTATCCAGAGCAAAAACAATAGCAAGTAGCTCTTTCTCAGTAGTAGTATAATTGGACTGGGCAGTGTCTAAAGTCTTAGACGCATAGGCAATAACAAAAGGATCTTTACCTTCACGCTGAGCTAGCGCTGCTCCTACTGCATGGTTAGAAGCATCGCACATGATTTCAAACGGCTAGCTCCAGTCGGGTCCTCTCACAATTGGGGCTTGAGTTAGAGCAGTCCTCAGCTTATCAAACGCTTGTTTGCAATCCTCACTGAACTCGAACTCAATTTCCTTTTGCAGTAATCTGGATAAGGGAAGTGCTACCTTACTAAAGTCCTTAATAAATCTCCTGTAGAAACCTGCATGGCCAAGGAACGAACGGACTTCCCTCACAGAAGAGGGGTAAGGTAAACTAGAAATAACATTCACCTTTA
>NC_029785.2:75349515-75373324 GCF_000816755.2 Arachis ipaensis
AATCACCATAAACGCTAAAATCGTCCATATAAACTTCCATACAGTCCTCAATAAGATCAGAGAAAAGGCTCATCATGCACCTTTGGAAGGTGGCTGGTGCATTGCACAAGCCAAAGGGCATTCTCTTATAAGCATAAGTCCCAAAAGGACATGTAAAAGTAGTCTTTTCCTGATCCTCAGGGGCTATATGAATCTGGAAATAACCTGTGTAACCATCTAAAAAGCAATAATGTGATTTACCTGATAGGCGATCCAGCATTTGATCAATGAATGGAAGTGGGTAGTGATCCTTACGAGTAGCATGGTTGAGACGCCTGTAATCAATGCAGACTCTCCAAGCATTCTGAACTCTAGTTGCTATGAGCTCTCTATGCTCATTCTTCACGGTAGTGACTCCGGACTTCTTGGGCACCACTTGTACTGGGTTTACCCATTCACTTTCTGAAATGGGATATATGATACCGGCCTCCAATAGTCTGGTCACCTCCTGTTTGACAACTTCCAAGATGGTGGGATTCAATCTTCTTTGGGGTTGACGGACAGGTCTTGCTCCCTCTTCTAAAAATATTCTGTGCTCGCATACTTGAGGGTTGATTCCCACTATGTCTGCCAAACTCCACCCAATTGCCTTCTTATGCTTCCTTAGCACATCAAGTAGCTGCTCTTCTTGTTGAGGAGTCAGTTCTCTTGCAATAATAACCGGAAGCTTCTGCTCGTCCTCGAGATAAGCATATTTGAGGTGTGGAGGAAGAGGTTTCAATTCTAACTTTTGATCATGGGTAGGCTCTGGATTATCTGGAGCTCGTGAAAATGGCGAAGTGCCCTCACTGTCAGTTAAGAGGGTCCCCACACTCGGACCTTGTCCAGTGTGCCTCTCTTCAAACTCTTCTTTTTGAACTTCAGCCACACTTTCGTCTCTGACATCACACTGGAAGATAGAACTCCAGCTGCTTCCTGGGCTTCCTTGCAAGCTGTGGAAATGGAATGGGAACAGTGGGTTCCGTGGTGCCTGCGCCTTTTGGTGCTTCTTCCTGTGGTTGAGCTATCTCTTCTTCAGTTATGTCTTGTATATCCTCTTCCTCTTCAACATCTTCGACTTCTACCACCTCTTCAGCTGAGGCGTATTCTGGTGAGCTTGGTTCCTCCTGATTCCTCTCCTGCAGTGTGGTTCCGAACCTCAGGGTGATGGCATTAATGCCTCCCTTTGGATTGGGTAACAGTTGAGAGGGGATTCCAGTGGTGCTTGAAGGTTGGTTGCTGGAATTTTGTGTTGAACCAAGTTGTGTCATAAAAGCTTGCAGAGTAGAGGTGAGACCATTCAGACTGGCGTTAATAGTGTTCACGATGGTACTTTCCATGGCCAGTTGTCTTTTCTCAAAAGCTTGTAATAAATATTAATTAGAAGATACAGAAGAATGAGTAAATTGAGAGGTTTGCTGCTGATTGTTCGGTGGTCCTTGGTTTTGCCTCAGGTGAGGTGCTCGGTAAGGTTGATTTTGCTGCCTGTTGTTGTTATTATTCCACCTCTGATTTCCCTGATTATCTCCGCCTCCCCTGTTATTTTTGTCCCTCCAATTCTGGTTTGAATTGTCCTGCCATCCATGGTTATTATTTCCACTTTGATTGTACCCTTGGTTGGGGCGGTCATAGAAGTTGTGAGTGGATGCCACCATGTTGTCTTTTTGTTGGAGCTGCGGGCATTCATCAGTGTAATGGCTGTAATCAGCACAAATTCCGCAAATTCTTTGTGGGACTAGTTGTTGGTTTTGCTGCGGTTGAGTTTGCTGAGCTTGTTGATTCAACTGCATTTGCTTTAGCAGGTTGGTCATCTCATAGATGCTTTGAGTTAGAGCAGCAGTCTCTCTGCCAGAAGATACTTCTGCAATGGCTTTTGAACGGCCTTGCTTCTGTCTGTGGTTCTGAGTAGATTCAGCTAAATCACTAATCAATTGCCAAGCTTCATCAGTGGTCTTGTACTTCTTCATAGACCCATTGCTGGCACTTTCCAATGTGGTCTTATCTTGGGGCCTCATACCTTGTGTGATATAGCTGAGTAGCACGATCTTGTCAATCATGTGGTGGAGGCATGCTTCCAGAAGATTATTGAAGCGCTCCCAGTATTCAAAGAGAGTCTCGTTGTCATCCTGAACAATTGTAGAGATATCCTTCCTCAGTTTATCAGTAACTTCAGATGGAAAGAATTTCTCCAGAAACTCCTTTCTGAGTGTATCCCAGTTGGATACATTTGCTAGAGGTTGAGTGTAGTACCACTCTCTTGCTTTTCCGTCAAGAGAGAACGAAAAAGCTTTCAGCAGAATTGAAGTTTTATCAGTGCCATCACGCCTGACAGTAGAACAGGCTGCCTGGAAATCTCTCAAGTGCTTGATAGGCTCTTGAGCAGGTAGGCCATGAAACTTGGGCATCAAATTTAACAGTGCGGTCTTTATTCCAAAATCCGTAGCTACCGCTGGATGATGCGCTTGAAACGGTTGCATTGTAAAATCAGGAGCTCCTTCCTCCGGAATGGTAACTCTTCTAGCTGCCATGTTTTCTGCATGTAAAACAACCGAATCAGTAGAACGGGGGCTGGTTTCTTCTTCAGATTCACTTTCAGATCCGCCCTCAGAGCGGGCTAACCTACGCTGTTCTCGCCTTATTCGTGAAACTGTTCTTTCAATTTCAGGATCGAATATTAGCAAGCGCGGATCAGGAAGTGAACGTGTCATTTGACGGAAGAAACATGCAGCTCATAGTAGCAAAATTAAATAAAATGCAAATAAATTAATTCTAATTAATAAAATTAGCATTCTATTGCAACTCCCCGGCAACGGCGCCAAAAATTGATGGGATGCAGAAGCTGGTGAATTAAAAATTTATTAAAATGGTTACATTGCAAGTATAGTTCTTAACTCACCGAAAATCTGCCTATCAATTTAGAAATATGTCACAGAGACTTTAAATTAAAATTACTGGGAGTTTTAAGTCCCAGGTCGTCTCCCAACGAGTTGCAGAAAAGTGTGCTGTTTTATTAATCAGATGTTTCAAGAAGTTGAGCTAAGTAAATTGGAATTTAAATTGAGGGATTTTAAATAATATAAATAAAAGCCTTGACTGGGAATTGATTGGTTAGAATCTCTATCATTGATGGAGTGATTTTTAAGATTGATTTATAATTAACGGTTATTCTGTTTGGTTATCCTTTACAAGGTAAGGGAAAGTCAAACAAGTTGGAATGCCAGATCTGTTCACAAGTTGCAACCCACTTAGTTCAAAGGGATTGGCGTCGGTGACAGGATAGCAATCCAACATTTAACCCAATTACAAATTTTCTTTCAATCCTTCCAACTCAAGAGTTCCTTTTAATCAACTCCCCATCAAGTAAGGAAACTACTCACGCATTGTAAATAAAGAATCCATAGCACATGAAAGGGAATTAAAAGAAGACATGATTATTGGAATGGAGAAATAAATTAAAATGGAAGAAATAATCCTTGTATCAAATAATCATGGAATGACAAGAATGACAAAATTGAACAAAACAAAGAACATGGAAGAATAAAACCAAGTTAAGAAAACAAACTAGAATGATGAAGTCTTGATGAGGAAATAACTCTTCTCAATGTTCCAATGCTCAGACCAATTGAAAATTAAAATCCTAAAAAACCTAAAGAGGAAAACCTAAGAGAGTGAAAACTTAAGAGAGTAAAAACTAAAACTAAAAACTGCTGAATGAATGTCTTTTGTTTTTGCATGTTCTCTGACTCTAGTCTGCTGTTCCGGGCCGAAAACTGGGCTGAAATGGGGTCCAAAATTGCCCCCAACGAATTCTGCAGATTATGCAGATCGCACATGTCACGCGATCGCGTCATCCATGCGGACGCGTCATTCGCGTTTTTCCTCGCCACGTGTTCGCGTCGTCCACGCTACCGCGTCGCTTGGGCTTTCCAATTCGCGCGGCCGCGTGAGCCGTGCGGCCGCGTCGCTGCGATTTGCTCTCCTTTGCACGGTCGCGTGAGCCATGCGACCGCGTCACTTCTCGCTGGTTATCTCCTCAAATTCTTGTGTTCCTTCCATTTTTTGCTAGCTTCCTTTCCAATCTCCAACTCATTCATGCCCTATAAAGTCTAAAACACTTAACACACAGATCACGGCATCGAATGGAATAAAGGAGAATAATTAAAGTCTCTAGGAAGCAGTTTTCAACATGTAATAAATTCAGGAAGAAAATCTAAATGCATGCTAATTTAATGAATAAGTGGGTAAGGATCATGATAAAACCACACAATTAAACACAATATAAACCATAAAATAGTGGTTTATCAGTACGCGTGGGTGACGCTTACGCGTCGCATGGCCGTTTCCGTTTGCACGCGCACGCGTGACCTGAGCGCACAGGTCACGTTCTGTTTTTCATTTCTTTCTTCTGTCTTCTCTCCTTTCTTATTCTTTCTTCCTCCCTTCTTACTTTCTTCTTCTCCATTTCTTCTACTTCTCATCCTTACTCTCTTTCATTCTCATTTACTTATTGCATTTGCATACTTTCATTCATTGCATTTCAACTTTGTGCATGCTTTTATTTTCTTTTCTAAATTCACTATTTTTCCATTGGTGTTGTATTTTCTACCCCACTGTTGACTATTTCTTCCATTATTCTGATGCTTAGTGACTTGTTTTACATTGTTGGGTGGTATTATTTATAGTCAATGCTAATCTTTCTGACACTTGTATTCCTTGTGCATTGACATGAATTTATATTCTCTTTCATGACGCATTCTCTCTCTCCCATTGTTGCAATTTTTTAACTATTGATATGCTATTTGTACATACTATTTTCTCACTTGCATGTTGTAGCTACCATGTAGTTGAGACCCTCATTATTTGGCATTAACCCACCCATATTATATTTGTTCTCTTATCTTTCTTTCTGGGTTACTTTTCTTCCTTTTTCTCTTCTTTCAGGATGGCCACCGAGAAGGGAAACAGAAGACTTCTAAATGCGGCAACAGATAAGTCCATCTACGTAATCTTTGGAGAAAAGCATCAGTTGTAGCACCCGTCCACTTGCACATCTTAGCATGCACTGAGGATGGTGCATTCTTGAAGTGTGGGGAGGTCGATACCGACTTCTGTGGGTTAGTTATTTTCTTCTCAACACCAATGTTTTATTTTCTTTGTTAGTTCATTGTTGCATTTGCATGTTGGATTGCATGTTTGTTCGATTTTGTGCATATTTTACCACTACTTGGTTAAAGTAATATTTTCTTTTTCAAAAAACTTTTTATAGCATTTCACTAATTTGAATTAAAATTTTTGTTAAACTTGCTTGAAGAATTTTATGTTGGAACATGGTTTAGAGCTCGAACACACAAAACCCAGTAAGATTTTGAGCCTATTCGATTGGTTGCATTTTATCAACCAATGTTTTATTTTTGGTGTGTGTTTTTCTCTCTATAATTGTGATCTTTGTCTTGCTTAATTCTATATTTCCATTGTTTGATGTATGCATGCATTTATGTGATTGAGGCCTTGTTTTACTAGCTTACATACCCATATAGCCTTACCCTTTTTAATTATCCTTTGTAAACCAATGTTGAGCCTTTTTAATCCCATTTGTTCTTTACTTTAGCTCATCACTAACTCTAAGCGGAAAACAATAATTTTGTTTAATGATTAATGCTTGTATGCTTATTTGGTGAATAACTCAAAATAGGCTTGGTACCCCTATTTTAAGTTAATAAGCATGCTTTAATATATTTCACTTATTTAGGGGGAATTATGCATGCTTGTTTTATATATAAAAAGAGGATATCAAATTCTTTTTGAAAGGGGGAAATATCTATTTTCATTGTTTTATAGGTGTTAGAAACTAAGGACTCGGATTGTAAAAGGTTTTGCGCGAGCACCTTGAAGCTTGGCAATAGTGGAACTTCTCAATAGCGATTGAGAAAGAAAGTGGATGTAGGACAAGGATTGTGCTGAACCACTCTAAATAGCGTTTGCATCTCTCCAAACTCATCTCTTCAATATTATTGTCTTTTACCTTTGAGCAAATAAATTGTGATCGAAAAGTAGCTTCGTAAGTACTTAAGGAATAGCTTAAGTCCGATTGGTGAAAAGCTTGATCAATTTATTTGAGTTGGTGTCTATTGGAAAGTAAAAGCTCCTTATAAATGCTTAACAATTGAGTTAAGCTCTTGGAAAAATACTAGTACAATAACACTTTTGTATATTGTCTTTAACTTTCGCAAAAAGATTCATTGTTGTTGCAATACTCAATTCACCCCCCCTCTTGAGTAATTGTGCATAGGTTCTACATAATGTCCTTAATTTGAATCCTTGGTTAGCTTAGACTAGTGAGAGTGTTCATGATTTAAGTGTGAGGAAGTTCGGTTTGGAAACATTTGGTTTGAGAATTGGATATTGTATATTCTTGTGAAAATATGCAAAATAATTGTTGAGCACATATTCTTGCATTCAATATCTTAATCGTATGTATTGAGAAAAACAAAAGAAAAGAAAAAAAAAGGAGAAAAAGAAAAAAAAAGAGCAAATAATAAAAAGGGACAAAATACCCCAAAGTAAATGGTGATAGCAATGCATATGTACTGTACTCGAAATTAGGATGAATGAATATGTGAAAAACATGGTTAATGGGTAGTTAGATTTTGCATGTGATAATATGGATTGTCTTGAGTTAGGTGGAAATTTTAGGTTAATTAAGATTCAAATTTTAGTCCACTTGACTAAATACAATCCTGCCTTGACCCTAACCCCATTACAACCCTTAAAAGACCTCTTGATATGTGTATTTGTGCATCAAATTATTTGTTGATTGGTAGAAGAAGAGCAAGCCTTAGAAAGCAAGGTTAGTAGAGAATTGATAGAATCGAATCTTAAACACTTGAGTGATTAGAGTGTATACGCTTCCGGTGAGGGTTCGATGCACGATTTCCTGTTCCTGGTTTTCATGAGCTATTTTCTTATGCAAGTCTACTTGTACTTTATTTTGATATTTAAATTAGTGGAATCCAGTTTATATTTATTCTTGGAGAATTTATTCACTTTTAAACCAAGTAGGAAAGAACATTTTGTATTTAGTTGCATTCATATAGATAGGTTGCATTTCATAAGTTTTACCATTCCTCTTCACTCCTTTATAGCTTCTCTTGAGCTTAGCATGAGGACATGCTAATGTTTAAGAGTGGGGAGATTGATAAAGCCCATTTTTAGGGTTTATCTTGTGCTTAATTTAATAGATTTTATCCATTATTCTCACACTTATTCATATAATTCGCATGTTTCACATTTTCTTTCCTAATTTTGTACTATGATTGAAAACATGCTTCTTTGGCCTTAAATTTGCTAATTTTAATCCCCTCTTATTACCAATCGATGTCGTGATATGTTTGCTGAGTGTTTTCAGGGATTATAGGGTAGGAATGGCTTAAAGGACGGAAAGGAAGCATGCAAAAGTGGAAGGAACGCAAGAAAATGATGTTTTGAGAAGCTGGCAACGACGCGTACACGTGGACGATGCGTACACATGACCAGTGCAGCAGATAAGCGATGCGTATGCATAATGGATGCGTACGCGTGACAAGCGCAAAGGCCCAGCGACGCGTACGTATGACTGATGCGTACGCGTGACAGAGCGTCACGTGCTGCATTATACAGAAGACGCTGGGGGCGATTTCTGGGCTCCTTTTGGCCCAGTTTCAAGCCCGAAAGTGAAGTTTAGAGGCTGCAGAGTGGGGCTGGATGGAAAAATCATTCATTCATACCATATTATTCACACATTAGGTTTTAGATGTAGTTTTCTAGAGAGAGAGGCTCTCTCCTCTCTAGAGGTTTTAGGGTTTTTAGCTTTAGTTCTTCTCAAATTCTGAATTCTATCTTATTTCAATTTAGTTTCTCTTCTACTTTTATTTGTTTTAGCATTCTAGTTTATCTGTTTCTCTTGTTGATCTCTTTATGTTGCTATTTTAGTTTATGAATTCTCATGTTAGATTTGATTTCCCTTTTAATGCAATTTGAGGTATTTCATGTTTATTGTCTCTTTCTTCATTTGTTAGTGTTGATTCCATGCTTTGGTTGTTTAGATTTTATTATTCCTTGTTAATTTTCTATGCTTTTCTTTTATGCCCACCAAGCGTTTGATAAAATACTTGGTTGGATTTTAATTTAGCTTTTTACATTCTTAACTTGGATTGATTATTTGGAGACTCTTGAATTATTAAATATCTTTTGTTGATTGGTGTTTGAAAGTTACTACTTGGCTTGAGCTTCACTAACTCTAATTTTTGATTAGGACTTGTGAACTTAAGTTAATTATTGCTCACTTGACTTTCCTTCATTTGTTAGAGGTTAACTAAGTGAGTGCAATTTACAATTACCATCACAATTGACATTGATAATGAGGATAGGAATTCCAATTATCAATCCTTGCTAGGACTTTTCTTAATTGTTAGTTTATTTTCTTGTCATTTTACTTTCTTGTTCCTTATTTCAAAACCCAAAAAAGATACAATCTCATAACCAATTATAAGTACACTTCCCTGCAATTCCTTGAGAGACAACCCGAGGTTTAATATTTCGGTTAATTTTATTGGGTTTGCTTAAGTGACAAACGAATGAAATTTGATTGAGGTTTAATTGTCGGTTTAGATCTATACTTGCAATGCGATTATTTTTGTGAAATTTTTTACCGAAGATTTTTCCCCCATCACTGCTGCATATGATCATGACTCTAAAAATAACTTAAAGAAAAATAAAATGAAAGAAAATAAAAATAATTATTTAAGGTTGGGTTGCCTCCCAACAAGCGCTTCTTTAACGTCATTAGCTTGACAGTTAGCTCCTTACAGAGGTGAGTATAGGCTCAGATTTTTGCCCCATACAGTGAACTTTCTTCCTGTCCTCTCATGAATGAGCTCCACGTGCTCTAGAGACAGGATACGACTCACAATATATGGTAAGACTGGCTTCTTGGTGAAGACAACTCTCATGCCAGGTGAGAGGCCTTCAGTTGGGACTTTCTTCTCCTTCCAGTTTTTAGGTACATTTTTCTTAGTACCTTTGTACTTAGAGCTTGTTGGTGGCTGCCCAACACCAAACTTAGAATTGATGTTTGGGGGCTCAGTAAAACTCTGCACAGAAAGAGAGGGTTGGAACACTAGGTGTTGCACAGTTATCTCTCTTTCATTTGAGGGTGAATTGGGATGAGGCATCTTGAACAAGATGTGGTCCTCCCCTAGTTGTAGAGTTGATGCCAGGGCATTTTGGCCAGTTTCACTGACCTTTTCTTTACTGTTTTAGGGTAATTTCATGCATTTTCTTAGTAAATAAGCAAGTTTTGGATAGAAATATACTTACATCTTGATTCAAGCAAACATGGTGAAATTTACATGATTTCATGAGAATTATGCATGAATTGAATGACAAAATGGATAATGCATGATCTCATGAATTGGAATAGAGCTTTGATGCACTTTATTTGCTTGATTTCAGGACAAAGGAAGCAAGGAAGAGCCACGTTAGTAGCCACGTTAGTCTAATTAACGTGACCACTAACGTGGAATGGGCATAAACTTTTGGCATTAATGAGAAAAGTGATCGCCAATAACGCCTTCGAAAGCCATCATAGCCCACGTTAGTTACCATGTTAGTTACATTAACGTGGGAGATAACATGGAAAGAAAAGAGGAGCTCCAACGTTAGTGGTAAAAGTGAACACCACTAAAATTCCAAAAGGCCATACATAAGCCACGTTAAGAGCCACGTTAATCTAATTAACGTGAACTCTAATGTGGGAGGAGGAAGAAATTGCCAACGTTAGTGACACTCACCTTTGTCACTAACGCTGGACTAGGCCAACCTTGTCCACGTTAGTGGTCACGTTAAGACCACTAACGTGAAGGGTAACGTGGAGCAAGGAGTGATAGGCCAACGTTAGTGACACTCACCTTTGTCACTAACGCTGGACTAGGCCAACCTTGTCCACGTTAGTGGTCACGTTAGTGCCACTAACGTTGAAGTTAACGTGGATCATTTTGGTTTGGAACGTTAGTGAAAAAGGTGATCATCACTAACGTTCTCGAACCCACATTTTCACTTAACGTTAACACCACTAACGTCCTAACTAACGTCCATGCCTAACTCACACTTTTTCTGCAAGAAAAGCCGAGCCCACTGAAGATTGTAACTGCTTCAACTCAAGATTGAAGGCCCATATCCAAGACTTGAAGAGCCAACTAGAAGATTAGAAGAGTAGTATATATAGGAGTAGTTTTGAACTAATAGAGAGCTTTTGGCATTTTGGAGAACTACACCCTGTATATTTTACTTTCTCTGTAATTTCTAGTTAATTTGACAATGCATTCTTCTTTATCTTCTTCCATTTCCAGAGCTATGAACAACTAAACCCCTTTTCATTAGGTTAGGGAGCTCTGTTGTAATTTGATGTATCAATAATTGTTTTCATTATTCTTCTTCTTTCTTTTCTCTTGATTTTACTAGAAGGCTTTCAATCTTCATCCAATTGGGTAGTTGTCTTGAAAAAGAAGCTATTCATACTTGGATCTCTTCGGAACCTTGGAAGAGGAATGAAGAGATCATGCTAGAAATGCTTTCTCATGTTGGACCAAATTGGGGTTTGGATGGATATAGTGACATATAATCCTACCAACACTTTGATTTGGGAATACATGTGGTATAATCAGTGACCTTACTTCATCTCTTCTCATAAGCAATTAGACCAAGGAATTGGCTATTGATTAAGATTTAAGAGATTGAATTACCAAGGAATTGGAATTCAATCACTTAAGATTGCCAAAGAGATCAATAAATGCATTGATTGAGGAAGAGATGAGAATGAACTTGATCCAGAGAATACATCATCTCCTGATCCCAATGAATCCCCCATTTCTGATCTTCCCCATTCTCTTTATTTTCTGCCATCTACTTTTATGCTCATTTTCCCAATTCCCCATTTAAGATTCTGCAATTTACTTTCCGCCATTTATATTCTGCTCTTTATTTCCAGCATTTATATTTTCTGTTATTTACTTTCCCGCCATTTATGTTTCTACAAATCTCAACTAAATTTCTGCTTAGCTCAACTAGAACATTCCTCTGATTAAAGTTGCTTGACCAATCAATCCCTGTGGGATTCGACCTCACTCTATTGTGAGTTTTTACTTCACGACAATTCGGTATACTTGCCGAAGGGAGATTTGTTGAGAGACAATCTGTGCATCAAGTTTATGGCGCTGTTGCCGGGGATTGATTTTGTATTAACAATGATTAAGTTGGTGGATAACTAGATTGAGCATTTTTCTTTTGTTTTGTTTAATTTTATTTGAGTGATTTACTTTCAGTTTTAGTTATTTTCGTCTCTTTACCCCTTACCTGTTTGTGGTGTTATCTTCAATTTTTTTTACAATTCAGTTCACTAACCCACTAACTATTTGATATATTGCATCACTCACACTAACAGCACCCCTAATAGGAGTAACTTCTCCATCAATTCTCTTTTCTGCTTTTTGCTCTGTTGGTTGTATGACAGGTAGAAGAAGCGGGGCTTCAACTTCCTTTGATTCTGAACCTGAGAGGACCTTCCTTAGATTAAGGAGGGAAGTAAGAGGAAAAAGAGTCGTTGGTATTGAGGAAGAGGAGGAGTATTTTGAACCAAACATGGAGGAGAATATGGAGAACCACCATGAAGAAGAGGCTCACAACCATGGCAGAGAAGGTCCAGCAAATCATGCTGGGCAAGAGAGAAGAGTTCTGGGCTCTTACATCAATCCAAACCCAAGAAATTGCGGAAGTAGGATCCAAAAACCAACCATACATGCCAATAACTTTGAACTAAAGCCACAGCTCATCACCCTTATGATGAGCGGACAATTTATACGCTTTTTGGCATTGTTTTTACATAGTTTTCAGTATGATTTAGTTAGTTTTCATTATATTTTTATTAGTTTTTAATTAAAATTCACATTTCTGGACTTTACTATGAGTTTGTGTGTTTTTCTGTGATTTCAGGTATTTTCTGGCTGAAATTGAGGGACTTGAGCAAAAATCAGATTCAGAGGTTGAAGAAGGACTACAGATGCGGTTGGATTCTGACCTCCCTACACTCAAAGTGGCTTTTCTGGAGCTACAGAACTCCAAATGGCGCGCTTCCAATTGCGATGGAAAGTAGACATCCAGGGCTTTTCAGAAATATATAATAGTCCATACTTTGCCCGAGTTTAGATGACGCAAACTGGCATTGAACGCCAGTTCCATGTTGCAGTCTGGCGTTCAGCGCCAGAAACAAGTTGCAAAGTGGAGTTCAACGCTAGAAACACGTTACAAACTGGCGTTCAACTCCAAAAATGACCTCTCCACGTGAAAGCTTCATGCTCAGCCCAACCACACACCAAGTGGGCCCCGGAAGTGGATTTCTACATCAATTACTTATTTCTGTAAACCCTAGTAACTAGTTTAGTATAAATAGGACTTTTTACTATTGTATTGACATCTTCGGATCATCTTTAGTTTCATCTTTAGATCACGTTTGGGGGCTGGCCATTCGGCCATGCCTGAACCTTCATCATTTATGTATTTTCAACGGTAGAGTTTCTACACACCATAGATTAAGGTGTGGAGCTCTGCTATTCCTCAAAGATTAATGCAAAGTACTACTATTTTTCTATTCAATTCAACTTATTCCGCTTTTAAGATATTCATTCGCACTTCAACATGAATGTGATGATCGTGACAAAGTCATCATCATTCCCCTATGAACGCGTGCCTGACAACCACTTCCGTTCTACCTTCGATTGAATGGATATCTCTTGGATATCTAATACAGGGGACCGAGTTCGAGTTATTAGTGTCTTCGTGGTATAAGTTAGAACCCATGGATGGCCATTCCTGAGATCTGGAAAGTCTAAACCTTGTCTGTGGTATTCCGAGTAGGATCTGGGAAGGGATGGCTGTGACGAGCTTCAAACTCGCGAGTGCTGGGCGTAGTGACAGACGTAAAAGGATAGTAAATCCTATTCCAGTATGATCGAGAACTGACAGATGATTAGCCATGTAGTGACAGCGCATTGGACCATTTTCACAGGAGGATGAGATGTAGCCATTGACAACGGTGATGCCCTACATAAAGCTTACCATGGAAAAGAGTAGGATTGATTGGATGAAGACAACAGGAAAGCAGAGATCAGAGGAACGAAAGCATCTCTATACGCTTATCTAAAATTCTCACCAATGAATTACATAAGTACCACTATCCTATTTTATATTTTATTTATTTTCATCCACTATAATTTCTTAATACAATTTAATCCGCCTGACTGAGATTTACAAGGTGACCATAGCTTGCTTCAAGCCGACAATCTCTGTGGGATCGACCCTTACTCACGTAAGGTGTATTACTTGGATGACCCAGTGCTCTTGCTGGTTAGTTGTACGAAGTTGTGAAACAGATATAAGATCATGAACGTCCGTATTGAGTTTTTAGCGCCATTACCAAGGAATGGAATGATCAGGATTTCGCACACCAAGTTTTTGGCACCATTGCCGGGGATTGTTCGAGTTTGGACAACTGACGGTTCATCTTGTTGCTCAGATTAGGTAATTTTCTTTTTCGTTTTATTTTCAAAAAAAAAATTTAAATATTTTCAAAAATATTTTTATTTAGAATTTTTAAGAATGAATTCTAGTGTTTCAGATGATGCTTCTATCATCACAGGAGCTAGTTGATTCCCATCAATTTGGATGCATTGAGTCAATTTTGTGTTTTTCTCTTTCTTCATTAAAAATTCAAAAATATCTTTCCCTTTTTCTTCTCATCAAATTTGAAAATTTGAGTTGACTTTTTCAAAAATTTTTAAAATCAAGTTGTTTCTTATGAGTCAAATCAAATTTTCAATTTAAAAATTCTATCTTTTGCAAATCTTTTTCAAAAATAAAATCTTTTTCAAAATTTCTTTCTAATATTTTCGAAAATTTTTCAAATTAATTTTCAAAAATCTTTTTCTTAATTTTAGTTCATGATTTTCGAATTAGTTACTAACATTTAATGTGATTGATTCAAAAATATTAAGTTGTTACTTGCCTAGTAAGAAAGGTTCAATCTTTAAACTCTAGAATCATATCTTTTTAGTTTCTTGTTAGTCAAGTAATCAACTTTAGTTTTCAAAATCAAATTTTTTTAATTTTCTTTTCAAATCTTTTTCAAATTAAAATTTCAATCATATCTTTTTCAAATTCAATTTCAAAATCTTTTCTAACTTCTTATTTTTTTAAAATTGATTTTCAAATCTTATCTTTTTGTTTCAATCATATCTTTTTAAATTTCAATCATATCTTTTTCAAAAACAAAATTCAAAACTTTTTCAATCAATCTTATCTTTTTGTTTCAATCATATCTTTTTCAAAACTACCTAACTAATCATCTCTCTTATTTTCGAAAATTCCCTCTCTCCTTTTTCAAAATTCCTTTTTAATTAACTAATTGTTTTAATTTTAATTTAATTTCAACTTTAATTTTTTAAATCTAACTTTCAATTTTAATTTTTATTTTAATTAAATTTCGAAATTCTCTCTCTCTCATCTCCTTCTATTTATTTATTCATCTACTAACACTTCTCTCCCATCCAAAAATTCGAACACCACCTCCTTCTCTGTGTTCGAGTTTTTCCTCTTCTCTTCTTTACATTACATTCTTTTCTTTTTCTACTCACACAAAGGAATCACTATACTGTGACATAGAGGATTCCATATTTTCTTTGTTATTCCCTTCTTTGTCATATGAGCAGGATCAAGGACAAGAATATTCTTGTTGAAGCAGATGCTGAACCTGAAAAGACTCTGAAAAGGAAACTAAGAGAAGCTAAAATACAACAACCTAAAGACAACCTTACAGGAATTTTCGAACAAGAAGAGGAGATGGTAGCTGAAAATAATAATAATGCAAGGAGGATGCTTGGTGACTTTACTGCACGTAATTCCAATTTACATGGAAGAAGCATCTCCATTCCTGCCATTGGAGCAAACAATTTTGAGCTGAAACCTCAATTAGTTTCTCTGATGCAACAGAACTGCAAGTTTCATGGACTTCCATCTGAAGATCCTTTTCAGTTCTTAACTGAGTTCTTGCAGATCTGTGATACTGTTAAGACCAATGGGGTTGACCCCGAGGTCTATAGGTTTATGCTTTTCCCGTTTGCTGTAAGAGACAGAGCTAGAGTGTGGTTGGACTCTCAACCCAAAGATAGCCTGAACTCTTAGGATAAGCTGGTCACGACTTTCTTAGCAAAGTTCTTTCCTCCTCAAAAGCTGAGTAAGCTTAGAGTGGATGTTCAAACCTTCAGACAGAAAGAAGGTGAATCCCTCTATGAAGCTTGGGAGAGATATAAGCAACTGACCAAAAAGTGTCCTTCTGACATGCTTTCAAAATGGACCATCCTGGATATATTCTATGATGGTCTGTCTGAATTAGCTAAGATGTCATTGGATACTTCTGCAGGTGGATCCATTCACCTAAAGAAAACGCCTGCAGAAGCTCAAGAACTCATTGACATGGTTGCTAATAACCAGTTTATGTACACTTCTGAGAGGAATCCTATGAGTAATGGGAAGCCTCAGAAGAAGGAAGTTCTTGAAATTGATACTCTGAATGCCATATTGGCTCAGAATAAAATATTAACTCAGCAAGTCAATATGATTTCTCAGAGTCTGAATGGAATGCAAGCTGCATCAAACAGTATTCAAGAGGCATCTTCTGAGGAAGAAGCTTATGATCCTGAGAACCTTGCAATAGCAGAGGTGAATTACATGGGTGAACCCTATGGAAATACCTATAATCCCTCATAGAGAAATCACCCAAATCTCTCATGGAAGGATCAACAAAAGCCTCAACAAGGCTTTAATAATGGTGGAAGAAACAGGTTTAGCAATAGCAAGCCTTTTCCATCATCCACTCAGCAAAAGACAGAGAGTTCTGAGCAGACCCCATCTAGCTTGGCAAACATAGTCTCTGATCTATCTAAGGCCACTCTAAATTTTATGAATGAAACAAGGTCCTCCATTAAAAATTTGGAAGCACAAGTGGGCCAGCTGAGTAAAGGAATCACTGAAACCCTTCCTAGTACTCTCCCAAGCAATACAGAAGAGAATCCAAAAGGAGAGTGAAAGGCCATTGAATTGATTACCATGGTCGAACCTGTAAGGGAGGAAGAGGACGTGAATCCCAGTGAGGAAGACCTCCTGGGACGTCCAGAGATTAATAAGGAGCTTTCCTCTGAGGAACCAAAGGACTCTGAGGCTCATCTGGAGACCATAGAGATTCCATTAAACCTCCTTGTGCCATTCATGAGCTCTGATGAGTATTCTTCTTCTGAAGAGAATGAGGATGTTACTGAAGAGCAAGTTGCCAAGTACCTTGGTGCAATCATAAAGCTAAATGCCAAATTATTTGGTAATGAGACTTGGGAAGATGAACCTCCCTTGCTCACCAATGAACTGAGTGATCTGGATCAACTGAGATTGCCTCAGAAGAAACAGGATCCTGGAAAGTTCTTAATACCTTGTACCATAGGCACCATGACCTTTGAGAAGGCTCTATGTGACCTTGGGTCAGGGATAAACCTCATGTCCCTCTCTGTAATGGAGAAACTGGGAATCTTTGAGGTACAAGCTGCCAGAATCTCACTAGAGATGGCAGACAACTCTAGAAAGCAGGCTTATGGACTAGTAGAGGACGTGTTAGTAAAGGTTGAAGGCCTTTATATCCCTGCTGATTTCATAATCCTGGATACTGGGAAGGATGAGGATTAATCCATCATTCTTGGAAGACCCTTCCTAGCCACAGCAAGAGCTGTGATTGATGTGGACAGAGGAGAATTGATCCTTCAACTAAATGAGGATAACCTTGTGTTTAAAACTCAAGGATCTCCTTCTGTAACCATGGAGAGGAAGCATGAAAAGCTTCTCTCACTGCAAAGTCAACCAAAGCCCCCACAGTCAAACTCTAAGTTTGGTGTTGGGAGGCCTCAGTCAAACTCTAAGTTTGGTGTTGAACTCCCATATCCAAACTCTAAGTTTGGTGTTGGGAGTCTATAAAATTGACCTGATCACCTGTGTGGCTCCTTGAGAGCCCACTGTCAAGCTATTGACATTAAAGAAGCGCTTGTTGGGAGGCAACTCAATTTTTATTTATCTAATTTTATTTTTATTTTTATTGTTCTTTCATGTTTTATTAGGTTCATGATCATGTAGAGTCACAAAATAAATCCAAAAATTAAAAACAGAATCAAAAACATCAGAAGAAAAATCACACCCTGGAGGAAGGACTTACTGGCATTTAAACGCCAGTAAGGAGCATCTGGCTGGCGTTTAACGCCAGAACAGAGCATGAAACTGGCGTTAAACGCCAGAAACAAGCAGCATTTTGGCGTTTAAACGCCAGGAATACACCCTGAGAATAGCTAGCGCTGAACACCAGAAACAAGCATGAAGCTAGCGTTCAACGCCAGAAACATGCTGCACATGGGGGTTGAACGCCCAGAATAAGCATCACTTCGGCGTTTAAATGCCAGAAATACATGCAAAGGCATTTTGCATGCCTAATTGGTGAAGGGATGTAAATCCTTGACACCTCAGGATCTGTGGACCCCACAGGATCTGTGGACCCCACAGAATCCCCACATACCTCCACTCACCTTCCCTCCATATAATCCTATATCACCCTTTCCCGAGAACCCTTCACCAATCACCTCAATCTCTCATCCCTTCTGTTTTCCATTCACCACTCACATCCATACACCCCACCTACCTTCAAAATTCAAAATCTCTTTCCCACCCAATCCCACCCATATAGCCGAATACACATATCCCTCCATCTCCTCCGTATCTTCTTCTTCTTCTTCTATTCTTTCTTTTTTTGCTTGAGGGCGAGCAACATTCTAAGTTTGGTGTGGTAAAAGCATAGCTTTTTTTTGTTTTGTTTTTCCATAACCATTGATGGCACCTAAGGCCAGAGAAACCTCTAGAAAGAGGAAAGGGAAGACAAAAGCTTCCACCTCCGAGTCATAGGAGATGGAGAGATTCATCTCAAGGGTCTATAGCTCAGTGGTAGAACATTTGACTGCAAATCAAGAGATCCCTGAGATACCTCAGGGGATACATTTTCCTCCACACAATTATTGGGAGCAACTAAGGGTGGAACATCAAGAGCACTCCATCATCCTTCATGAAATTAGAGAAGATCAAAGAGCAATGAGGGAGGAGCAACAAAGACAAGAAAGAGACATAGAGGAGCTCAAAAGCACCATTGGTTCTTCAAGAAGAGGAAGACGCCACCCTCACTAAGGTAGACTCATTCCTTAATCTCTTTGTCTATTTATTTTACTGTTTTTCGATTTTTGAGCTTTATGTTTATTTATGTTTTTGTCTTATTACATGATCATTAGTAGTTAAGTGTCTATGCCTTAAAGTTATGAATGTCCTATGAATCCATCATCTTTCTTAAATGAAAAATGTTTTAATTACAAAAGAACAAGAAGTACATAGTTTCAAATTCATCCTTGAAACTAGTTTAATTATCTTGATGTGGTGACAATACTTTTTGTTTTCTGAATGAATGCTTGAACAGTGCATATATCTTTTGAAGTTGTTGTTTAAGAATGTTAAATATGTTGGCTCTTGAAAGAATGATGAACAGGAGAAATGTTATTTGATAATCTGAAAAATCATAAAAATGATTCTTGAAGCAAGAAAAAGCAGTGAATACAAAAGCTTGCAGAAAAAAACAGATATAGGGGAAAAAAAAAGGAAAAGAAAAAGCAAGCAGAAAAAGCCAAAAGCTCTTAAAACCAAAAGGCAAGAGCAAAAAGCCAATAGTCCTTAAAACCAAAAGGCAAGGGTAATAAAAAGGATCCAAGGCTTTGAGCATCAGTAGATAGGAGGGCCTAAAGGAATAAAATCCTGGCCTAAGTGGCTAAACCAAGCTATCCCTAACCATGTGCTTGTGGCGTGAAGGTGTCAAGTGAAAACTTGAGACTGAGCGGTTAAAGTCAAGGTCCAAAGCAAAAGAAGAGTGTGCTTAAGAACCCTGGACACCTCTAATTGGGGACTTTAGCAAAGCTGAGTCACAATCTGAAAAGGTTCACCCAGTTATGTGTCTGTGGCATTTATGTATCCGGTGGTAATACTGGAAAACAAAGTGCTTAGGGCCACGGCCAAGACTCATAAAGTAACTGTGTTCAAGAATCAACATAATGAACTAGGAGAATCAATAACACTATCTGAACTCTGAGTTCCTATAGATGCCAATCAATCTGAACTTCAATGGATAAAGTGAGATGCCAAAACTATTCAAGAGGCAAAAAGCTACAAGTCCCGCTCATCTGATTGGAGCTATGTTTCATTGATAGTTTGGAATTTATAGTATATTCTCTTCTTTTTATGCTATTTGATTTTTAATTGCTTGGAGACAAGCAACAATTTAAGTTTGGTGTTGTGATGAGTGGATAATTTATATGCTTTTTGGCATTATTTTTACATAGTTTTCAGTATGATTTAGTTAGTTTTCATTATATTTTTATTAGTTTTTAATTAAAATTCACATTTTTGGACTTTACTATGAGTTTGTGTGTTTTTCTATGATTTCAGGTATTTTCTGGCTAAAATTGAGGGACTTGAGCAAAAATCAGATTCAGAGGTTGAAGAAGGACTGCAGATGCTGTTGGATTCTGACCTCCCTGCACTCAAAGTAGATTTTCTGGAGCTACAGAACTCTAAATGGCGTGCTTCCAATTGCGTTGGAAAGTAGACATCCAGGGCTTTCCAGAAATATATAATAGTTTATACTTTTCTCGAGTTTAGATGACGCAAACTGGCGTTGAACGCCAGTTCCATGTTGTAGTCTGGCGTTCAGCGCCAGAAACAAGTTGCAAAGTGGAGTTCAACGCCAGAAACACGTTACAAACTGGCGTTCAACTCCAAAAATGACCTCTCCACGTGAAAGCTTCATGCTCAGCCCAAGCACACACTAAGTGGGCCCCGGAAGTGGATTTCTACATCAATTACTTATTTCTGTAATCCCTAGTAACTAGTTTAGTATAAATAGGACTTTTTACTATTGTATTGACATCTTCGGATCATCTTTAGTTTCATCTTTAGATCACGTTTGGGGGCTGGCCATTCGGCCATGCCTGAACCTTCATCACTTATGTATTTTCAACGGTAGAGTTTCTACACACCATAGATTAAGGTGTGGAGCTCTGCTGTTCCTCAAAGATTAATGCAAAGTACTACTATTTTTCTATTCAATTCAACTTATTCCGCTTCTAAGATATTCATTCGCACTTCAACATGAATGTGATGATCGTGAAAAAGTCATCATCATTCTCCTATGAACGCGTGCCTGACAACCACTTCCGTTCTACCTTCGATTGAATGGATATCTCTTGGATATCTAATACAGGGGACCGAGTCCGAGTTATTAGTGTCTTCGTGGTATAAGTTAGAACCCATGGATGGCCATTCCTGAGATCCGGAAAGTCTAAACCTTGTCTGTGGTATTCCGAGTAGGATCTGGGAAGGGATGGCTGTAACGAGCTTCAAACTCGTGAGTGCTGGGCGTAGTGACAGACACAAAAGGATAGTAAATCCTATTCCAGTATGATCGAGAACCGACAGATGATTAGCCATGCAATGACAGCGCATTGGACTATTTTCACAGGAGGATGGGATGTAGCCATTGACAACAGTGATACCCTACATAAAGCTTGCCATGGAAAGGAGTAGGATTGATTAGATGAAGACAGCAGAAAAGCAGAGATCAGAGGAACGAAAGCATCTCTATACGCTTATCTGAAATTCTCACCAATGAATTACATAAGTACCACTATCCTATTTTATATTTTATTTATTTTCATCCACTATAATTTCTTAATACAATTTAATCCGCCTGACTGAGATTTACAAGGTGACCATAGCTTGCTTCAAGCCGACAATCTCCGTGGGATCGACCCTTACTCACGTAAGGTTTATTACTTGGACGACCCAGTGCACTTGCTGGTTAGTTGTATGAAGTTGTGAAACAGATATAAGATCATGAATGTGCGTATTGAGTTTTTAGCACCGTTACCAAGGAATGGAATGATCACGATTTTGCACACCACCTTGTTCAGAACAACTGTTCATTTGGAGGAAGTGTCCAAGAAGAGCCCAATCAACATCTCACCACCTTCCTAAGGATATGTGATACTGTGAAGTCTAATGGTGTTCATCCTGACACCTATAGATTGCTTTTGTTCCCCTTTTCACTCAAGGACAAAGCATCTAAATGGCTGGAATCTTTCCCGAAAGAGAGTTTAACAACCTGGGAAGATGTGGTGAACAAATTCTTGGCGAGATTCTACCCTCCTCAGAGAATTAACAGGTTGAGAGCTGAAGTACAAACATTCAGGCAACAAGATGGTGAAACTCTCTATGAAGCCTGGGAGAGGTTTAAGGACCTGACAAGAAGGTGCCCACCAGACATGTTCAATGAATGGGTGCAGTTACATATTTTCTATGAGGGTCTTTCTTATGAATCAAAGAAGGCAGTAGACCACTCATCTGGGGGATCTCTGAACAAGAAGAAGACCATTGAAGAAGCCATAGATGTCATTGAGACTGTAGCTGAGAATGATTACTTCTATGCTTCTGAAAGGGCAATACTAGAAGAGTGATGGAACTGAACAACATGGATGCACTGCTGGCTCAAAACAAGATGATCACTAAGCAGCTGGCTGACTTTACCAAGAAGATTGAAAGAAACTAAGTCGCAGCAGTCACCACCTCATCAGCAGCTCAAGAAGGAGTGAATGCAGAGGATGAAAGCAACCAGGAGCAAGCCAATTACATTGGGAACTCACCTAGGCAGACCCATGATCCATACTCCAAAACTTATAATCCTGGTTGGAGGAACCACCCAAACTTTGGGTGGGGAAATCAACAAGATCAAGGCCAAGATCAGAGACGTCACAACTCCAACAACAATGCAGCTCACCAACATTCCACATAGAGATCATATCAGCACCCACCTAACAATACCTCTCAACATCCATATCAAAACCAAAATGGCCCTTCTCATCCCTCCAATCTCAACTCACCATCATTCGAAGATAGACTCTCCAGAATCGAGACTCTACTTGAAGGCATATGTAAGGAAATCCAAGATAACAAGGTGTTCAAGGAGGAGGTGCGAGCCAATATAAAAAACCAGGGAGACACCATCAAGAGGATGGAATTTCAAGTGGGATATCTCTCTGAGAAGATTCCCAAACCTATTGACAGTTTTCCAAGTGACACAGAGAAAAACCCGAGAGGTGAAGCAAAGAAAGTGAGATGGGAAGAATGCAAGATGGTCACTATAAGTGATAAGGGGACTGAGGAAGAGCTGAACAGACCCTTAGAACACTCTGAAGATACTTCAGCAGAGAAGCAGGAAGAGGGTAACCTTGAAACCAAAACTACACAGAAGGAGATTCTGAAACTCTATGCACCTTTTCCCCAAAGACTCAAAGGTGGTGTAGAAAAGAGAATATACTCAAAGTTCATCGACATGTTTGCATCCCTTCATGTAAACATACCATTTATCAAGGCTCTCCAACAAATGCCCTTATACATTAAGTGTATGAAGGAGCTGCTGACCAGGAAAAGCTCACTCAGAGGAGGGCAAATAATAGTGATGAATAAAGAGTGCAGTGCTCTCATTCAACCAGAGTTGCCTACAAAAAGGACAAAAAGGAAGGATCCAGGGAGTTTTCACATCTCCTGTACCATAGGAGAAACAAGGTTTGATAAAGGACTCTGTGACCTGGGAGCAAGCATCAACTTAATGCCTTTATCCCTCATGAAGAAGCTGCAGATCAATGAGCTAACACCCACAGACGTAGTCATCAAGCTGGCTGACAAAACTCAAAAACAAGCAGTAGGAGTGGTTGAAAACGTGTTGGTAAAGGTTGGGAACTACTTCCTTCCCACAGACTTTGTCATATTGGAAATGGAAGAGAGTTACCTCCACCCAATCATATTGGGAAGACCATTCCTAGCCACAGCCAGAGCACTTATAAATGTGGAGCGAGGAGAGCTAATACTGAGGATACATGATGAACAACTCGCATTCAATATCTTCAAACCCTCATAAGAAGCAGATCAAGAAAACAAGGAACCAAGGAATACAGTTTCAACTAAACCTTAAGTACTTGGAACGAAATAATTGATGAAATTTTCGTATATTTTTTACCCAACGGAGGGTACTTCGTGAAGAAATCGCTGTGATCGAACTGCAAGACGGAAACAGTCTCACCAACCATTATGAAGTTTAGAAGAGGGGAGCGTCACGTAGATAGAGGTAACCGAAGTAATTCCTAGAGGTGTACAAGATTCCTCTCTTAAGACGACTACCACTTTTGAAATCCGTCGACTCTACCCTACCACCCCTCTACTCCACCTTATCGATCCTCTACTCGACTCTAGTGAAATAGGGGACCTCTCTTTAGGAGACATCCCTAGAAGAACAAGGAGGTAGGGGAACCTCGGAAGAAGGAACAAAGAAAATTGCTATGGGACGAGAAACACCGGAGGAAAGGGTCCCTTTAAAACAACGACCAGAGTATACTAAGACTACCCAAACCGAGGAGAACCCAAAGGAAATCGACAACGTGGAAGACTGACAAAACAAATGGTTGGCTTCCCTAAAGTCCCACATGACAAACACGAAGCCACGAACAAAGAAAGTGGTCACATAGTAACACTAGAA
>NC_029785.2:75373349-75375542 GCF_000816755.2 Arachis ipaensis
TCAACCATCCACACTTTTACAAATACAAAATCAAAGGCCACTTATGGCATCATCGAGCTCTAAAAGAAGAAAAGGGAAGGAGCCTATGGAGCAACGCCCTTTCGATGAGAAGAAATTTAGAACCTTTTACCATGCATTGCAATTCGGGTGGATGGCTGATAAGGAGATCATATATGAGCTAGGCTTTCAAGTCAAGAAAACTGAGTGCCCTGAAATTGCAGAGAAGGTGGAAAAGAGAAGATGGGATCTCCTCACTGATCCGGTCACAAAAGTAAACACAACTCTTGTGAGAGAATTTTATGCAAATGCAGTCAGGTATGATAGGGTGGATGAGTCCTATATAAACTTTGTAAGAGGAACAACAGTGGACTTTAGTCCCATGAGCGTCATGAGGGTGTTAAAGCTACGAACTATACCATTCGCAGAAGAGAGCTATCAATCCAGAATAGACAGCAGTCCCAATTATGACCAGATATTGCAAGATATTTGCGTACAAGGAGCTGATTGGGTACAAGATTCCCAGAGGAAGCCCAAGTTCATCAAGAGAGGGGACCTCACTCCCGAAGCAGAGGGGTGGTTCGAAATTATAAGGAGATCCATCCTCCCCACCGGAAACAACTCAGAGGTGAATCTTAAGAGAGCAACAATGGTGCAATGTATACTTAAAGGGGGAGAGATCAAGGTTCATGAACTCAGAGCCCAAGGCATTAGGAAGATGGCTGAGAAAAGCGATTCTGGGGGAAGGTTAGGCTACCCCAGCACTATTTTCCGTCTGTGTGACAGGGCTGGGGTGGTGTTCGAAGATGAGAACCCCGAATGGATAAAAGCTGGCATCCCAATTACTGTTCGACGGATGCATGCTGTTACATCTCTCCTACCTCAACGAAGGCTAAAAAAGAGGACAACCCATCAAGTTGTAGAAGAACAAGACCCAGAGGAGCAAGCCCCAGCCACTTTGGACATGCACTAATTACAGGTAGCCATTGATGGCTTATCTAGACAATACGTGGAGAATCAAGGGGCACAGAAAGAGCTTCAACTACAAATGATGGACCGCCAAGAAGAATCATTCTCCAGATGGATGAATCAACAGGAGGAGTGGCAAAAGCAATTGATGGAGCAGCAACTGGAACAAGGGAGACAATGGGATGAATCTTTCCAAAGGATGAATCAAAAGCAAGATCAACAACAAGAAGCCATCCAAAAGCCAATCTACATCCAAGCACATCAAGGTGCACACATACATGAGATGCATCGGAAACAAAGAGAACAGGCAGAACTCTTCGACGAACACAGGGCATTCTCAGAAGGAGTTTACATGAGTGAGACTGGACATCATGTGAACACTCAAGCTAGACTCGGATACTTAGTCAGACAACTGCCTATATTGCATCCGGGAATCACAAGATATGAAGAAGTGAATAATGAATTAGCGCGAGAAGAAAGAGAAAGAGTCGAAAGGAGTCATGAATCAGTAAGGAAAGCACTTGAGGATTGGAAAAGAGCCAGAATGACACGGATACAAGGAAACACAAGTGGACACAAAGAGGACAAACAAGAGAGAGAGCATGGGCATCCCCAAGAGTAAAAGGTGGTGGAGTTCCCTCTTCGTTTTATCTTTTTCAAGTCTAAATAAGAAAAATCATGTATGAAATAGAACATGCTTCCATAGTAGCTTAAGAATTTTCAATTCTGTCTTTAGCATTTTCAGTTATTAAGTCTATGTGTGCTGGTCCAAGTTACCTATTTTCATTTTCATCCTACTTACTTGTATGCTTGCCCCTTGAATTCAATGAAAGAGAATGTTATGAAAGAAACTAGAGTAGGGGTCATATGGTGAAGTAAGTCCTCAAGGTTTGTGGTGGGATAATAGATTAGCTAAGTTGGATCACCTATAAGGTATGAGGGCACTCATGTGTATTGAATTATATGCTTGAAACACATCCTATGAGATTAGCCAAACAACAAGATCCTAATAAGAAAAAGAGAAAGAACAATAAGAGTTTGAAAAAGAAAGAAAAATAATAAGAAATAAGGCTAGGCACCAAGGGTTTGAATACTGAGGCATATGTCTGTGGTGCTCTTGTGGAAAGGATATGCTTGGATGACTAAGCTCTCAGGGGTGCCTTATCACTTGGTAACTTGGGTTAACTAACCCGGGATTATCAGCTGAAAGTCCACTATCAAGAGCAA
>NC_029785.2:75375633-75378380 GCF_000816755.2 Arachis ipaensis
CCTGGAAACCAGTAAAGGAATGAACCTAAGTTGCTATGCATGAAACCCCATAAACCAAGAGCTTTACTTCTATAATAAGAATGTGTTTCTCTCGTTCTTTCATTCATCATTCTGATGTTTCAGTACTTGCTTAGGGACAAGCAAGCTTTAAGTTTGGTGTTGTGATGCCAGGGCATTTTAGCCAGTTTTACTAACCTTTTCTTTACTGTTTTAGGGTAGTTTCATGCATTTTCTTAGTAAATAAGCAAGTTTTGGGTAGAAATACACTTACATCTTGATTCAAGCAAACATGGTGAACTTTACATGATTTCATGAGAATTATGCATGAATTGAATGACAAACTAGATAATGCATGATCTCATGACTTGGAATAGAGCTTTGATGCACTTTATTTACATGATTTCAGGACAAAGGAAGCAAGCAAGAGCCACGTTAGTAGACACGTTAGTCTAATTAACGTGACCACTAACGTGGAATGGGCATAAACTTGTGGCGTTAATGAGAAAAGTGATCGCCAATAACGCCTTCGAAAGCCATCATAGCCCACGTTAGTTGCCACGTTAGTTACATTAACATGGGAGCTAACGTGGAAAGAAAAGAGGAGCTCCAACGTTAGTGGTAAAAGTGAACACCACTAACGTTCTAAAAGGCCATACATAAGCCATGTTAAGAGCCACATTAATCTAATTAACGTGAACTCTAACATGGGAGGAGGAAGAAATTGCCAACGTTAGTGACACTCACCTTTGTCACTAACATGGACTAGGCCAACCTTGCCCACATTAGTGGTCACGTTAAGACCACTAACGTGAAGGGTAACGTGGAGCAAGGAGTGATAGGCCAACGTTAGTGACACTCACCTTTGTCACTAACGTTGGAGATGGCAATTACCACCACGTTAGTGGCCACGTTAATCTAATTAACGTGAACTCTAACGTGGGAAGGAGGGGCGTTTGGAGCGTTAGTGACAAAGGTAAGTGTCACTAACGCTCTCGAAGCTTAGGCATGCCCACGTTAAGGGTCACGTTAGTTATACTAACGTGAAATCTAACGTGGGGAAAAAAGGCAATTAGCAACGTTATTGGAAAAGGTGAATTCCAATAACGTTGGCGAAGGACCAAGAGGCAACATTAGTGGTCACGTTAGTGCCACTAACGTTGAAGTTAACATGGATCATTTTGGTTTGGAACGTTAGTGAAAAAGGTGATCGTCACTAACGTTCTCGAACCCACATTTTCACTTAACGTTAACACCACTAACGTCCTAACTAACGTCCATGCCTAACTCACACTTTTTCTGCAAGAAAAGCTGAGCCCACTGAAGATTGTAACTGCTTCAACTCAAGATCGAAGGCCCATATCCAAGACTTGAAGAGCCAACTAGAAGATCAGAAGAGTAGTATATATATGAGTAGTTTTGAACTAATAGAGAGCTTTTGGCATTTTGGAGAACTACACCCTATATATTTTACTTTCTCTGTAATTTCTAGTTAATTTGACAATGCATTCTTCTTTATCTTCTTCCATTTCCAGAGCTATGAACAACTAAACCCCTTTTCATTGGGTTACGGAGCTCTGTTGTAATTTGATGGATCAATAATAGTTTTCATTATTCTTCTTCTTTCTTTTCTCTTGATTTTACTAGAAGGCTTTCAATCTTCATCCAATTGGGTTGTTGTCTTGGAAAAGAAGCTATTCATACTTGGATCTCTTCGGAACCTTAGAAGAGGAATGAAGAGATCATGCTAGAAATGCTTTCTCATGTTGGACCAAATTGGGGTTTGGATGGATATAGTGACATATAATCCTACCAACACTTTGATTTGGGAATACATGTGGTATAATCAGTGACCATACTTCATCTCTTCTCATGAGCAATTAGACCAAGGAATTGGCTATTGATCAAGATTTGAGAGATTGAATTACCAAGGAATTAGAATTCAATCACTTAAGATTGCCAAGGAGATCAATGAATGCATTGATTGAGGAAGAGATGAGAATGAACTTGATCCGGAGAATACAACATCTCCTGAGCCCAATGAATCCCCATTTCTGATCTTACCCATTCTCTTTATTTTCTACCATCTACTTTTATGCTCATTTTCCCAATTCTCCATGTAAGATTCTGCAATTTACTTTCCTCCATTTACATTCTGCTCTTTATTTCCAGCATTTATATTTTCTATTATTTACTTTTGCGCCCTTTACGTTTCTGGAAATCTCAACTAAATTTTTTCTTAGCTCAACTAGAACATTCTTCTGATTAAAGTTGCTTGACCAATCAATCCCTGTGGGATTTGACCTCACTCTATTGTGAGTTTTTACTTGACGATAATTCGGTATACTTGCCAAAGGGTGATTTATTGAGAGACAAGTTTCCGTGCATCAAGAGTCAGTTCTCCATTAGCCACATCAATGATAGCATTGGCAGTGGCTAGGAAAGGTCTTACAAGGATGACAAAGTCATCCTCAGCCTCTCCAATATCCAAGACTATTAAGTTTGCAGGGAGGTAGTGATCTTCAACTTTTACCAAGATATCCTCCACTAAGCCATATGGCTTTTTCATGGTCTTGTTTGCCATCTCTAACGAGATGTTTGCAGCTTATACCTCAAGAATTCCCAACTCTCCATTACAGAGAGTGGCATAAGGTTGATGCTTGACCCTAAGTCACACAGAGCCTCGTCAAAGGTCATGGTGCCTATGTTGCAATGGATCAGAAAGCGTCCAGGATCTAGAAGCTTCTGTG
>NC_029785.2:75378775-75380629 GCF_000816755.2 Arachis ipaensis
AAGACTTGAAGAGCCAACTAGAAGATCAGAAGAGTAGTTTATATAGGAGTAGTTTTAAACTAGGAGGGGGCTTTTGGTATTTTGGAGAACTACACTCTGTATATTTTACTTTCTCTGTAATCTCTAGTTTAATTTGACAATGCATTCTTCTTTATCTTCTTCCATTTCCAGAGCTATGAACAACTAAACCCCTTTTCATTGGGTTAGGGAGCTCTGTTGTAATTTGATGGATCAATAATAGTTTTCATTATTCTTCTTCTTTCTTTTCTCTTGATTTTACTAGAAGGCTTTCAATCTTCATCCAATTGGGTTGTTGTCTTGGAAAAGAAGCTATTCATACTTGGATCTCTTCGGAACCTTAGAAGAGGAATGAAGAGATCATGCTAGAAATGCTTTCTCATGTTGGACCAAATTGGGGTTTGGATGGATATAGTGACATATAATCCTACCAACACTTTGATTTGGGAATACATGTGGTATAATCAGTGACCATACTTCATCTCTTCTCATGAGCAATTAGACCAAGGAATTGGCTATTGATCAAGATTTGAGAGATTGAATTACCAAGGAATTAGAATTCAATCACTTAAGATTGCCAAGGAGATCAATGAATGCATTGATTGAGGAAGAGATGAGAATGAACTTGATCCGGAGAATACAACATCTCCTGAGCCCAATGAATCCCCATTTCTGATCTTACCCATTCTCTTTATTTTCTACCATCTACTTTTATGCTCATTTTCCCAATTCTCCATGTAAGATTCTGCAATTTACTTTCCTCCATTTACATTCTGCTCTTTATTTCCAGCATTTATATTTTCTATTATTTACTTTTGCGCCCTTTACGTTTCTGGAAATCTCAACTAAATTTTTTCTTAGCTCAACTAGAACATTCTTCTGATTAAAGTTGCTTGACCAATCAATCCCTGTGGGATTTGACCTCACTCTATTGTGAGTTTTTACTTGACGATAATTCGGTATACTTGCCAAAGGGTGATTTATTGAGAGACAAGTTTCCGTGCATCAAGAGTCAGTTCTCCATTAGCCACATCAATGATAGCATTGGCAGTGGCTAGGAAAGGTCTTACAAGGATGACAAAGTCATCCTCAGCCTCTCCAATATCCAAGACTATTAAGTTTGCAGGGAGGTAGTGATCTTCAACTTTTACCAAGATATCCTCCACTAAGCCATATGGCTTTTTCATGGTCTTGTTTGCCATCTCTAACGAGATGTTTGCAGCTTATACCTCAAGAATTCCCAACTCTCCATTACAGAGAGTGGCATAAGGTTGATGCTTGACCCTAAGTCACACAGAGCCTCGTCAAAGGTCATGGTGCCTATGTTGCAATGGATCAGAAAGCGTCCAGGATCTAGAAGCTTCTGTGGTAGCTTTTGCTGAACCAAAGTATGGAGTTCTTTGGGCGTTGAACGCCCTTGCTGTGCACCCTTACTGGCGTTAAACGCCAGTTCCCTTATTATTTTGGGTGTTGGACGCCCAGCAGGGGTATCCTTGCTGGTGTCCAACGCCAGCTCCCCTGGCTGGTTGGGCATTAAACACCCAGTGAGGGGTTCCTCACTGGCGTTCAGCACTAGAGTTCCTGTATTTAGGCATTAAAATCCCAGCCAATGCTCCCTGGCTGGCGTTCAATGCCAGCTCTACTGGCAGGATGGGCATTGAACGCCTAGTGAGGGCTTCCTCACTGGTGTTTAGCGCCAGGCTTGCTACCAGATTGGGCGTTGAACGCCTAGTGATATGCTCTTCACTGGCGTCCAACGCCATCCCATTCTCTCCAGATTCGGTCTTAGCCTCCATGGTGATGGCCTTGCACTTTTCTCTTGGGTTTACGTTAGTG
>NC_029785.2:75384785-75388988 GCF_000816755.2 Arachis ipaensis
ACAAAGCAAAGCTTTTGCAACACCAAACTTAGGATTTTTTCTCGTCCTCGAGCAAATATGATCATTAGGAAAGAAGAAGATGGGGTAGGTGGAGCTTCTGTGGGACCTCTAGGTCTTGAGAGACTAGGGAATTCCAGATTTCGTACTTCTCTGCATTGGTATTTGAACACCCAGGGGCTGCTCCCTGGCTGGCATGCAACACCAGCAATGCTCCCCACTTAGGGCATTGAACGCCCAGTAGGGATATCCTGGCTGGCGTTCAACTTTGACACTCTTTCCGGAGTGTTCTGTTTTTACTACTGTGAATTCTGTCTCTTGACTGATGCACATGATCATGATTCTAAGATGGAAAGACAAACAAAATATGAAAATAAAATAAATAGTTGAGTAAAGTTGGATTGCCTCCCAACAAGTGCTCTTTTAAAGTCACTAGTTTGACCTTCAGCTCCTTAAGGAGGTGAGTAAGGGCTCAGATTTTTGCCCCGTATAGTGAATTTTTTGCCTATCCTCTCATGAATGAGCTCTACATGCTCTAGAGATAGGACATGGTTCACTATATGTGGGAGGACTAGATTCTTAGAAAAGACAACTCTTATGCAAGGTGAGAGACCTTCAGTTGGGACTTTCTTGTCCTTCCAGCCTTTAGGTACTTTCTTTTTAGTACCTTTGTACTTAGAGCCTGTTAAAGGCTACCCAACACCAAACTTAGAATTGAAGTTTGGGGGCTCTGCAGAGCTCTACACAGAAAGAGGGAATTGGCACACTAGGTGTTGCACAGTTGTCCTTTTCTTATTGGAGGGAGAATTAGGAAGAGGCATCTTGAATAAGATGTGATCCTCCCCTAACTTTAGGGTTAGTTCTCCCTTAGCCACATCAATGATAGCAGCAGCTGTGGCTAGGAAAGGTCTTCCAAGGATGACACATTCATCCTCATCCTCTCATATGTCCAAGATAATGAAGCTTGCAGGAATGTAATGGTTTTCAACTTTAACCAAGACATCCTCTACTAAGCCATATGGCTTTTTCATGGTCTTGTCTGCCATCTCTAAAGAGATATATGCATCTTGTACCTCAACGATTCCCAGCTTTTTTATTACAGAGAGTAGCATGAGGTTGATGCTTGATCCTAGGTCACATAGAGCCTTTTTAAAGGTCATAGTGCCTATAATGCAAGGAATCAGAAAGTGTCCAAGGTCTGGAAGCTTCTGAGGTAGCTCTTGCTGAACTAAAGCATGGAGTTCTTTGGTAAGCAGTGGAGGTTCTTCCTCCAAAGGCTTTGTACCAAATAACTTGGCATTTAGCTTCATTAGAGCTCATAGGAAACGAGCAACTTGCTCTTCCCTAGTGTCTTCATCCTCACTTGAGGATGAGTAGTCATCAGAACTTATGCACTACAGAAGAGCATTCAAAGGAACCTCAATTATTTATATGGTTTCCTTTGGTTCTGGGCTAGAGGGTTCTTGAGTGGGATTCAAGTACTCAGATGGTGTGCTTTGGTTGGCGTTCAACGCCAACTCTGTTAGCTTATTAGGTGTTGAATGCCCTTGTTGTCTACCTTGACTAGCGTTAAACGCCAGTCGCTCTAGCATTCTGGGCGTTGAACACCCAGCAGGGATGTCCTTGCTGGCGTTCAACGTCAGGTTCTCTGCCAGGATGGGCGTTAAACATCTGGCTTGCTGCCATTATGGGCATTGAACGCACAGTAGAGGCTTCTTTACTGGCGTTCAACACCTTTCCATTCTCCTCCAATTCGGCCATGTCTTCCATGGTTATGGCCTTTAACTCTTCTCTAGGATTAAGCTCAGTATTACTGAGAAGAGTGTCAGGAGGGATCTCAGGAATCCTCTTGCTCAATTGACCAACCTGTACCTCCAAGTTTCTAATGGAAGACCTTGTTTTATTCATGAAACTATGAGTGGTCTGAAAGAGGCTAGAAACCAGAGTGACTAAGTCAGAAAGGTTCTGCTTAGAGGTTTCCATGTTCCCTTGAGAAGATGGGAATGGTGGTCTGTTATTGAACCTATTCTGGTTCCTTCCACCTTCATTATTATTAAAACCTTGCTGAGGTTTCTGTTGATCCTTCCATGAAAGGTTAGGATGATTCCTCCATGAAGGGTTTACAGGATTTTTTTCAGAAGTGTACACGAATTGGTTGTTTGCAACCATCTCAATGAGTTCTCTTGCTTCTACAGGTATTTTCTTCAAGTGGAGTGATCCACCTGCAGAGCTGTCCAATGAGATTTTGGACATCTCAGACAGACTATCATAGAACACGCTTATGATAGACCATTCTGAGAGCATGTCCGGAGGACATCTCCTGATCAGTTGCTTGTATCTTTTCCAAGCATCATAGAAGGATTCACCTTCTCTTTGTCTGAAGGTTTGAACTTCCACTCTAATTTTGCTCATCCTTGAGGGGGAAAGAATTTAGCCAGAAAAGCATTAACCAGCTTTTTCCAAGAGTCTAAGCTCTCTTTTGGTTGAGAATCCAACCATATCTTAGCTCCTTCTCTTACAGCAAAGAGAAAGAGCATAAGCTTGTAGACTTTAGGATTTACTCCATTAGTCTTTACAGTATCACATATTTATAAGAATTTAGCTAAGAACTAATGTGGATCTTCCATTGGAACTCCATGGAATTTGCAATTCTGTTGCATAAGAGAGACTAACTGAGGCTTAAGCTCAAAATTGTTAGCTCCAATGGCAGGTACAGAGATACTTCTGCCATAAAAGCCAGAGGTAGGCATGGTGAAGTCACCAAGAACCTTTATGGCATCACCTTCAGGTTCGGCCATGTCTCTAATTTCTTGTTCAAGATTTTCTGAAAGGTTTCTTCCGGAGTATTGTGCTCTAGCTTGTTGTAAGCTTTTTGTTAGAGTCCTTTTAGGTTCAGGATCAAGACTAAAGAGGGGTTCCTTATCCCTGTTCCTGGTCATAAACAAGAAAAGAAGAAAAGAAAGAAAAGAAGCTTCTATGTCTGATTTGAGTATAGAAGGCTCCTAGTGAGATGTGAAAAGAAGATAGAAGAAGGGGAAGAAGAATACTTTGAAAATAGGAGAAGAGGAGTTCGAATAAATAGAAGTAGAAAAGAGAAGAATCAGAAATAGAAGAGATAAATAAGAATTAAAGTATTTTTGTTTTTATTTTATTTATTAATTAATTTCAAAAATTAAAGTGAATAAATTAAAAAGAGTTGAAAATTGAAATCCTTCCAAAAATCATCTTAGTCTCATACTCAATATGGACCAACGAAGTCATATAAATATCATCACATCCGAACTGGAAAGATCTATTCAATCAATAGAATAGAATAGAAATTCACTTCAGTAGAATAGAGATTCCCCTTGATGGAAATAGAAAGATCCGAAATCGACGGAAATCTAACCCGACATAGGGAAGCAAACCCGGATGAACCCGAAGAATACCACTAAAGCGGCTTGAGAAATTTCTTCTCCAGCCCCCTGGACTGGACTCCTCCAGCCAGCGAAACAGAAGGCAGTCGGGCCCAGCGTATCGAGCTGGGTCCCATACTTGTGAACCCCAGGATCTAAATTTTTAAAATTCCAAACACAGAAAATGAACAAAAAGAGAGAGAAGTAATTTAAGTTTTTATTTTTTTATATAAAAGATAGAATTTTAATTGAACTAAAAACTTTAAAAAAAAATTTTTTAAGTCTAAAGTTAAAATTTAAAAATAGAATAGAATAGAATCAAAAGTTAAAAGTTTTTAGTTTAGAAAAGTTTTAATTTTTAGAATAGAAAAAGTTTTTAGAATAGAATAGAAAAAGAGTTTTAAGTTTAAAGAATAGAATAGAAAAAGTTTAAATTTTAAATTCTTAAGTTTAAAATTTAAAATTTTAATTTAGAAAAAGTTTTAGTTTAAAGTTTAGAATAGAAAAATTTTAGAAAAAGTTTAGAAAATTTAAAGAACAGAAAAGATTAGAGTTTGAAATTTTAGTTTAGAAAAAGTTTATAAAAATTAAAGAATAGAATGGAAAAGAATAGAAAAAAATTAAAATTTAAAAATTTAAGTATAGAAAAGACTAGAATAGAGAATAGAATAAAATAAAAGTTTAGAAAAGAATTAATTAATGTATAGAAGAGAGAGGAGAAAAAATTTTGAAGGATTGATAAAAAAGAGAGAAGAATAAAAGTTTTTAAGGAAAGATAAAGAGAGAGGAGAAAAAACTTTTAAGTTATTGA
>NC_029785.2:75389441-75412325 GCF_000816755.2 Arachis ipaensis
GTTATTGAATTTTCAAAAAAGAGGAGAGAGAAATAGAAAGGAATTTTTGAAAATAAGAAGAGAGAAAAAATAGTTAGGAAGTTTTAAAAAAGAGGAGAGAGAAGATATGTAATTAATTAAGAAAAGATTTGAAAATAAAATAAGATAAGAGATAAGATCAGAAAAGATATGAATTTAAAAATTTAAAATTAAAAAAAGATAAGAAAAGGTAAGATAAGAAATTAAAAATATTTGAAAAAGATTTGATTTTAAAGTTTGAGATTAGAAAAGACAAGAAATTTAAAAGATTTGAAAAAGATTTTAAAAAGATAAGATTTGAAATTTGATTTTGAAAAAGATTTAATTTTAAAATTTAAAATTTGAATTCTTAAATTTTAAATTTGAAAAAGATAAGATAAGAAATTTGAATTTTGAGAAAAAGATAAGATAAGATTTTTGAAAAAGATAAGATTTTTAATTTTGAAAAGATTTGATTTTTGAAAATTGAAAACTAAGATAAGATAAGATAAAAATTTAAAATTGAAATCTGAATTTTTTAAAAAAAAATTTCAAAAATCAAGTTAATTTTAAGATAGAAAATATATTTTTTTATTTTTGAATTTAATGAAGAGAGAGAAAAACAAGTAAAAGACACAAACCTTAAAATTTTTAAATCTAGGACCCCAAGTGTTCATACCCTGGGTCGAGCTATGCGACCCGGGCTGACGGAAGACAAAGCGACCGACCTCCTCAGGTCAGGTCCCCCGACCTCTTCTTTAAAGAGTTCGGCGAAATCACCATAAGAAGCCCAAGTAGGCCCAAACGAAGGGATACAGCCCAATCTAAAGGCAGCTAAAGCCTAGAAAGATAAAGGTAGTTCCCCTTAGAGATAAGATGACTTCACTTAAAGATAAGATAAGATAACTAACTTATCTAGAAAGGTCAAGCCTACACTACTATAAATATACTGAAGCAACCAGGTATAACTCATACTCTGATTCTACTAAAAACCTTCCTAAAGCACGTGCTAACTTAAACATCGGAGTCTCTTGCAGGTACCATGATGAGCGGATAATTTATACGCTTTTTGGCATTGTTTTTAGGCTATGTTTTTATTAGTTTTTAAATAAAAATTACATTTCTGGACTTTACTATGAGTTTGTGTATTTTTCTGTGATTTCAGATAATTTCTGGCTAAAATTGAGGGACTTGAGCAAAAATCTGATTCAGAGGCTGAAGAAGGACTGCAGATGCTGTTGGATTCTGACCTTCCTGCACTCGAAATAGATTTTCTAGAGCTACAGAAACCCAATTGGCGCGCTCTCAATTGCGTTGGAAAGTAGACATCCAGGGCTTTCCAGAAATATATAATAGTCTATAATTTGCCTGAGTTTAGATGACGCAAACTGGCGTTCAAACACCAACTTTTTGCCCTATTCTGGAGTTAAACGCCAGAAATAAGTTGCAAATCAGAGTTAAACGCCAGAAATTGGCTACAACCTGGCGTTTAACTCCAAAAAGAGTCTCTACACATGAAAGCTCAATGCTCAGCCCAAGCACACACCAAGTGGGCCCGGAAGTGGATTTCTGCATCATTTACTTATTTTCTGTAACCCTAGTTACTAGTCTAGTATAAAAACTACTTTTAATGATTTATTTTATATCTCTGGTTAGTCTTTGACTAATTTGATGTTTTGAGATCACGTTTAAGGGGCTGGCCATTCGGCCATGCCTGGACTTTCATCACTTATGTATTTTCAACGGTAGAGTTTCTACACACCATAGATTAAGGTGTGGAGCTCTGCTGTTCCTCATGAATTAGTGCAAAGTACTATTGTTTTCTTATTCAATTCAAGCTTATTCCTAGTCTAAGATATTCGCTTGCACTTCAACCATGATGAATATGATGATCCGTGACACTCATCACTATTCTCAACCTATGAACGCGTGCCTGACAACCACTTCCATTCTACCTTGGATTGAGCGTTTATCTCTTAGCCTCCATTCCGGAAGATCAGAGTCTTCGTGGTATAAGCTAGAATTATTTGCGGCCATTCTTGAGATCCGAAAAGTCTAAACCTTGTTTGTGGTATTCCGAGTAGGATCTGGGAAGGGATGACTGTGACGAGCTTAAAACTCGCGAGTGTTGGGCGTAGTGACAGACGCAAAAGGATCACTGGATCCTATTCCAACATGATCGAGAACCGACAGATGATTAGCCGTGCAGTGACAGCGCATTTGGACCATTTTCACTGAGAACACGAGAAGTAGCCATTGACAACGGTGATGCCCAACATACAGCTTGCCATGGAAATGAGTATGAATGATTGGATGAAGGCAGTAGAAAAGTAGAGGTTCAGAAGGAACAAAGCATCTCCATACGCTTATCTGAAATTCTCACCAATGAATTACATACGTATCTCTATCTTATTTTCTGTTATTTATATTTTAATTATCAAAATCCCATAACCATTTGAATCTGCCTGACTGAGATTTACAAGATGACCATAGCTTGCTTCAAGCCGACAATCTCCGTGGGATCGACCCTTACTCACGTAAGGTTTATTACTTGGACGACCCAGTGCACTTTCTGGTTAGTTGTATCGGAGTTGTGAAAAAGAATTTGAGATTATGAACGTGCGTACTGAGTTTTTGGCGCCGTTGCTAGAGATCACAATTTCGTGCACTATACCACCACCCTCCGGTGATCAAGGATCAGCAGCTCCACCACATCCAACAAGTCAGACATGACAGCTCCGGCCATCACAGCAGATCTCATCCGAGATCGACCTTCAGTTTCAGGTAACCCTCGGAACATTGGCGCCATTGCCAGGGAACCTGGAAGTCATCCCATCATCATGGCGGACAACCTTGACAATGATCACAACTCCGGTTTGGAAGAAAGAACCCCGCTTAAAAATACAGAGGCCACATCAAAAGATGCACCTCAAAACAAGGGGGATAAACAATCCTCAAACACAGAAATCTTGGAAGCTATCCGAGAACAACAGGATCGACTCAAACAGCTCGAACAGGAGCTGAACATCAGCGGGAGGCTGAAAGAGACCTCCGAAGAGAAGCTAGACGTCACCGAGAGCTAGAGGACAAGCTCGCAAAACTCGAAGCAGATCTCAAGACCAAAACTGCTCATTCCAACCATGAAGATAACTCCCGCAAAGATCAAGACCCATTCACCAAAGAGATTATGAAGGCTAAAATCCCAAAGGATTTCAAAGCTCCTTATATGACCGCAATAACGTGGTTCGACAGTTTGCCTCCTAGATCCATCACAAGTTTTGACGACTTAGCCAAAAAATTCCTTGCCAGATTCTCCATCCTGAAGGACAAAGCCAAACACGCCCCGAGCCTATTAGGGATCAAGCAAGGAGATCGGAAAAGTCTTCGCAACTACATGGAAAGATTCAATAAAGCGTGTCAGGACATACAAAGTCTTCCAACGGAAGCAGCCATCATGGGCCTCATCAATGGTCTACGAGAAGGACCTTTTAATCACTCTATATCAAAAAAGCATTCAACATCTCTGAACGAGGTACAAGAATGGGCAGAAAAGTATATTAACATGGAGGAGAATTCTCGATTAGGAGAAACCTCAAAACCTGGATTCTCCTACCCCTCTCGGGACAAGGATAAGAATTTCAAGAAAAAAGAAGATCAACCCAGTGAGAAGCCTAGAGAATACCATAATTACACCACTCTTCGGGTGTCTCTTGTTGATGTTTACCGAGAAATATGCAACATTGAGAAGATCCCACCACCCCCCCAAAAGCAAAAGAGGAGGGGAAAGTCAGACTGAGTACTGCGAATATCACCGAATCTATGGACACCCCACCAATGAATGCTACGACCTAAAGAACGTCATAGAGAAGCTATTCCAGGAAGGAAGACTAGACAGGTTCTTGGCCAACAAAACAGACGAACCAAGGAAGGGAAGATGGGACGAAGAGGTCAGACGGGTTGAACGACCACCCCACACTCCTGAGAGATATGTTCATATGATAAATGGAGGATTCGAAGGAGGAGGAATCTCTAAATCATCTTACAAATGACACCTTAAAGAGGTATATCATGTCGGGGAAGGAGAGAGGTCATCCGACCTCCCCACAGTTACCTTTACCCAAGAAGATGCAACAGGGTTACCTGAAACTGTAGGTCGATCTCGGACGAGATCTTCTATGCTGGTCGGAGCTGACGTGTCTGACTGGTGGATGGTGGCCGGAGCTGTCGTGCTCGACTTACTGGACTGGCTGCGCTGCTGATCTTTTGTCACCGGAGGGTGGTGGTACCTACAAGGGACTCCGATGCTTAAGTTAGCAAGGGTATTAAGCATATTTTTTTAGTAGAATCAGAGTATGAGTTATACTTGGGTGCTCCAGTATATTTATAATGGTGTGGAGTGACCTTCTTAGATAAGATAAGTTAGTTATCTTATCTTATCTTATCTTATCTTTGAGTGAGGTCATCTTATCTTCAAGGGAACTGCCCTTACATCTATAGGCTTGGGCTGCCTTTGGATTTGGGTCGTGTTCCTCTATTCGGGCCCTTTATTGGGATTTCCTGGCAATTTGGCCGAGCTCTTTGAGAAGAGGTCGGATAGTCTAACCTGAAGAGGTCGGTCGCCTTGTCGCTAAACATCCCGGGTCGGATAGCTCGACCCAGAGTATGAACATTGTCCCTACTCGAGCTCGGTCTTTCTTTTGAGGTCGAGCCTTAGTTTTAGGACTTCAATCCTTCTCTGGTGAAGTCGAACTCGAGCATTTTGTCGATTTTGCTGAAGCTTTTTTAATGTGAAGCGTTTTCTCCTTCGCGCGCTTTTAACCCTTTTGTCTTTGGAAATGTGCGAGGGTTTAATATCCTCATTAATTAGTTTTTAATGCTCCATTTCTCTTGCTTCTTTTATTTTGAAATTTATGCATACAAAATGGTTTTTTCTCTTCTCTGTAACTTCCCCCCTTTTCTCTCTTTCTTTCTGCTTTGCCTGAAACTTTGCACATTCGCATTTTTTCTCGTGATGCTGTTTGGTGATTTGTTGGTGCTTTGTTTGAAGGGCAATTTCGCTCCTCCATCTTTCAACTTCTTCAGAGCTTTTCTTCTTTCAGGTTGGCTTCTTCGTTTCTTTACTTCTTTCGTAAAGTCACAATTTTTTGCTTGAGTGCATTGTTGAAAAGCTTGAACCTTTTCGTGTTTTTGCGCCTGCCTGTGAGGTATCTTTCTGGCTTTCTTTCGACCTTATGTATACTTTTTGGTATTTCAGATGATTAAGGCTTATCTTTCTGGCTTTGCATGTTTGTTGCATTACTGTTTGATTTTGTGGCTTCTGTGAGATACTGGCTTGTTTGTTTCTGGAAAAGGTTGCGTCTTTGGTGATTTTCCTTGGTATATTTTGTTGCTTGATAGTTTTTGTAGACTGAGACTATAGTTGCAAGGTGGTTTTAACGATCCTTTTTTTTCTTTGGAGTGTTGATTGAGAGAAAGTTTTCTTCTGTTGTGATAGCTTTGTAGAGAATGATGATCTTCTTGGCGATCTTGCTCTGATTTGCGTCTTTTTTCTTAGAGTCTTTTGCTCTGTGTCACTGCCTCCAAAGGATGCCCCTGGACCTTGGTGTGTGTCTTGGGGCTTTCCTTTTACTGTTTGTATTGCTCTGGATCATGTTGTCCGAGTTGTTTTGATATCGCCTGAGTTGTTTTTTGGTGAGTAATCCATTTTCCTTTTTTGCTTGTAGGACTAGTTGGCCATGTCTACCCGCAAAAATATTATAGAGGCGTCTTCTAAGGTTCCTGAGGGGATGTCCAACTGGTTGGACTCCCTTGTGTTAATGTGTGTTTCCGTAGTGAATGCTGAGTTTTGTGTGGAGCTTAGGAAACATCACAAGATTTGTAGTAATCGGGAGCAGGAGAAAAATTATGAGCTAGTAGCACCTGATTCTGATGAGAGGGTCTGTTTTCCGACTTCAGTCCAGGGGGAACGTCCTTTCTTTTATGCCTACGAATATTTCTTTAGTCAAATGAGCATTACCTTTCCCTTTACTCCCTTTGAAACCAATTTGTTGTGGTCATGCAATGTGTCTCCATCCCAACTTCATTCGAATTCATGGGGTTTTGTTAAGATTTTCCAGTTGTTGTGTCAGGAATTGGATGTTAAGCCTTCTCAAACTCTCTTTCTTTACCTTTTCGTTTTGACCAAGCCTGGGATTTCTGCCAAAAAGAAAAGCTTCCTAGGTTTCTTTTCGGTCTGCCCAAGGAAAAAAAGTTTTTTCAATGTATGATGAGTCTTTTAGGGACTTCAAGAATTATTTCTTTAAGGTTCGAGCTATTGAAGGAGCTCGTCCCTTTTTCTGGATAAGAACGACGAGCCCGCTTTTCCTTTAGAGTGGCAAAAGAATGTTGTAGTGTCGAGGTATACATGGGAGATGTTGGTTGAGGTCGAACAGGCCTTTGTTAATGTGTTGGAGGAGAACTGGGGACAGCCTCCCTATTTTGACACAAAAAGGTTTTTAGGGGATCCTTCGCTTCTTTGAGCTGAGCTGGGTAGTGGTTATCTTATCTTGTTTTCGTTTTGTTTCCTTTTTGTCGAGCTTTGTTCTTTTTCTCTCAATTTGTAACAATCTCTGTGTTTTTTCCAGAGATGGTGAAAAACAATGAATCTATGAAGGCCTTTAAGAAGGCGAGGAAAGCTACTGCAGCTCAGAACATCTCGGCTAAGATGGCCGGGGAGGGGTCCTCTCAGGTTCAGTCGAAGCCATCTGTATCGAGCTCTCCTGGACTGAGGAGGATGATCCCTACTCCTCGGGTTCGTTTGGTTGATCCTCCACAGGCTTCTGTCGCTACCTCTGGCGCTCCTCCTCCGAAAAAGCAAAAGACAGCTGAGCCCTTTAACCTTGATTCCCCTGACTTCGATGCTGTCGAGTTTGTTGACCAGCAAATCGGTCCTTATGGTACCATCCCTACTGACAATGTTTCTCTTCTTCGCCATCTGGATTTTATTACTCGAAGTAGCATCAAGATGGCACACATGGGGGTGGCCTTATATCGGACTGCCCAAGATCTTCCACTTCACGCTACAAAGGCCTTTATGGAGGAGGCCAAGTTGGAGTTCGATCAGATGAAGGGTTTGAAGGAGGAGCTCGAGGTGAAGGTGACCAAGTTAGAAAAAGAGTTGGAGGGTGAAAAAGCTAGTCTGTTGCCTTGGCGGCTTCTGTGAAGTTGGCTGAAGACATGGCGTTGAGGCACAAGGAGAGTTATGTCACGACCTATAGAGAGATGATGCGTCTCAGGGATGATTTGGAGTCTGCCCGGGCTGATTATGCCAAACTCCAGGGTCATCTGGTAGGCAGCGTAACTGCTGCTTATGAGAACCTGAAGGAGCAGGTTCGGGTTCTTGCACCCGAGCTTGACCTTATTCTCTTCAGCTTGGACAACGTTGTGAAGGATGGTAAGATTGTCCCTGATGACCCTGATGATGATGATGTCGAACCTCCTCCTGTGTCTGCCGCTAAAACTTCTGTTGTGCCGACTTCTTCAATTCCTTCATCTGAGGTTGGTCATCCCCAGTCGGATCCTGATTGCCAAATCTTGAACCGGGATGATGGAACAGTGGATACGGTGCCTCTTTAGACTCGCCCTCCTTCACCCCGTGCTGATGCAGCTGAGAAGTCTTCAGATCCTTAATGATTATTCTGGATGTTTGTGTATATAGCCCGACTTGTGGGCTTTGAAATTTTTATATATTGTAGTTAGTTCTGACTTTTTGATACTCTTTTAGTTGCTTGTTTAGCAACTTTATTTTGAAAAACAAAGTAGTTTCTCAAGCTCTTGGGGGTGACTTTTGGTAGCCGCTTGAGTTTGTTATTATTATAACTTGTGTTTTGCATAACATGTTTGTCTGCATCTATCTAGTACCTTTTTAGGATTTTGGGAGTGTTGGAGCCTTGTAGACCAACCTCTTGTGATTGCCTTTGTATTTTCATGCTTGTGGCTTGATTCTTTTGAGGTTGTGGATGTTTGGGTTCAACTTGTATGCCGACTTCCCCACTTTGGTTTGAAGTTATTTCTAGTAATCCGTTTCGTTTGGACCTTTGTTAGGTCCCTTTTATGGATTACTTTTATAACGTTTGTGGGAGTCCGATTTCATCATGTCGGTCTCTGCTAAGTTACTTCTAGTAATCCTCTTTTTGGACCTTTGTTAGGTCTCTTTTAGGGATTACTTTATAACTTTATGTTCTAGGCCGACTTCATCATGTCGGGCCTTTCGGAGTTATTTTAGCAATCCTCTTTTTTGGACCTTGTTCAGGTCTCTTTTAGGGATTACTTTTATAACTTTATGTTCTGGGCCGACTTCATCATGTCGGGCCCTTCGAAGTTATTTTAGTAATCCTCTTTTTTGGACCTTGTTCAGGTCTCTTTTAGGGTTTACTTTTATAACTTTAGGTTTTGGGCCGACTTCATCATGTCGGGCCCTTCGAAGTTATTTTAGTAATCCTCTTTTATAGGGCTAGCCAGACCTCTTTCCAGGGATTTACTTTTTATAACTTTGGTTATTGTGGTCGACTGGTCTGACTTCTTTATGTCGGCCGGTCTTTAAATTATTTTTAGCAATCCATTTTATTAAGACCTCGTCAGGTCCTTTCTATGGATCACTTTTGCTAACTTCTTGCATTATTCTGTTTTCATATTTGCCAATTTTGTAGAAATTGGGTTTAATCCCCGTTTGGTCGACCTTTTGATGAATTTGGTTTTCATCTTTGTTGGTCTTTATCGTGATCGTGCAGTGAATTTGATTTTCACTTTCTGCCGATCTGTATCTTTATAATCGGGTGATGAATTTTTAGCGTTTCAGATTAACGCGTCTTGAGAATTTGTAGAAGATCTAAACAATTTTTATTCAAAAGAAAATGAAGATATATACATGTGGGATTTTTATCCCTCTAAGTCGGGCAATTTTTAGGTCTTGGGTTGGCACCTCATTAAAAAACCCTTTCAGGAAAAAGAGTGCGCCTTATCCTAAGATCCTTTATTACCCCTAACTATAGTACCTTCTTAGGTTGCAGGCATGCCATGACCTAGGAAGCTCTCGCCCTTCGAGTTCAGTCAGTCTGTAGTAGCCCTTTCTAAGTACTTCTATGACTCGGTAGGGTCCTTTCCAATTTGCTGCCAGCTTTCCTTCTCCATGTCGAGTTGTTCCAATATCATTTCGGATTAGGATGAGGTCGTTCTCTGCAAAACTTCGCGGCACAACCTTTTTATTGTATCTCTACTGGGATCATTGCCTCCATTCCATAAGCTAATCGGAAGGGTGATTCTTTTGTGGTGGAATGTGGCGTTGTTCGGTATGACCATAGGACTTGTGGGAGCTCTTCAGCCCAGGCTCCATTTGCGTCCTGTAATCTCCATTTCAGCCCAGCCAATATGACTTTGTTGGCAGCTTCGGCTTGTCCATTGGCCTGGGGATGTTCTACGGAAGTGAATTGGTGTTTTATTTTCAAGTCGGTCATTAACTTTCTGAAGCCTGCATCTGTGAATTGGGTAACATTGTCTGTGGTAATGGAGTATGGAACCCCGAACCTTGTGACGATATTTCTATATAGGAATTTTCGACTTCTTTGAGAAGTGGCATTAGTTAGAGGTTCTGCCTCGATCCATTTTGTGAAGTAGTCTACCCCTACTATAAGGAATTTGACTTGTCCTGATCCCTGAGGAAAAGGTCCGAGAAGGTCGAGTCCCCATTTTGCGAATGGCCAGGGTGAGGTTATGCTGATGAGCTCCTCTGGCGGGGCGATGTGAAAGTTGGCATGTTTCTGACATGGTGGACATGTCTTTACGAACTCTGTGGCTTCTTTTTGTAGAGTTAGCCAATAAAATCCAGCCTGGAGTACTTTTTTGGTAAGTACCTGCGCTCCGAGATGGTTGCCACAGATGCCACTGTGTACTTCTTCTGAAACTTCCTTTGTGTTGGAAGTCGGTACACATTTTAATAATGGTATTGAGATCTCTCTTTTGTATAGAGTATTGTTTATGATAGTGTAGTATTGTGCCTCCCTTTTTAACCTCTTTGCCTCCTTATCTGTGAGGAGTGTTTCTGTTTTGAGGTAGTTAATTATGGGAGTCATCCATCCTTGATCCAGACCTGTTACGGCTAGGACTTTTTCTTCTTCCGAGATTGATGGGTTCTGTAGCATTTCCTAGATGAGGCTTCTATTGTTGCCCCTTGGTTTAGTGGTGGCTAGTTTTGAGAGTACATCAGCTCGGGCGTTCTGTTCTCGGGGTATGTGGCGGAACTCATATTCCCTGAGTTGTCCAAATGTTCTCTGGTTTTGTCCAAGTACTTTTTTATGGTGGGATCCTTGGCTTGGTAGCTCCCTACTATTTGTGAAGTGACCACCTGTGAGTCGCTGAAGATGATGAGCTTTTGAGCTCCAACCTCTTTAGCCAGCTTCAAACCAGCTAGTAGTGCCTCATACTCAGCTTGGTTGTTTGAGGCAGGGAACCCAAATTTGAGGGTAAGTTCGATTTGGGTTCCCTGATCGCTTTCAATTATCACACCCGCGTCGCTTCCAGTTTTATTTGAGGAACCGTCTACATAGAGATTCCATTCTGTAGGGATTTCCGGGGTGTTTGTAAATTCTGCAATGAAGACAGCCAAATATTGTGATTTGATGGCTGTCCGAGCTTCGTATTGAAGGTCGAATTTAGACAACTCGACTGCCCATTGTAAGATTCTTCTTGCTAAATCTGTTTTTTTGCAGAATGCCTTTTATTGGCTGATTGGTCCGAACCCTAATGCTGTGGGCTTGGAAATATGGACGAAGTCGTCGAGATGTTAACATGAGAGCATAGGCAAATTTTTCTATTTTTTGGTAGTTCAGCTCAGATCCTTGTAGTGCCTTGCTAATGAAGTATACAAGTTGTTGCCCACTGTCGTTTTTTCAGACCAATGCTGAGGCTACTACCCGACTTCCTACTGCGAGGTATAATACAAGGGGTTCTCCTTCCCGTGGCCGAGTTAGGATAGGAGGTTGTCCCAGGAACTTTTTGAAATCTTGGAAGGCCTGTTCACACTCCGTTGTCCATTCGAACCTTTCTCCCTTCCTTAGAGTAGCATAGAAGGGAAGAGATCTTATCGCTGATCCCGCTAGAAATCTGAACAAGGCTGCCAATCTTCTATTGAGCTGTTGCACCTCTTTGACGCAAGTCGGGCTCTTCATATCGAGTATGGCCTGGCATTTATCCGGATTTGCCTCGATTCCTCTTTGTGTGAGCATAAAACCCAAGAATTTGCCAGCTTCTACTGCGAAGGTGCATTTTGCAGGATTAAGTCGCATGCCATGCCTTCTTATAGTGTCGAATACTTGGGTGAGGTCGGATAGTAACGTCTCTTCACTTTGTGCCTTTATTAACATGTCGTCCACATAGACTTCCATGATTTTTCTGATGTGATCCGTAAAGACCTTATTCATCAATCTCTGGTAAGTAGCTCCTGTGTTTTTAAGTCTAAAAGGCATGACGATGTAGCAGTAGTTTGCTTTTGGGATTAAGAATGAAGTTTTTTCTTGGTCGGGTGGGTACATCGGGATTTGATTGTATCCCGAATATGCGTCCATAAACGAGAGGTATTTATATCCTGAGAAGGCATCCACTAGAGCGTTGATACTTGGGAGTGGGTAAGGATCTTTTCTGCAGGCTTTGTTGAGATCGGTGTAGTCGGTGCACATCTGCCACTTCCCATTTGATTTCTTCACCAAGACGACGTTAGCTAGCCGTAGTGGGTACTTGACTTCTCTTATGAATCCTGCCTCCAGTAGAGCTTGTACCTGCTCTTTCACAGCTTGGGATCGTTCTGGTCCGAGCTTTCTACGCCTCTGTTGTACTGGCCGAGATCCTGGGTAGACCGCTAGCTTGTGGCACATTAACTTGGGGTCTATGCCTGGCATTTCTGCAGCCTTCCATGCGAAGAGGTTGACGTTATCTCGTATAAACTGTACGAGGGATTCTTTTATGTCTCCTTTTAGGATTTTACTGATATTGGTTGTTTTGTCCGGGATATCTCCGATCTGGACTTTTTCTACTTCTCCTTCGGATTGTGGGCGGAGTTCGTCCCGCCTCTGAACTCCACCGAGTTTGATGGTGTAGAATTCTTTTCCTCTGCCTCTGAGGTTTATACTTTCGTTGTAACAACTGCGCGCGGTCTTCTGGTCTGCTTTTATTGTAGCTATCCCTTTTGCATTTGGGAACTTCATGCATAGATGTGGAGTCGAGACTACTGCGCCGAGCTGATTTAACGTTGTCCGACCTATTAAGGCATTGTAGGCTAAACTCACGTCGACCACGATGTAGTCTATCCTGAGCGTTTTTGATTTATTTCCTTTTCCAAAGGTAGTGTGTAGTGACATGTACCCGACTAGTTGGATTGGAGTGTCTCCCAGTCCAAACAGGCTGTTTGAATATGCTCTGAGTTCTTTTTCTTCCAGACCGAGTTTGTCGAAGGCAGTTTTAAACAAGATGTCGGCGGAGCTTCCCTGGTCGACCAGTGTGCGGTGGAGATTTATGTTGGGCAATATGATGGTGATGACCATGGGATCGTCGTGTCCTGAGATGATGCTAGTTGCGTCCTCCCTAGTGAAAGTAATTGTGGGGATGTCGGGTGTTTCCTCTTTTCCCTCGACATGATATACTTCTTTAAGATATCTTTTGCGAGATGATTTGGAGATTCCTCCTCCCACAAATCCTCCGTGTATCATGTGGACGTGTCTCTCTGGTGTATGAGGTGATTGCTCAGTTCGTCCGACATCTTCGTCCCTTCTTCTTTTTATTTGCTCATCGTCTCGGGTGGCTATGTACCGACCTAATTTCCCTTCTCTTACTAGTTTTTCTATGACATTTTTTAAGTCAAAGCATTCGTTGGTGGAATGCCCATGGATTCGATGGTATTCACAATATTCAGTCCGATTTCCTCCTCCTTTTAAGCCTTTGAGTGGTCGAGCTGGGGGTATTTTTTCAGCATGGCAAACTTCCCTATAAACATCCACAAGGGACACCTAAAGAGGGATGTAATTGTGGTATTTTTTTATTTTTTCCCCCATGTTGATCTTCTTTCTTTTTGGACTCTTTATTCTTATCTCGGGAGGAGTAGGTGAATCCGGATTTTGAGATCTCTCCTAGTCGAGAGTTTTCCTCCATGTTGATATACTTCTCTGCTCGTTCTTGCACTTCGTTCAGAAATGTGGGGTGTTTTTTCGATATAGATTGGCTAAAAGGTCCCTCTCGCAAGCCATTGATGAGACCCATAATGGCGGCCTCTGTTGGTAGGCTTTGTATGTCCAGACATGCTTTGTTGAATCTTTCCATGTAGCTGCGAAGACTTTCCTGATCTCCTTGCTTAATTCCTAATAGACTTGGAGCGTGCTTAGCTTTGTCTTTTTGGATGGAGAATCTGGCCAGAAACTTCTTGGCTAAGTCATCGAAGCTTGAGATGGACCTAGGAGGTAGATTATCAAACCATCTAATTACTGTCTTTGTTAAAGTAGTCGGGAAGGCTTTGCAGCGAACTGCATCCGAGGCGTCGGTGAGGTATATTCTACTTCTGAAATTACTGAGACGATGGCCGGGATCTGCTGTGCCATCATATAAAGTCATGTCGGGAAGTTTGAAGTCCTTTGGGATTTTGGTCCTCATGATTTCTTTGGTGAATGGGTCTTGGTCCTTACGGGAGTCGTCTTCGTGCTAGGATTGAGTATTTTTGTCCTTGAAATTTGCTTCGAGTTTTAGGAATTTGTCCTCTAACTCGCGGCGTCGCCTAACTTCCCTTTGTAGGTCTCTCTCAGTTTCTCGTTGATGCTCCACCTCTTTTTTGAGTTGTTTTAGGCGATTTTGAAGTGCCTCCATGGCTTCCGCGTTTGGCGAATTTTTCTCTTTGTTAGGCTTATGGGTATCTTTTGGTGTGGTGTCCGCGTTTTTGTGAGGCATCCGGTCTTCTAGATCAGAGTTGTGATCGTTGTCATGGTCGTCCGCCATGATGATGGGATGACTTCCAGGTTCCCCGGCAACGGCGCCAATGTTCCGAGGGTTACCTGAAACTGTAGGTCGATCTCGGACGAGATCTTTTATGCTGGTTGGAGATGACGTGTCTGGCTGGTGGATGGTTGCTGGAGCTATCGTGCTCGACTTACTGGACTGGCTGCGCTGCTGATCCTTTGTTACCGGAGGGTGGTGGTACCTGCAAGGGACTCCGATGCTTAAGTTAGCAAGGGTATTAAGCAGGTTTTTTTAGTAGAATCAGAGTATGAGTTATACCTGGGTGCTCCAGTGTATTTATAATGGTGTGGAGTGACCTTCTTAGAAAAGATAAGTTATTTATCTTATCTTATCTTATCTTATCTTTGAGTGAGGTCATCTTATCTTCAAGGGAACCTCCCTTATCTCTATAAGCTTAGGCTGCCTTTGGATTTGGTTTGTGTTCCTCTATTCGGGCCTTTTATTGGGCTTTCCTGGAAATTTGGCCGAGCTCTTTGAGAAGAGGTCGGATAGTCTGACCTGAAGAGGCCGGTCGCCTTGTCGCTAAACATCCCGGGTCAGATAGCTCGACCCAGAGTATGAACAGGCGTCATCTCGGGACATGATGATCCCATGGTCATCACTATCATATTGGCTAACGCTAATCTCCATAGAACACTGGTAGACTAAGGAACCTCAGCGGATATCTTATTTAAATCCGCCTTCGACAAACTCGGTTTGCAAGATAAGGAGCTCAGAGCATATCCGAATAACTTGTTCGGACTGGGAGACACTCCAATCCAACCACTTGGATATATCACACTACACACAACTTTTGAAAAGGGAACCTGGTCAAGAACACTCAACATAGACTATATCGTAGTCGACGTGAGCTCAGCTTATAACGCCCTAATAGGACAGACGACACTGAACCAGCTCGCTGCAGTGGTCTCGACTCCACATCTATGCATGAAGTTCCCAACTCCGGAAGGGATCACCACGATAAAAGGAGACCAAAAACCTGCGTGACGCTATTACAATGAAAGCCTGAACCTTAAAGGCAACCCAAAAGGAGGGGAAGTCAACACTATCGAACTCGGGGGAGTACGAAATTGGTAATGCCCGGGATAAGACAACAAACATAGGGGCAACCTTAAAGGGAGGCTTAAAGGAACCTCTGATACAGCTCCTAAAGGATAACGCCGACCTCTTTGCATGGAAGGCCGTAGACATGCCAAGCATAGATCCCGAACTAATGTGCCACACACTGGCAATATACCCAGGATCTCGGCCAGTGCAGCAGAAGCGTAGGAAGCTCGGACCAGAAAGGTCCCAAGCAGTGGAAGAGCAAGTACAAGCCTTACTGGAGGCAGGATTCATAAGGGAGGTTAAGTACCCACTATGGTTGGCCAACGTTGTATTGGTAAAAAAGTCAAATGGAAAGTGGCGGATGTGCACTGACTACACCGACCTCAATAAAGCTTGCCCAAAAGATCCCTACCCACTCCCAAGTATAGACACTCTAGTAGATGCCTCTTCGGGATACAAGTACCTCTCCTTCATGGATGCCTACTCAGGATACAACCAAATTCCAGTGCACCCACCTGATCAAGAGAAGACATCGTTCCTAATCCCAAAAGAAAATTACTGCTATATCGTCATGCCATTCGGGCTCAAAAATGCAGGAGCTACCTACCAAAGATTGATGAACAAAGTCTTTGTAGACCACATTGGGAAAATAATGGAGGTTTACATAGATGATATGCTGGTAAAAACACAAAGTGAGGAATCCTTGCTACGTGACCTCACTAAAGTGTTTGACACCATCAGAAAGCATGGTATGCGACTTAATCCCGCAAAATACACCTTTGCGGTAGAAGCTGGAAAATTCTTAGGCTTAATGCTCACGCAAAGAGGAGTTGAGGCGAACCCAGATAAATGCCAGGCTATACTCAACATGAAAAGTCCGACCTGTGTCAAAGAGGTACAACAGCTCAACAAAAGACTGGTAGCCCTGTCCAGGATTCTAGCCGGGTCAGCCATAAGATCTCTTCCCTTTTACACCACATTAAGGAAAGGAAAAAGGTTTGAATGGACCATAGAGTGCGAGCAAGCCTTCCAAGATTTCGAAAAATTCTTGGGGCAACCACCCATTCTTACCCGACCACGGAAGGGAGAAGCACTCATATTATACCTCGCAGTAGGAAATCGGACAATAGCCTCAGCACTAGTCAGAGAGGACAAAAGTGGGCAACAACTCATCTACTTCATCAGCAAAGCTCTACTAGGGGCCGAGCTAAACTATCAAAAGATATAAAAGTTCGCCTAGGCTCTCATACTCATTTCTCGATGAATTTGCCCGTACTTTCAAGTGTACACTATCAAGGTTCGGACCGGCCAGCCCATAAAAGGCATCCTACAGAAGACAAACTTAGCTGGAAGAATCCTGCAGTGGGCAGTTGAGTTGTCTGAATTCAATCTTCAATATGAAGCTCTGACAGCCATCAAATCACAGTATCAGGCCGACTTCATTGCTGAGTACACTGATGCCCCGGAAATTTCCACAAAATGGAATTTCTACGTGGATGGTTCTTCAAACAAAACTGGGAGTGGTGCAGGTGTGATAATAGAAAGCAATCAAGGAACCCAAATCGAACTCTCACTAAAGTTTGAATTTCCTGCTTCAAATAATTAGGCTGAATACGAGGCATTACTGGCTGGTTTGAGGCTGGCTAAGGAGGTAGGATTTCAAAAGCTCACCATCTTCAGTGATTCATAAGTATTTACCTCACAAATAGAAGGGAGCTACCAAGCTAAGGATCCCACCATGAAAAAATATCTGGACAAGACCAGAGAACAGCTCGGACAACTCGGGAAATATGAGGTCCAACATATACCTCGAGAACAGAATGCTCGAGCTGATGCACTCTCAAAAGTAGCCAGTACTAAACTAGGGGGCAATAATAGAAGCCTCATCTAGGAAACACTGCAAAGCCCATCAATCTCCAAGGAAGAAAAGGTCCTAACCATATCAGGTCAGGATCAAGGGTGGATGACCCCCATAATCAAATACCTCAAAACTGAGACACTCCCCACAGATAAGAAGGAGGCAAAGTGGCTAATATGAGAAGCACAGTACTATACTATACTGGGCGATGTCTTCTATAGGAGAGGGATCTCAACCCCCTCCTAAAATGCGTACCAACTTCCAATACAAGGGAAGTCCTGGAAGAGGTACATAGTGGCATGTGTGGGAACCACTTAGGGGCGCGAGCTCTTTCCAAAAAGGTACTCCGAGCAGGGTTCTTCTGGCCAACCTTGCAAAAAAAAAAGCGACAGAGTTCGTCAAAACATGCCCACCATGCTAAAAGCATGCTAACTTCCACATCGCTCCACCAGAAGAGCTCATCAGTGTAACGTCACCTTGGCCGTTTGCAAAGTGGGGGCTCGACCTCCTCAGACCCTTCCCCCAGAGGTCCGGACAAGTCAAGTCCCTCATTGTAGGGGTAGACTATTTCACAAAATGGATCGAGGCAGAGCCGCTAGCTAATGCCACCGATCAAAGAAGTCAGAAATTTTTATACAGGAACATTATTACAAGGTTCAGGGTCCCTTACTCCATCACCACAGATAATGGCACTCAATTCACTGATACAGGTTTCAGGAACTTAGTAGCTTACTTAAAAATAAAGCACCAATTTACATCTGTAGAACACCCAAAAGTCAATGGACAGGCAGAAGCTGCCAACAAAGTCATATTAGCTGGGTTAAAATGGAGACTACAGGATGCAAAGGGAGCTTGGGCCGAAGAGCTCCCACAAGTCCTATAGCCATATCGAATAACTCCGCACTCCACCACAGGAGAATCACCCTTCCGACTTGCTTACGGAATGGAGGCAATGATCCTAGTGGAGATAGAGGAAGGATCTCCTAGAATGATCTTCTATAATGAAGAGGCCAACTCCCGCAATCAAAGGGAAGAGCTTGACCTACTTCCAGAAGTCCGAGAAAGAGCTCGGATTAGAGAGGAAGCGTTAAAGCGTCGAATGACTTCAAGGTATAATCAGAGGGTAGTTCAGCGAAGCTTCGACAATAACGATCTCATCATAATACGAAATGACATTGGAGAAGGTCGATCAAGAGAGGGGAAGCTAACAGCAAACTGGAAAGGACCTTACCGTTCCTGTAACCTAAGAAGGTACTACAATTAGAAAGTAATAAAGATCTTAGGTTAAGGTGCACTCTTTTTCCTGAAAAGGTTTTTTTAATGAGGCGCCAGGCCAAGATCTACAAAATTACCCGATTTAGAAGGGTAAGCACTCATATGTATATATTCTTGTTTATATGCCTATTTTCTACTTGAATAAAGTTTTTCAGATTCCCTAAAAAGTTTCCCACCAAGACGCATTAATCTGAGCGCAAAAATTCATCGCCTGATTACGACAAGGTCGGCAAGGTGAAAACCAAATTCATCGCCCGATTACGACAAGGTCGGCAAGGTGAAAACCAAATTCATCGCTTGATCACGACGAGGTCGGCAAGGTGAAAACCAAATTCATCGTCCGATTATAAAGAGGTCGGCAAGGTGAATGCGATAAAAACATATTAATGCAAGAAGTTATAAAAATTAATCCATAAAAAGTGGCCTGACGAGGTCTGACTAAAAATGGACAACTAAAAATAACTTAGCTTAGACCGACAAAGAGAAGTCGGACCAACGAAGACAAAGCTTGGACCGACATGAGAAGTCGGACCAATGAAAAGCGTGCGCTAAAAGGGACACAGCCTTGCCCAAAAAGCCACGACTCCACGACAAGGCTATCAAAATTGTTCAACTAACTAAAAAGTTTCAACGAGAACACTAAAAAGTTGTCGGACAAGATGGCCTCAAGGATCACCTCGCCCAAACAACAAGATGGACAAAACAAATGATCAAAAAAAGGTCGAACAGCAAAGTACCAACACTCTGTAAAGATCCACAAAGGTTGCAAAGGGCATGAACAACATATCAAAAAAATATATCCATAAAAATAAAAACATTAAAAGACTCAAAAGGCCACCTAAGTGGCAGCCTCAAGAGTTCAAAAGTGTTTTATTTTCAAAATAAAGTTGCATAGAAGCAACTGAAAGTCAAGAAAGCCATCCATACAGAGAGTTACAAGAAACTAGAAAGTTCAAAAGCCCACAAATCGGGCTATACAAATACACAAGAGATCATATGGGGTGCAAAGTTTCCCCAATACCAGCATCCGTGGCTGAAGGAGGAGGAATGATCTTCATGGGGGTGGCGTCCACAGTCCCGTCCTCCCGATTAAGAATTTGAACATCAGGATCAGATTCGGGATGGTCGACCTCAGCAGAAGGAGTTGAAGAAGTTGCAGCGGCAGAAGCTTTGGCTTGCGGTGCAGGGGGAGGCCCATCATCTTCATCATCCGGGACAGGCACTATCTTGCCGTCCTCCACCGCATTATCCAAACTGAAGAGAGTTAGGTCGAGTTTAAGAGCGAGAACTCAGACCTGTGCCTTTAAATTTTCATATGCACCCATCACAGTATCTACCAGATGACCTTGGAGATCGGCGTAATCCGCATGGGCAGAATCAAGCCTATCATTCAACTCCAACAGCTCGGCATAAGTGCGGGTATAACTTTCCTTGTATTTTTTCGCCATCTCCTCCAACAAGTTTGTAGCTGCCTCAACCCTGGTAGCTCAGGACTTTTCCTTCTCCAGATCCAACTCCAGCTTAATTTCCCTAGCATCAAGCTCATCCTTCACCCCCTTGATTCTATCAAAATCCGCTTTAGCATCCTCCAGAAAGGCCTTAGTCGTATGGACTGCCGAACCCTGGACAGTACAGAATAGGGCTGCACCCATATGGGCCATCCCAACACTATTACTGGTGATGAAATTCAAGTGATAAAGGATGGATAGATCGTCCATTGGAAGATGGCCACAAGGAGCAATCTAATTGTCGACAAACCCCACATCATCAAAATCATGGGCATTTAAGTCATAGGGACTAATATTTTTTTTCTTCTTTGGAGGAGGACCAGTAGTAGGGAAGGAGGCAGCACAAGAAGTCGGTTGGAGAGGGCCGAAAGGAACTACACGAACCTGAGGAGTTGGAATAATCTTCCTTGGCCCAGAAGTGTCCAAGGTCGCCTTCCTCGGAGGAACTTGAGTAGATCCTTCTCTAGAAACATTCGCCGAGATGTTTTGAGCAGTTGTTGCTTTCTTAGCCCTACGGAAGTGCTTCATAGAATACGTAGACTTCACCATCTCTGAAAAAAGAAAGATAACAAAATCCTATTACAAATAATAAAGGGATAGATTGACAACCACAAAGCAAAAATATAAGAAAAGAATTCGGTCACTACCAAATTCAGCACGAAAAAGGGAAAGATCTCCTAGAAACTTCTTCGTGTCAAGATGAGGGGGCTCGCCCCAGTTCTCCTCTAATATATTCACAAAGGCCTGCTCGACCTCATCCAGACCTTTCCAAGAATACCTAGCCACTACTACATTCTTTTGCCAGCATAAAGGGAAGGTGGGCTCATTATTCTCATCCAAGAAGAAAGGGTGGACACCCTCAACAGCACGGACCTTGAAATAGTAATTCTTAAAATCCCTAAAGGACTCATCATACATAGAGAACACTTTCTTTTCTTGAGTAGCTCGGAAAGAAATCCAGGAGGCTTTCTTCTTAGCTACCCCAGGCTTCGTCAACACAAAAAGGTAAAGGAAGAGAGTTTGGGTAGGTCGGACATCCAATTCCTGACACAACAATTGGAAGATTTTTATGACACCCCATGAGTTCGGATGGAGCTGAGAAGGGGCTACATTACAGGACCACAACAACTCGGTCTCAAAAGGGGTAAAAGGAATGGTAATATTCAATTGACTAAAGAAGTAGTCATAAGCATAAAAAAAGGGACGTTGAAGAACTGCAGATTGACGGTTTAGAATTCAGAATAAATTCCTGTTGCAAGTATAGTTTCTAAACTGAGCAATCGACCTTTCTTACAAAAGTTTTGGTTGTCACAAGTAACAAACCCCTTTTTTTTAGTTGATAATCGAAGTATTTAAACCTCAGGTCGTCTTCTCAAGGAACTGCAAGGAGGTGTTCTTATTATTGGTTATGAGTTTTGTAAATTGGGGGTTTTGAAAGTAAGGAACAAGTAATTTAAATGACAAATAAAATAAATAAATAACTGTAAAATAATCTCTTGGCAAGGTATGAAAATTCGGAAGTCCTATCCTAGTTACTCCTATGAGAATGGAAGTTAATCCCACTTAGTTAACCCTTATGAAAGCAAGGAAAAGTCAAGTGAACTAATTAGTTAGATTCCCAAGTCCTAGCCAACTCCTAAGGAAAGACTAGAGTTAGTGGAATACCAGTCAATTTAGCCGACATAACAACCAATCACGGATAGTTGATAACTCAAGAGCTTCCAGTTAATCAATTAAAGCCAATAACATAAAAAGCTAAATAAGAATCAATGATCTGAAATACCTCAATTGCATTAATAAGAGAAAATCAATTTAAACATAAAGAGTTCATAAGCCAATCTGGCAACATAAGTAATTAAAGGATAGTATTTAAAATATCTAAAAGTAAAAGAGAAATATAAAGTAAAAGGGATATTGAACCTGATGAAAAGTTGAAATTCTAAATCCTTTAAGAGGAATCCTAATCCTAAAAACCCAAGAGAGAGGAGAGAACCTCTCTCTCTAAAAACTACATCTAAACTATGAAAAGTGAATAATTGAAGACATCATAATGAATGGATGCATTTTCCCACTTTATAACCTCTAATCTGTGCCTTCTGGACTTGGATCTGGGCCAAAAAGGGTTTCAGAAATTGCTGGGAGCATTTTCTGTAATTTCTGGTGCGTGGCGTCTGTCACGCGTCCGCGTGGGTCACGCGGTCGCGTCATCTGGAGTTTTCCTTGTCACGTGTTCGCTTTAGTCACGCGTACGCGTCATCTGTGTTCTGCTCATGGCGCGCGTCCACGTCAGTCACGCGTTCGCGTCGCTGCCTTTTCACGCTAGGCATGCGACCGCGTCATCCATGCATTTGCGACGCTGACAGTTTCTTCAAAAACTCAATTTTGTGCTTTCCTTCTATTTTTGTATATTTTCTTTCCATCTTTTAAGTCATTCCTGGCTTAGAAGATCTGAAACTTCTCAACACAAATCACGGCATCGAATGGTAATAAAGGTTAATTAAAATAAATAATTTCAAAGCATAGGAAACATGTATTTCACACATATCACATAATAGGGAAGGGAAAGTGAAACCATGCAATTTACATGAATAAGTAGGTGAAGGGTTGAATAAATCTCTTGAATTGAGCATAAAATATATCATAAAATATGGGTTTATTAACCTCCCCACACTTAAACAATAGCATGTCCTCATGTTAAGTCCAAGATAAAGAGTAAGGTAAGGTTAAAGTGGTGGAATCTCATGGAATGCAATCTATTCTAAATGCAAACTATCTAAATGAATCATGTAATTCTAATTGTTATTCACTTGCATATAAAACTTACATGTAGTTAAATTAATTCACATTCTCAAGGAATCATATATGCATAGCCAAACACTTTTACAATTGAGATGGGTAAAAATATTTTTCAAACCTTGCAAGACAATTAACAATTTAACCAGAGATATACGGTGATGAGCTATTGAACCCTCACTGGATTTTGTGTTTACTCTCTAGTCACTCGGTGTTTATTGTGTTAATCACTCTATTCTTCTTTTTATCCTTACTTTCTATAACTTTGTTCTTCATCTAACCAATCAACAATTATAGAATATAGGCATACAAAAATCATGAGGTCATTTTCAAGGTTGTAATGGGGCCAAGGTAAAGGTAAGGGTATATGTATAAGGC
>NC_029785.2:75412350-75429373 GCF_000816755.2 Arachis ipaensis
CTGGAGGTGGCAAACACTGGATACTTCAGCTCACAGTATCTGTTTGCAAAATTTAATGGGATCATTGGCAAGGAAGAGCTGGTCAGCCTTCTCCTGCGGGGTAAAGTGCTTTTCCCGCCAGGAGTCATCATGCATAATGTCTAAGATAGACATAGAGGATTCTCCTCTTTTTCTTTTACCAGTGGTAGCCTTGCCTTTTCCTTTTCTTTGAGGGTCAGACATCCTGAAAAATAGAAATTCCAGGATATAAAGGAATAACAGAGTAGGAAAATAAGTAGGCAAATAGCAATATAAGCACATAGTGGCAAAAGAGTAGTAGAATTATGAAATAAGTTGAATAACTGTGCATTTTGGATTGTTTCGGAGTTAAAAAAGCTGAGATGAGAAATCACAATCCAAAATATATTATAAGTAGAACACCTGTTAATTAGGAGAAACAATAATCATGCTATGAGTTAAAAAGTTGAAGGAGTTAGTAAAAAGGGCAAAGGGAGAAGTTAGAAAGTTAAAAGTGGTTAAAAGTAAAAAAGTGGAAAGCAGTGAGTTAGGAGAAAGAAAGTTAAAGTAAGTGGCATTGAGAATTGTTTCCTAAGTAACAAGAAATTCCTAAATTTAAAGACTAGTCAACTCATATTCAAAAATATCAGGTTATTGATGATGATTCATAAAGATATAAAAATAGCAAAAATTAAAATCGAATCATTAAAAGTGCAATTTATTAACCAGGAAATCGAAAGGAATAAGAATGTTGGCCTGTGCAGTCATGAAGTGGTTTGGGAAAAGCTAAGGAATTCCAAATTCAAATTGCAAAAACCAAAACATGAATGAAAATCAAAATAATTTACAGAAAATTGGGCAGCATTCTGGCTAAAATTGGATGTTCCCGGGTAATAAACAGCAAGCAGAATAGTTCATAAAAATTAAAATAAAGCTGCAAATAGACATAAATAATACGAACATGAAAGAGCAGTCTCAATAGCAGCATGAGCAGTAAGAACATCATATGAACAATACTAACATCACAGGCATAACAGAATTGCAGAATAGGTAAAACAAGCAACAAGTACGGTGCAATTAGCAGGCCTAAATCCACTAACCACATCCTAGCTACCTAACCACCTAGAATCCACTACAACATACATCTCTAACTATCCTAAATTTAAACAGAAACCGAAAAATATGCAACTAACTACGAATGAAAGAAAAGTGGCGTTCGGCGGAACCTGGTGGTTAGAGGCACAAGTATAGAACTAAGAGAGGTTGTGGGAGTGGGGTGGTGTTGGCGGCAATATGACGGTGACGTAGGGCGGTGCGGCAGCGAACCGTGGTTGGCGCGGCGGTGGGTGGCTGTTCGGTGGGGGGGGTTTCGGGTTGGGGTAATGGTGGAGAGGGGGTTAAGGAGGAAGGAAGGGAGGGGGTGAGGGTGATGGTGGTGGGAGTCATGGCGGTGATGGCGCGGTGGTGGTGGCTGGCCACAGTGGTGGAAGGGAGAGAAGGAAGGGGAGAAGAAGAAGGAGGGGAGTGGGCATCGCAGTGGGTCCGGGTTGTTGGTGGTGGTGCGGCGGTCGGAGGTGGTTGGGGTGGTGGTGTTGGAGTAGGGAGCAGAGAGCGAGCAGAGGGAGGATGGGGGAAAGAGAATGGGGGCGTGATGGGGGTAGGGTTTCGCGTCACTGGGGTTAGTGAATTTGAATCCACGCGAACGCGTAGGGCACGCGATCGCGTGGCTAGGGTGGAATGGGGCTGACGCGATCGCGTGGGTGACGCGAGCGCATGGAATGGGTAAAAGGATGAATGACGCGGTCGCATGAGGCACACGACCGCATCGCTGGAAATTGTGCTAAACGCACAATTCCAGCGTCGTTTCAGCGCAACTCTCTGTCTCTATTTAGGGTGTTATGCAATCCACGCGACGCGGACGCATCGCTCACGCTTTCGGGTGGGATGGGTATTTTACAAATGACGCGTTTGCGTGATGGACGGGAACGCGTGAGCCATGTTGTGCTAAACGCACACCAGCCGCACGATTCCAGCCTAGATTTCTGAGCGTTGAATTTTTACGCCGATTTCCAGATCACGCGTTCGCGTGATTGATGCGAACGCGTGGGAGGTGGTTTTCGCAACTGACGCGAACGCGTTAGCAGTGCGGTCGCATCGCACGCTTTCCTTTTTTTATATATGCAAGCATGCAATTATGCAGTATGCAATGCTAATGCAAATGCTATGAATAACATCCAGGTTCAATAAAAATAATATAACATAAAATCAAATAGTACGAAATAAAAATTGAAAAAGAAACGACCATACCATGGTGGGTTCTCTCCCACCTAGCACTTTTAGTTAAAGTCCTTAAGTTGGACATTGGATGAGCTTCCTGTTATGGTGGCTTATGCTTAAATTCATCCAGAAATCTCCACCAACGTTTGGAATGCCAACAGCCTCCGGGGTCCCAAACTAGGCATGTAAAGTTGTTGAGCAGCTTCAAACAGGTTCTCAGGCTCCCGGGGCGACGAATATCCGAATATTTTCCAGAATCCCAAACTTTGCTTTTAAATCCGCCTTTGTCTTGATCTATATGCTTCCATCCGGGCGGTTTAGAAATTGTATTCTCACCAAGATGACCAAACGTCTTCCGTAACCCATTCAATTGAACTTGATACCAATCCTTGCACTTCGAATTGAAACGTGGAACCTTATTGAATCTTGTACACCAGCTCTGAGTACGAGCCATTTCCCTCTTACTCTTAAAGCCATAGAGAGCTCTAAACTGGCCATCTGTTTCAGGCAAACCATATTCAAGTGAAAAAGTAAAGATAAAGGTTTAGGTGGTAATGGCCTTGGGATAGGTGTTTCCAGTGGTTCTATAAGTTCTACTCCCTTGTAATCTTCTGCGAATTCCTCCACTTCTTTGCAAACTTCTTCAAATGCAACCACGTCTTGATCAAAGTCTTCGATATCTTCCGCATCACTCAAGTCATAAGTTGGAGGTTGAGAAAAATCTACCTCGACATCATCTTCGTATTCACTTGGATAAGGTTCTTCAATCTCAGAGAATTCACGTGCAGATGCGAGTTCATTACTAGGAGAACTTGACTTGAGACTATCATCATCAAGAAAACTTGCATCTTGGGTTATTTCGTCTAGTTCTTCATGAAATACCTGCTTTGGGGGTTGTGCACTATCCTCCTTAGCATCAATTGTAACGTCCTTGACAGAATTTTTCACAACTCTGGTTTCCCATGGAGGTTTAGCATCTCCTAAATCTTCAATCAGTACTTCTTCTTCTTGGATAATTTGAGCTTTCTCCAATTGTTCCAGAACAAAGTTATGCTCATTACTGCCTACTGGGATTTCTAGTGTCTCCTTCATGCTACGTTTGTCCTTAGATTCTCCACATAAGGCTATTGGAGTTCCTTGAGTGTCTAAACGTCTGGAGGATAATTGATGTATTGCTTGCTCCAGCTGATGAAGGGTTGTATGAAGTTAATCTACTGTTTCCTTGAGGCGAGCCTGTGATTCTTGAGGTGATAGATATGGACATGGTACATAGGGAAGTGGTGGTGTTAGGGAGTAATTGGATTGGAATTGGGGTAAATAAAGATCATACGGTGGTGAGTGGTGAAAAGGAACTTGTGAGTGTGGTGGTTCAAAGCTACGTTGAGAGGATGGTCTATAGTGGGGCTTGTTGGTGATTACAAGGGGGTCCACCATATCTATCAGCTTGGTATGCATTGTAGAGTGGTCCTTGTCCATGATATCTTGGAGGGTGTTGTTGCCTAAAGGGTTGATCAGATCCTCTTGGCTCCATCCATCTTTGATTGCTCTGACCTTGATGCATGTTCCTGCTATAGCTTTCGTTTTCTTCAACAAAATTAGAACTAAACTCAAAGTGAGAGGGGTGAGAATTCATGGTAGCTAGTAGAAATAAAAGGGAAAAATAAAAACAAATAAACAAATAAAAGAAAAATATTTACAATAACCAATAATAAGGCACACGTTTGCAGTTTTCCGGCAACGGCGCCATTTTTGAAGAACTGCAGATTGACGGTTTAGAATTCAGAATAAATTCCCGTTGCAAGTATAGTTTCTAAACCGAGCAATCGACCTTTCTTACAAAAGTTTTGGTTGTCACAAGTAACAAATCCCTTTTTTTTTAGTTGATAACCGAAGTATTTAAATCTTGGTTTGTCTTCTCAAGGAACTGCAGGGAGGTGTTCTATGAGTTTTGTAAATTGGGGGTTTTGAAAGTAAGGAACAAGTAATTTAAATGACAAATAAAATAAATAAATAACTGTAAAATAAACTCTTGGCAAGGTATGAAAATTCGGAAGTCCTATCCTAGTTACTCCTATGAGAATGGAAGTTAATCCCACTTAGTTAACCCTTATGAAAGCAAGGGAAAGTAAAGTGAACTAATTAGTTAGATTCCCAAGTCCTAGCCAACTCCTAAGGAAAGACTAGAGTTAGTGGAATACTAGTCAATTTAGCCGACATAACAACCAATCACGGATAGTTGATAACTCAAGAGCTTCCAGTTAATCAATTAAAGCCAATAACATAAAAAGCTAAATAAGAATCAATGATCTGAAATACCTCAATTGCATTAATAAGAGAAAATCAATTTAAACATAAAGAGTTCATAAGCCAATCTGGCAACATAAGTAATTAAAGGATAGCATTTAAAATATTTGAAAGCAAAAGAGAAATATAAAGTAAAAGGGATATTGAACCTGATGAAGAGTTGAAATTCTAAATCCTTTAAGAGGAATCCTAATCCTAAAAACCCAAGAGAGAGGAGAGAACCTCTCTCTCTAAAAACTACATCTAAACTATGAAAAGTGAATAATTGAAGATATCATAATGAATGGATACAATCCCCCACTTTATAACATCTAATCTATGCCTTCTGGACTTGGATCTGGGCCAAAAAGGGTTTCAGAAATCGCTGGGAGCGTTTTCTGTAATTTCTGGTGCGTGGCGTCTGTCACGCGTCCGCGTGGGTCACACGGTCGCGTCATCTGGAGTTTTCCTTGTCACGCATTTGCTTCGGTCACGCGTACGCGTCATCTGTGTTCTGCTCATGGCGCGTGTCCGCGTCAGTCACGCGTTCGCGTCGCTGCCGTTTCACGCTGGGCATGCGACCGTGACGTCCATGCGTTCACGTCGCTGCCAGTTTCTTCAAAAACTCCATTTTGTGCTTTCCTTCCATTTTTGTATGTTTCCTTTCCATACTTTAAGTCATTCCTGCCTTAGAAGATCTGAAACTTCTCAACACACAAATCATGGCATCGAATGGTAATAAAGGTTAATTAAAATAAATAATTTCAAAGCATAGGAAACATGTATTTCACACATATCACATAATAGGGAAGGGAAAGTGAAACCATGCAATTTACATGAATAAGTGGGTGAAGGGTTGAATAAATCTCTTGAATTGAGCACAAAATATATCATAAAATATGGGTTTATCAGACGTCCCCCTTGAGTCAAAGCAGGAAACTAACCCTCTCCTCAGGGTCAGGTGACACCAAGTCATAATTTTTCTCCTGGTCCCTATTACTACAAATCCTATAGTACCTCCTAAGTCGCACACAGTACTCAGGATCAACCACTGTAACACACATCAAAACTATAGAGTCCAGCCAGTCAGACATGCCATCCGTGATCTTAGTAGACATCTTAACAATATTTTTGCGGGAATACATAGGTCAACTATTCCTACAGTAAGAAAAAGAAAAAAAGGGGTTACTACCAAACAACTCGGGCAAATATCGAAACAACTTGGACAAAATATATGAACATCAAGAGTCAGATACAACAGTAAAAGGAAAACCCCAGGACTCACACTAAAGTCCAGGGGCACCCTTTGGAGGCAGTAACAAGGCAAGAACCCGGAAAGAAGGAAATTGACAGTCTATACCCTAACATCTCTCAACAAGAAAACACAATTCTTCTCTGGCAACGATACTTCACACAAAACAGCAAGAAAGTCATCATCACCAACAAAAATCATCAAAGTTACAACCTTTCCTACTGACAGTTCATCATCAAAGCTACAAAAAGTTTTCAAAGCTATAACCTCAATCTACCAACAAATCCGCAGGGGCCAAAACTTTGATCAGGGGGATACAACCACGAAAAGAGACAGAAATAGTTACAAGCAAAAAGCCGAACAAAGAACGAAACTACCTAAAGGCACACATTTCCGCCAAACAGGAATGAAGTAGGAAAAAAGCAAACGATGATCAAAGCACAAAAGATGCAATCTTTTTTAAGAAGAATCAAGTCTCTCAAAGCAAACTCAAAATAAAAATTAAAACCTGGCAAGTATGCAACAACAAGCGTGACGCAAAGAAAGTATGAAGAATGAAGACCAACCTGTAGGAGAGAGGGCGATAACTGCTCGAAGACCGAAACAACAATGAACCCACGCCAACAATCACTTTCGAAGCAAGAAAAATAGGAAGCACGAAGACACAAAAACAGAGGGGGTAGAGGAACGAAGCACTGCAGCGAGCAAAAGCAAAGAGAAAGGATAGGAGAAACTGAAAGATGAGGCTTTAAAATTCAAAATGATAATACGAAGAGGGAAACAAGCAAACGGCAAAAGGGGAGTTAATGAGTTTTAACCCTCGCACGTTCTCAAGAAAAGCGCAACGCGCGCTGAAATTAAAGAGGAAAAAGAAAGAAAATGCTCCGCATTCAAGTCCTAGCAGGAGTCATACCGGAGATCGACCCAAGGCAAAATGCTCGAGCTCGACTTCCTCAAAGGATCGAAGTCTAAAAGGACATGACCGTAAGGGAAAATTCGAGCTCAAGCAGGGGCACTGTTCATACCCTGGGTCGAGCTATACGACCCGGGCTGACGGAAGACAAAGCGACCGACCTCCTCAGGTCAGGTCCCCTGACCACTTCTTTAAAGAGTTCGGCCAAATCGCCATAAGAAGCCCAAGCAGGCCCAAATGAAGGGACACAGCCCAATCTAAAGGCAGCTAAAGCCTAGAAAGATAAAGGTGGTTCCCCTTAGAGGTAAGATGACTTCACTTAAACATAAGATAAGATAACTAACTTATCTAGAAAGGTCAAGCCTACACTACTATACATACACTGGTGCAACCAGGTATAACTCATACTCTGATTCTACTAAAAACTTGCCTAAAGCATGTGCTAACTTAAGCATCGGAGTCTTTTTTAGGTACCACCACCCTCCGGTGATCAAGGATCAATAGCTCCACCACATTCAACAAGTCTAACACAACAGCTTTGGCCATTATAGCAGATCTCATCCGAGATTGACCTTCAATTTCAAGTAACCCTCGAAACACCAAGTTTTTAAAAATTTGAAGGAAAAACACAAAGGGACACCAAACTTAGAAATTTTAAGATCAAAACACAAAGAAAACACAAGAACACTTTCAAGATTAAAAAGAACACTAAGAACAAGACTCAAGAAATTCAAAGAACACAAGAACATGCAAAGAATACCAAACTTAAAATTTTTAGAAAACGAAGAAAATTTATGTTTGGTTTTCAAAAATTTTAAAAGAAAAACATAAGAAGACACCAAACTTAAAAATTGACACAAGATTTAAACAAAAAAACTATTTTTGAAAGAAAGACTCAAGATTTTTGAAACCAAGAACAAAAACAAAAAGACTCAAACTAAGAATAGAGATTAAATAAAGAAAAGAAAAATATTTTTGAAAATGGTTTTAAGTTTTTTCGAAAAAAGAAGAAGAAAAAAAATAAAAGACTCAAATAAAATAAAAAAATTACCTGATTCGGGGAACAAGATAATCCGTCAGTTGTCCAAACTCGAACAATCCCCGGCAACGGCACCAAAAACTTGGTACACGAATCCCCACACTCCGTATAGCTGTACCAGCAAGTGCACTGGGTCGTTCAAGTGATACCAGAGCGAGTCAGGGTCGATCCCATGAGGATTGTGGTTTGAAGCAAGCTATGGTTATCTTGCAGGTCTTAGTCAGGTGAAATCAGAAGGTTGTTGGATTGAGGCAGGGGCAATCAGTAATAGGAATATGGTTAAGGATTGGAGTTGCGTTGTCTTTCTGAATTAACTCTGGTATTACTGTCTTCTTTGCTTGTGAATGATCTCTTTTATGGCATGCTGTATATGATCAATCCCATGGGTCATGGTCATCAATCTCCTCAATTTTAGATCAAACGCCATTGGTCGTGGTCATCCAATTTGAACGAGGGTGAAGCTCTAGTAGGTCATTCTCTTGGCAATCCTACTCAAAACGCCACAGATAAGGTCGAATCTTCCGGATTAAAGAATGCTGCTCCTTTGGGTTCTAGCCTATACCACAGAGACCCTAATTTCCCCAGAAATTGGCTGAACTGGTGTCTCGTGAAGTCCCCAAAGAAGTCGTGGATTAGCTGTCTGAGAGGTGTATAATCAAGCTGGCGGTTCGCGCTTTCCAGGCACGTATTCACACGAACCCAAGTAAACACGGGTGGTTGTCAGGCACGTGGTCCTAGTATGATGAATAGAGCTGATTATCACTGATCATCCTATTCACCATGTTGAAGAACGAGTATACATCTTAGAATTAAATAAAAAACGGATCGAAGAGAAACAGTAATACTTTCATGAATTCATAGGACTCAGCAGGGCTCCTCCCCTCAACCTAGAGGATTTAGAAACTCATACTGAAAGGAAATATAATGTGTAAAACGAAAATATGCTAAATGATGGGTGAAGATCCTTAACAAAGAGTGATCTTCTACTTTAAATACTAAACTAATGACTAGTAACAGTAAAATAGTTTTTTTAGTGCTAAAATCCACTTCTGGTGTCCACTTGGTGAGTGTTTGGGCTGAGCTTTGATGAGATCCATGTGCTAGGAGACCTCTAAGGCATTGAACGCTGGCTAGGGGGGTCATCTTTGGGCGTTTGGACGCTGGTCTCTTCTCCTTGGACGCCTTAAAGGGGCCAGGAGGCTGGCGTTGGACGCAAGTTTTGGGCCTTCAAATATGTAGAAATGTATTGACTATTATATATTGCTGGAAAGCTCTAGAAGTCAGATTTCCATAGTCATTAAGAAATCTCCATTTAGACTTTTGTAGCTCAATAAAAGCTCTTCTGAGTGCAAGGAGGTCAGATCCAGACAGCATCTGCAGTGCTTTCTCTGTCTCTGAATCAGACTTTTGCTCCAGCTCCTCAATTTCAGTCAGAAAATACCTGAAATTATATAAAAACACACAAAATCATAGTAGAATCCAAAAATGTGAATTTAACACTAAAACCTATAAAAACTAAACAAAACATACTAAAAACTATATGAAAATGATGCCAAAAAGTGTATAAAATATCCGCTCATCAGTCACGCGTACGCGTGGGTGACGCGTACGCGAGGTTGAGTTCTCTGTTTTCCAAAATTTTCCATGTTCTTGTACCAAACCAAGCATTCCAAACATCCCAGCAGCTACTAAAACACTATCAAACCCTATTTAACATACTAGACTACTAACTAAACTCAACAAACCAAAATAAACATGAAATTAAACTCATTTACCAATATGTACAAAAGAGAAAAATGAAAAAGATGTTACCATGGTGGGGTGTCTCCCACCTAGCACTTTTATTTATTGTCCTTAAGTTGGACTTATGGGGAGCTCTCATCAAGGTGGCTTGTGCTTGAATTCATCTTGAAACTTCCACCAATGCTTGGATTTCCAATAAGCTCCATCATTCAAAATTAATAGCTCCAAAATTTGATGAAGTTCTTCACAAACCATAAGCTCCCAAAATTGATCCTCTTTGTGTGATCCGAGATCTCACACTTTGTTTTTACACCCATCTTCTAATTGATCATCATGATTCCATCCGGGTGGTAGGCAAGTCGAATTCTCACTTAGGCACCAAATGATCCTCCTAGACCCATTCAATTTAGCATGACTCCAACCTTTGCAATTCAACTTTGAGCATGCAACTATATTGAATATAGAATAATGTTTCCAACCACTAACCATCTCCCTTTTTGCTCTTTAAGCCACAAAGAGCTCTAAGTTGCCCATCCGTCTCAAGCAAACCATGTTCAAGTGGAATAATAAAGCTTAGAGATAAGAGATTTACCCACTTAAATGAAAGGATGGATGGTGATGGCTTGGGAGTGGTGTCTCCCATGTCCTTACAAGCTCTACTCCCTTGTGTTCTTCCTTGACAACTTTCACCTCCTTGCAAGCTTCTTCAATTTCAACCTCTTCCTCTTGGTGGCTTTCTTCCAATTCAATCTCTTCTTCATTGCTTACCAAGGATATGGGAGGTTGTGCACATTCTTCTAGGACCTCAATTTCATGTCCAATGGGAGAGGATTCAATTGTAGATAGAAACTTATCAATGATTAACTCTATCTCTTGATCAACCTCTTCAAAGTCTTCAACTATGATATGCTTTGGAGGTTGTACACCCTTCTCAACATCAATATCAAGCTTCTTGGAAGAGAGCTCTATAATCTACATTCCCATAGACTTTCAACATCTCATAAATCTTCAACCACTCCTTCTAGCTTAATTGTCTCTACTCTCTCCCCTTGTTTCAATTCTTGCTTCAACTCCTCTTCTTCACCTTGAAGCTTCAAGTTCACTCCCTTACTATGCTCCTTGGTTGATCCTCCACATTCGTCAATGGGAGTACTTGGGATGCATGAGCTTAGGTGGGAGGCCATGTGGTTAATGGCTTCCGCCATGGTAGCAACCATGACTTCTAGCTTCTTTAGCTCCTTTTGCTTCTCTTCTTGCCTTTGGATATAAGAGCTAATATCTCTTCATTATTCTTGTAAGAAGGTATGGAGCGCTTCATCCCTTGAAGGAGGTGGTGAAAGAGAGGGTTCATTATTGGAAGGTGGTTCATCTTGGTAAAGATATGGAGGTGAGGTATATAGAATTGATGGTTCTTGAGAGTATTGCTGTGGAATGGTGGTGGCTCTAGGTATGACTCATATGGTTGTTGGTATGGTGGATATGGGTTAGGATCATATGGAGGTGAATGGTGGTATGAGGCTTGTGAGTAAAGTTGTTGGGGACTATGTTGAGGGAAAGAATTATATGCATGTGGTGGTTGTGGTTGACAACCACAATGAGGATTGCCACATCCATTAGGTTGATAAGCATTAGAAGTTGGATTATACCTATAAGAAACTGGAGGAGGTTGTTGCCATGAAGGTTGTCCATATGCTTGAGGCTCCTCCCATCTTTGATTTCCAAACCCTTGATACAAATCCTCATTGAAGCTTCCATTCCCTACAACATAGTTTGAACTAAACTCATAGCCAAAGTGGTGAGAATTCATAGTAGCAAGAGAAAATGAAAACAAAAACTAACACGAAACAAGAAAAACAAGATGCTATAACTAACAAAAACTAGCAAACAAACCAAAATCAAGCTATTCACAAGATTGACATATATACAATAACCAATAACAAGCACACATTACAATTCTCCGACAACGGCGCCAAAAACTTGATGTGAAAATTTTTGTCGGTTAGAAATTTCTTCTCGATTAGAGAAAATAACTTCGTTGCAAGTATAGTTCCAAACCGACAAGTAATGCTCAATCAAAGTTTAATTTTGGTTGTCACAAGTCCAACCTAATAAAAATAACCGAGAGTATTAGTCCCGGGTCGTTCTCCCTAGGAATCACAATCGAGTGCTCAATTATTGGTTATGAGTTTAACGAGGGTTGGGTTGATAAAAGTGCAAGAAATTAAAATGGCAAGAAAATAAAGGAAGCAACTAAAGAAAGCAAGTAATAAAGAGAGACATTCATGGCAAGGATTGAGAATCTAGGCTTTTTATCCTAGTCATTAATTATCATACAATAATTAACAAGAGCTAATCCTACTTCGTCATCTCTAACGAGAGAAGGTACAATGTCATCTCTAACACTCGAAGAAAGTCAAATGAGACTAGTTAATCTCAATCCAAAAGTCCTAATTAACTTACTAATTGAATTAGCAAGAGATTAGAGTCAATGGAAACAATATTAACTAACAACCCTAGATCACCAACATAAGTTGGGTATTAATAACTCAAGATTGCCTAATTTCTCTTTTCAAGCCAAGAATGCTAAAAAAGCTACTCTAACATCCAACCAAGCATTTTATCAAACACTTGGAAGGCATAAAATAAAGACATGGTAAATTGCAAGGAAGAATAAAATCTACTACTACCCAATGCAAGAAAGTAAGAATAACAACTCAATTAAACAATAGAGGAACATAAAACATAAATTACATTAAATGAAATCCAATTCCAACAAGAGTTCATCAACATAAAAAGAGGCATAAAAGGGAAATTAACAAGAGAACTAAGAAGAACAAAGATATAAGAACAAGAAATTGTAAAGAAAACTAGATGAAAATAAGAATCAAAACCTAAATCTAAGAGAGTTTGAGCTAAATCTACCCTAATTCTAGAGAGAAGAGGGAGCTTCTCTCTCTAGAAACTACCTAAAGCATGGTCCTAACCTAATCTAATTGCTCCTCCTTTGATCCATCTTGAATTCAGTCTCAAATAGCTTCAGAAATGCGTTGGATTGGGCCTAGACAGCTCAGAAATCGCCTCCAGCGTATTCACTTTAATGAGGTCACGTGCTGATTGTGATCCGTACGCATGGATCATGCGTACGCGTCGTCTGGCTTTTTCTTGTCACGTGTATGCGTCATGTCACGCATATGCGTCGCCTTCGACAATGCACCTCTTCACGCATGCGCGAAGCTCTGAATACTCCAAATCCTTGTTTTTCCATGAATCTTCCTTTTTGCATGCTTTTTTTTCACTCCTTTGATTCATTCTTTGCCCTTTTCAATCCTGAATTCACTAACAAACATATCAAGGCATCTAGTGGAATCAAAGGTGAACTAAAATTGCCAATTTAAAGCTTAAAAAACATGTTTTTAACCATTAAGCACAATTAGAAGAAATTCATGAAACCATCCTATTTTGGTGAATAAATATGGGATAAGTTGATAAAATCTCCTAAATTCAATACAAGATAAACCACAAAATTAGGATTTATTAGTGACCTAGTGATACGTGCTTCAAATATTTGAGATATGAAGAGTTCAAGTATTATTTAGAAGATATTTGATGTATTTTGATTTTGTTTATTTAATTACTAGATTGGGCCTTATGTTTATGGGCTTAGGGTTTTTTATATTTTAACTTAATAAGAGGTTATAAATACCTCATAAACTAGCGTAGTCATAGTATAGAATGATTTAGAGATTTTGAAAACCTCTTTTTGGTTTCATGATGAAACCATGGTATCGACAATTGAGGTTGAGGAGTCCCTCTCTTGTTGCATCAGGGAATTGAGTAGAAGGTTGAGGAGTCCCTTCGATTTAATTCCTAAACTATGGCGTTAACAAGTTAGGTTGAGGAATCCCTTTCTTGTTGCATCAAGAAATTGGGTAGAAGTAGAGTGATTCTCTTTGTACTCAATTTCAATCTATCTTTTTTATTTCTATTTCAATTTCAAAGTACCTTTTTTTATTCAATTTAAATTATTATCTTCTTGTTTATCTTTTATTTTTTTATCATTTGGTATCAGAGCTCAGGTATTGGATTAATTCTTATTAATCTATATCTGCTATTCTTTTATCATAAAAAAGAGTCCAATATCTGTCGTGTCTTTCTTTAAGTTCTTGTGTTCTTATTTTCGGTTTGCGTTTCATTATTGTTGATTTTATTGTAATTATTGTCCTTTTCATATACTATTTTTCTACTTACAAGATTCGAAGACGAATCTTTTTTGAAGAGGAGGACAATGATACGTGCTTCAAATGTTCGTGATATGAAGAGTTCAAGTGTTATTTAGAAGATATTAGTTTACATATTTAGAATGTTTTAATTTAATGTATCTTGATTTTGTTTAATTGATTACTATATTGGTTCTTATGTTTGTGGGCTTAGGGTTTTCTATATTTTAACCTAATAAGAAGTTATAAATACCTCGTAAACTAGGGTAGTGGGAATACAGAATGATTTAGAGGTTTCAAAACCCCTTTTTAGTTTCGTGATGAAACCATGGTGTGGACAATTGAGGTTGAGGAGTCCCTCTCTTGTTGCATCGGAGAATTGGGTAGAAGGTTGAGGAGTCCCTTCGATTCAATTCCCAAACTATGGCGTTGACAAGTGAGGTTGAGGAGTCCCTTCCTTGTTGCGTCAAGAAATTGGGAAGAAAGTAGAGTGATTCTTTTTGTACTCAATTTCAATCTATCCTTTTTATTTCTATTTCAATTTCAATGTATCTTTTTATTCAGTTTGAATTCTTGTCTTTATGTTTATCTTTTATTTCTTTATCACCTAGGCTTGAGAAATTCTGTGGATGGGTTAACTTGTGTAGACATGGTGGGGTGTTATGTTGATGATGACTGAGAAATAAATATGAATTGAGAAATGAATGAGGTTGAACAATATCTTATTTAAATGGGTTATGAACTTGAAAGAACTTGAGAAATGAGGATGATTATGATGAGTTAAGAAAGTAAAACTTGATGAGAAATTATAGAAGATTGAGGTTGATGAAATTGTTGAGTATGAGCAGTGATCACTGAATGATAATTATGATGTGCATTGATTGGTAAGTCGTTATATGCCTGACAAGGATGGTGGTTTAATCTCGCTTGTTGAGGTAGTAGCACCGACATAGAGGCTATGACAGTCTCCCACCTACGTTCATATGAGAGGGCTAGGGTAGTATCCTACTCGCATAACCTTTCTTGCCATAAGAGTAAGGCAGACACTATATCCTAGGGTTGAAAGTGAGCCTGGCACTATATCCTAGGGTTGCGCATAAGAGTGAGCTGGCCACTATATCCCAGGGTTGAAAATGAACCGGGCACTATATCCCAGGGTTGAAAGTAAGTTGGGCACTATATCCCATAGTTGCCATAAAAGTGAGCCGGGCACTATATCCTAAGGACGTGGCAGAAAGGCGACATCCAAAAAGATATGTCGGGTTGGCAATTTTGAACCGACGAGTGATATCATGAGCTAAATAGGGTAGGCATTCATCATATGCATTTTCTACATGCTTTCTTGCTTTGATTACTTGAGTTATGCCTAATTGCTAATCGATTTACCTACTAAATATGTATATTAATTGTGCTTTACTTGTCTGCATTACTTGTGTTTTACCAATTTGAGGAGGATTAGTAGGTGGTGGCGATAGGATCGTATGGAGGGTAGGTTGGCAAAGGCTGTAGGACAGTGGTGGCTATAGTTAGAGTAGAAATCTCTTAAGTTAGATTACTCTGTTTATTGTCTAGGATTGCCTTTGGCTTTCTGAAACCTTATATCTTATCTATTGGGCACTGTTACCATACTGAAAACCCCCCGATTCTCATACCATATGTTGTTATTTTTTAGATGTAGACCGCAATCCACCTCAATGGGTGTGCAGATGGTGATAGAGCGGAGGATTTGACAAATTTGGTAAAATCTTATTTTTAACCATTTTCTGCGGTCCATAACTTGGCCCTCGAAATTTGGAATTGATTAAACTTTAATTCAAATTAAAGATCATTGTGAGAGCTTTAAAATGGTATAAAGAAGAGGATAATTGGAGTTTGTAGAGAAAATTATGTACGTTGAAAGTTAGGTATGAAAAACTGAATTCTATGATGTTGCAGAGAACCAGAAACTCTGGTTTGTGCCTACGCACACTATCGTGCACGCACACTTACCAAAGCGTGCATTAAGACTCGTACATACGCACGAGGGAAAAATTTTGCATGTTGTGCGTATGCATAGTAAGATGCATACGTACAGGCTGGGAAAGTCGTCTGGTGCGTGCGTACGCATAGGATGATGCGTACGCATATACTGGTAAATTTTTCTGGTGTGTGCGTACCCATGGCTATGAAGCATACGCACAAGCCCTGTTTTTTCACCTAAAACCCTATCTTTAACTGTTTAACCTCCCTGGCAAGCTTGTAAACTTCCGTAACACTTATATAAGATCCCCTAACTAGTATTTAGCCTTTGAAACATGGGAGAGCACAATAGGTGAATTAAAAAGGTTATTTTGTTATGAGTTTAGAGCCGATGACCTAGGCTTGAAAAATTTTGTGGATAGGTTAATTTGTATAGACATGGTGGGGTGTTATGTTGTTGATGACTGAGAAATGAATATGAATTGAGAAATAAATGAGGTTGAGTAATATCTTATTTAAATGGTTTATGAACTTTAAAGAACTTGAGAAATGAGGATGATTATGATGAGTTGAGAAAATAAAAATTGATGAAAAATCACTTGAGGTTGATGAAATTGATGAGTACGAGCGGTGATCACTGAATGATAATTATGATATGCATTGATTGGTAAGTTGCTATGTGCGTGGCAAGGATGGTGGTTTAATCCCGCTTGTCAAGGTAGCAGCGCCGGTGTAGTGGCTGTGGCAGTCTTCCGCCTACGTTCATATGTGAGGGCTAGGGTAGTATCCTGCTCGCATAATCTTTCTTGCCATAAGAGTGAGTCGGGCACTATATCCTAGGATTGAAAGTGAGATGGATACTATATCCCAGGGTTGCACATAAGGGTGAGTTAGTCACTATATCCCAGGGTTGAAAGTGAGCTGGGCACTATATCTCAGGGTTAAAAGTGAGCCAGAAACTATATCCCAGGGGTGCACACAGTGAGCCAGGCACTATATCCCAAGGACGTGGCAGAAAGGCGACATCCGAAAGGATGTGTCGGGTTGGCAACTTTGAACCGACAAGTAATACCACGAGCCAAATAGGGTAGGCATTCATCATATACATTTTCTACATGCTTGCTTGCTTTGATTACTTAAGTTATGTCTCATTGAATAATATGCCTAATTGCTAATTGATGTACCTGCTGTATATGTATATTAATTGTGCTTTACTTGTCTGCATTACTTGTGTTTTACCGGTTTGAGGATCGGTAGACGGTGGCGATGGAATCACATGGAGGGTAGGTTGGTGAAGGCTGTGGGACGGTAGCGGCTATAGAAGGTTCTCGGATTAATATACA
>NC_029785.2:75429543-75437849 GCF_000816755.2 Arachis ipaensis
AGGAATAGGAGTTCAAAGATAGGTAAACAGATGAAACAAATCGCAAAGTGTTTCCACAAACTAACTAAAAGCACAGGCACAAGAGATAAACAGAAAACATAGAGTAAATAATTTATATATGTAATATACAAAAGAGGACTAGTTACAGCTTGCGAAGTTTAGGCCGACTAGCCAAAATAGAATACAATAGAGTTTTGATGTTTAAAATAGCTAACATCCTATCTTTCAAAGTAAATCAAAATAAAAGCTTATCCATCCTCCGCTTTGTCACCATCTGCACACCCACTGAGGTGGATTGCGACCTACATCTGAAAAATAACAACAACATATGGTATGAGAACCGGGAGGTTCTCAGTATGGTAACAGTGCCCAATAGATAAGATATAAGGTTTCGGAAAGCCAAAGGCAATCCTAGAACTTTACCATTCATCAATACAGCCTTCACTAAAGGCAATAGATAAGATATAAGGTTCTCGCATGTGTATTGACTACAGAAGGCTCAATACAGCCACCAGGAAGGATCACTTTCCTTTACCATTCATAGACCAGATGCTAGAAAGACTAGCAGGTCATGAATATTACTGCTTTTTGGATGGCTATTCAGGTTACAACCAAATTACAGTAGATCCTCAGGACCAAGAAAAAACAGCATTCACATGTCCTTTTGGAGTGTTTGCCTATAGAAGGATGCCTTTTGGTCTGTGCAATGCACCTGCAACCTTTTAGAGGTGCATGCTCTCTATCTTCTCTGATATGGTAGAGAAATTTCTGGAAGTCTTCATGGATGACTTTTCAGTATTTGGAGACTCATTCAGCTCCTGCCTTAACCATTTAGCACTTGTTCTGAAAAGATGCCAAGAGACCAACCTAGTTTTAAATTGGGAAAAATGTCACTTTATGGTGACTGAAGGAATTGTCCTTGGGTATAAAATTTCAAACAAGGGAATAGAGGTGGATCAAGCTAAAGTATAGGTAATTGAAAAATTACCACCCCCTACCAATGTTAAGGCAATCAGAAGTCTTCTGGGGCATGCAGGATTCTATAGGAGGTTTATAAAGGATTTTTCAAAAATTGCAAAACCTCTGAGCAATCTGCTAGCTACTGACATGCCATTTGTGTTTGACACAGAGTGTCTGCAGGCGTTTGAAACTCTGAAAGCTAAGCTGGTCACAGCACCAGTTATTTCTGCACCAGACTAGACATTACCATCTGAAAGCTAATATGTGATGCTAGTGACCATGCCATTGGTGCAGTATTGGGACAGAGGCATAACAAGCTTCTGCATGTCATTTATTATGCTAGCCATATTTTAAATGATGCACAGAAAAATTACACAACCACAGAAAAAGAGTTGCTTGCAGTGGTTTATGCCATTGACAAGTTTAGATCATACTTAGTAGGATCAAAAGTGATTGTGTACACTGACCATGCTGCTCTTAAATATCTACTTACAAAGCATGATTTAAAACCCAGGCTCATAAGATGGGTGTTGCTTCTGCAAGAGTTTGATATAGAAATAAGAGACAGAAAAGGGACAGAGAACTAAGTGGCTGATCATCTATCCTAGATAGAACCAGTAGAAAGGGCGCCCCCTCTATTAAGATCTCTGAAACCTTTCCGGATGAGCAACTATTTGCCATACAGGAAATACCATGGTTTGTAGACATTGCAAACTATAAAGCTGCAAGATTCATACCCAAAGAGTACAGCAGGTGGCAAATAAAGAAATTGATTTCTGATGCAAAGTACTACTTATGGGATGAACCATATCTCTTTAAGAGATGTGCAGACGGAATAATCCGTAGATGTGTACCCAAGGAAGAGGCACAGAAGATCTTACGGCATTGTCATGGATCACAATATAGAGGACATTTCGGAGGTGAGTGAACAGCCACCAAGGTTCTCCAATGTGGCTTTTACTGGCCTACCCTCTATAGAGACTCCCGAGAGTTTGTACGTAACTGTGACAGTTGCCAGAGAGCTGGTAATCTTCCTCATGGTTACGCCATGCCTCAACAAGGGATCTTGGAGATTGAGTTGTTTGATGTATGGGGTATTGACTTCATGGGCCTTTCCCGCCATCATACTCAAACACGTATATTCTGGTGGCAGTAGACTATGTATCTAAATGGGTAGAAGCAATTACAACACCCACTAATGATACTAAGACAGTGCTAAAGTTCCTCCAGAAACATATCTTCAGCAGGTTTGGTGTCCCTAGAGCACTAATCAGTGATGGGGACACTCATTTCTGTAATAAACAGCTTTACTCTGCTATGGTTCGATATGGAATTAGCCACAAAGTAGCAACTCCATATCATCCACAGACAAATGGGTAGACTAAAGTCTCTAATAGAGAACTAAAAAAAATCCTGGAACGGACTATAATTGCCCGTAGAAGGGATTGGGCAAAAAGCTTGGATGATGCTCTGTGGGCATACAGAACAGCGTTCAAGACTCCTATAGGAACCTCTCCATACCATCTTGTGTATGGCAAGGCCTGTCATCTGCCTGTAGAACTGGAGCATAAGGCCTATTGGGCAACCAGATTCCTAAATCTAGATGCTAAGTTAGCTGGAGAGAAGAGATTACTCCAGTTAAATGAGCTAGAGGAATTCAGACTCAATACTTTCAAAAATGCAAAAATTTACAAGGAGAAAACAAAAGGTGGCATGATAAGAAACTGTCATCCAGAGTCTTTGAACCAGAACAGAAGGTTCTGCTATTTAACTCTAGGCTCAGATTATTCCCTGGGAAATTAAAATCCCGGTGGAGGGGACCATATGTGATTACAAGTGTGTCACCATATGGCTATGTGGAGCTTCAAGACATTGATTCTAATAAGAAGTTCATTGTTAATGGACAGAGAGTCAAGCATTATCTTGAAGGCAATGCTGAGCAAGAATGCTTAAGGCTGAGACTAGATTAAAATCTCAGTAAGGTCCAACTAAAGACAATAAAAAAGCGCTTGCTGGGAGGCAACCCAGCCATTAGCAAAGTTCATTTGTTATGAAAATAATAATTATATGAGTTTGATATGATTATCTTCAAGTTTAATTAACAATTGTAGGAGTTCACAGAGTTACATAAGAATTTAGAGCATAAAGCAGAGAAAAGGAGCTCACTGGCACAAAAATGCCAGTAAGGGATATTGTGGGCATTAAACGCCAGAATGGGCACCATTCTGGGCGTTTAACGCCAGTAAAGATACCTTTCTGGGCGTTTAACGCCAGGATTGCAGCATCCTGGGCGTTTAGAAAAACGCCCAGTGATAAAGGCTTTCTGGCGTTTAATGCCAGCCAGGGTACCTAGCTGGGCGTTAAACGCCCAAAAGAAGCAACAAATGGGTGTTAAATGCCAGAATGAGTGCCATTCTGGGCGTTTAACGCCAGGAATGTGGAGGGGAGGAAGTTTTGTTTCCAACTCAAATTTCTTTTCAAATTTTCATAGTTCCATTCAAAATTTCTTGCAAAAACATGTTACAAATTATCATCCTTCAATTTCAATTTCAGAAAAATAAAACAAATTAAAAATAAATTTTTCTTTAATCCTAAAAAAAAATCTTTCTCAAATCTTCTTCAATTTCTTTTCAAATCTTTTTCAAAACTCGTCTATCTTTTTAATTTCTTCTCAAATCCTTTTCAACTCATCATACTATCTTTTCAAAATCATATTTATCTTTTACAAATCTCTCATATCTTTTGAATTTTAAAATTTTATCTTTTTAATATCATATTTATCTTTTACAAATCATATCTTCTATCATATCTTTTTCAAAATTTTCGAACCCACCCCCTCCCTTATAAATCCATATTCGGCCTCCCCCTCTCCTCCATAATTCAAATTTAACTCTCCTTATATTCCTCTTCTTTCCTTTCTTTTGCTTGAGGACAAGCAAACCTCTAAGTTTGGTGTGTTTTTCGTGATCACTGAGCTAAGCCTCACTAAGATCATGGCTCCTAAAGAAAAACAAACCACTTCAAGAGGCAAGAAAGAGAACACTCCAAAATCACTTTGGAATCAAGAGAGGTTCTTAACCAAAGAACAGGCAGACCATTTCCACAAAATAATGGGTCTAAGGTCAGTGATCCCGGAAGTTAAATTCGATCTGAAAGAAGACAAATATCCGAAGATCCAAGAGCAGATTCAAAACAGGGGCTGGGAAATTCTAGCTAATCCTGAGACAAAGGTGGATAGAAAGATGGTTCAGGAATTCTACTCAAATCTGTGGCAAATAGATAAGCAGAGAATGACTGGAACCGCCTTCTACACCTTTCGAACCATGGTCAGAGGGAAGATTATTTACTTCCATCTGGACAAAATAAGAGAGGTCTTCAAGCTGCCTCAACTACAAGATGATCCAGAATCCTTTAATAGGAGAATGGTGAGATTTGATAAGCGCTTGGACCAAGTTCTAGAGGACATATGCATCCCTGGAACCAAGTGGATAACCAACACAAAAGGTGTCCCAGATCAACTCAAGAGAGGAGATCTCAAACCAGTTGCTAGGGGCTGGCTGGACTTTATTGGGCGTTCTATACTACCCACCAGCAACCGCTCTGAAGTCATTGTCAAAAGAGCAGTGATGATCCACTGCATTATGCTGGGAAATAAAGTGGAGATTCATCATCTAATTTCTTGCGAGCTTTACACAATTGCAAACAACAACTCCACTGACGCCAAATTGGCTTACCCAAGCTTAATCTCTCTGCTATGTAAAGATGCTGGGGTGAAGATGGGAGTGGATGAGTATATCTCAGTTGAGCACCCAATCACCAAAAAGTCAATGTAAGGACAACAAGTGCAAGATAACTCCATCAAAAGGAGGGCACAGGAGTTCCTCCCAAAAATCCCTCAGATTGAATACTGGACCTGCCTAGAAGCATCTGTACCAAGCTGCAAGAAGTTATGGATCAACTGAAAGAAGAACAGCAAGCTCAAAATAGCATGCTCTGCAAACTGCTGAAGGAACAAGAGAAGCAAGGGCATGAGCTACAGGAGCTGAAGCGCCAGAAGCTGTCTCTTGAAGGGCCAGACACCCCACAGATTGAAGGAGCATCTATCTCCCAAAATAAAGGTTGTTAAGTCCTAATCTTAACTCTGTGATAACTTTTTCTATTAGAGATCTACCGTAGGAGTCACATGAATAATAGTAATTAGTATCTTTATTTTTATTTTTATTTTTTTTATTATTATCTCCAAGTAAGCTATAATTTATTTTTCTCATCATCATTAAACATGAATAAAATAGCAGATTTTTTAGAATAAGGAGGCAGTTTTATTTTGGAATTCTTAATAAGAAAAATTCTAATTATTTATATGTGGTGGCAATACTTTTTGTCTTCTGAATGAATACTTAAACAGTACATAATTTTTGATAGTGAAGTTTATGAATGTTAAATTTGTTGGCTCTTGAAAGAATAATGAAAAAGGAGAAATGTTATTGACAATCTGAAAAAATCATAAAAATTGATTCTTGAAGCAAGAAAAAGCAGTGAATACAAAGCTTGCGAAAAAAATGGCGAAAAAATAAAAGAAAAAGAAAGAAAAAGAAAAAGCAAGCAGAAAAAGCCAATAACCCTTTAAACCAAAAGGCAAGGGTAAAAAGGATCCAAGGCTTTGAGCATTAATGGATAGGAGGGCCTAAAGGAATAAAATCCTGGCCTAAGCGGCTAAACCAAGCTGTCCCTAACCATGTGCTTGTGGCGTGAAGGTATCAAGTGAAAAACTTGAGACTGAGCAGTTAAAGTCGTGGTCCAAAGCAAAAAGAGTGTGCTTAAGAACTCTGGACACCTCTAACTGGGACTTTAGCAAAGCTAAGTCACAATCTGAAAAGGTTCACCCAGTTATGTGTCTGTGGCATTTATGTATCCGGTAGTAATACTAGAAAACAAAGTGCTTAGGGCCACGGCCAAGACTCATAAAGTAGCTGTGTTCAAGAATCAACATACTAAACTAGGAGAATCAATAACACTATCTGAATTCTGAGTTCCTATAGATGCAAATCATTTTGAACTTCAAAGGATAAATTGATAAATTGAGGTGCCAAAACTGTTCAGAAGCAAAAAGCTACTAGTCCCACTCATCTAATGAGAATTTGAGCTTCATATAAAACTCTGAGATGCTATTGCCTCTTGATTTTCTTTCTATCCTGTTTTATTTATCTAGTTGCTTGAGGACAAGCAACAGTTTAAGTTTGGTGTTGTGATTAGCGGATATTTTATATGCTTTTTGGGGGTATTTTCATATAGTTTTTAGTAGGATTTAGCTACTTTTTAGTATAATTTTATTAGTTTTTATGCAAAAATTACATTTTTGGACTTTGCTATGAGTTTGTGTGTTTTTCTGTGATTTCAGGTATTTTCTGGCTGAAATTGAGGAACCTAAGCAAAAATCTGATTCAAAGGCTGAAAAAGGACTGTAGATGCTGTTGGATTCTGACCTCCCTACACTCAAAATGGATTTTCTGGAGCTACAGAAACCTAATTGGCACGCTCTCAATTGCGTTGAAAAGTAGACATCTAGGGCTTTGCAACACTATATAATAATTCATACTTTGTCCGAGTTTTCACGATGCAAACTGGCGTTTAAATGCCAACTTCTTGCCCTATTTTGAAGTTAAACGCCAGAAACAGGTTACAAACCAGAGTTAAACGCCACAAACAGGCTGCAACCTGGCGTTTAACTCCAAGAAAAGCCTCTACACATGTAAAGCTCAATGCTCAGCCTAAGCACACACCAAGTGGGCCCCAGAAGTGGATTTCTGCACTATCTATCTTAGTTTACTCATTTTCTATAAACCTAGGTCACTAGTTTAGTATAAAAACTACTTTTAGAGACTTACTATGTACCTCATGACACTTTACATAAGAATATGTATCTTCTACGGCATGAGACTCTAAACCCCATGGTTGGGGGTGAGGAGCTCTGCTGTTTCCCAATGAATTAATGCAATTACTACTGTTTTCCATTCAATCACGCTTGTTTCTATTCTAAGATATCCACTCGCACTTCAACATGATGAATGTGATGATCCGTGACACTCATCACCATTCTCAACCTATGAACGCGTGCCTGACAACCACTTCCGTTCTACTTTAGGTTGAGTGTGTATCTCTTTGATTCCTAGTTCACGCGTTTGACTGCATCTCCTGACAACAGAGCATTCAAATCTGTGAGATCAGAGTCTTCATGATATAAGCTAGAATCAATTGGCAATATTCTTGAGATCTGGAAAGTCTAAACCTTGTCTGTGGTATTTCGAGTAGGATCCAGGAAGGGATGACTGATAAACCACTATTTTATGGTTTATAATGTGTTTAATTGTGTGGTTTTATCATGATCTTTACCCACTTATTCATATGATTAGCATGCATTTATATTTCCTTCCTAAAATTATTACATGATTGAAAACTTGCTTCCTAGAGACTTTTAATTATGTATTTTAATTCTCCTTTATTCCATTCGATGCCGTGATCTGTGTGTTAAGTGTTTCAGGCTTTATAGGGCATGAATGAGTTGGAGATTGGAAAGAAAGCTTGCAAAAATGGAAGGAACACAAGAAATTAAGGAGATGACCAGCGAGAAGTGACGCGGCCGCATGGCTCATGCGACCGCACGGAAGAGAGGAAATCGCAGTAACGCGGCCGCATGGCTCATGCGACCGCGCGGATTGGAACAGCACAAGTGACGCAAAGGCGTGGACGATGCGCCCGCGTGGCAAAGCAAAACGCCACATGACGCGTCCGCATGAATGATGCGATTGCGTGACGTGCGCGATCTGCAGAATTCGCTGGGGGCGATTTTGGGCCCTGTTTTGACCCAGTTTTCGGCCCAGAAAAGCAGATTAGATCCAGGGAATATGCAGAGGCCAGGAGAGACATTCATTCCGCATAATTTTAGTTTTTAGATCTGACTTTACTCCTCCTCTAGGTTTTCTCTCTACATATTCATAGTTCTTAGGATTTTGTTTTTATTGCTTTTTGGATTGGGATATTGAGAAGATTTATTACCTCCGTTAAGACTTCGTCATTCTAGTTTGTTTCCTTACCTGTCATTTACTCTTCCATGTCCTTTATTTACTCAGAATTACGATTGGATTATTTTTAGAATTTATTAATACAAGAACTATTTTTATTTTTAATTGTTCTTTTTGATTATTATTTATCATGTCTTTCTTTATTTCCCTTTCTTATGTTGTGAAGTTTACATTCATAATGAGCGAGTAGTTCCATAACTTGATTGGGAGTTGATTGAAAGGAAGACCTTGAGTTGGAATGCTCAAGAGAAAAATTGTAATTGGGTT
>NC_029785.2:75437986-75470671 GCF_000816755.2 Arachis ipaensis
GTGTTTTTCTGTGATTTCAGGTATTTTCTGGCTGAAATTGAGGAACCTAAGCAAAAATCTGATTCAAAGGCTGAAAAAGGACTGTAGATGCTGTTGGATTCTGACCTCCCTACACTCAAAATGGATTTTCTGGAGCTACAGAAACCTAATTGGCACGCTCTCAATTGCGTTGAAAAGTAGACATCTAGGGCTTTGCAACACTATATAATAATTCATACTTTGTCCGAGTTTTCACGATGCAAACTGGCGTTTAAATGCCAACTTCTTGCCCTATTTTGAAGTTAAACGCCAGAAACAGGTTACAAACCAGAGTTAAACGCCACAAACAGGCTGCAACCTGGCGTTTAACTCCAAGAAAAGCCTCTACACATGTAAAGCTCAATGCTCAGCCTAAGCACACACCAAGTGGGCCCCAGAAGTGGATTTCTGCACTATCTATCTTAGTTTACTCATTTTCTATAAACCTAGGTCACTAGTTTAGTATAAAAACTACTTTTAGAGACTTACTATGTACCTCATGACACTTTACATAAGAATATGTATCTTCTACGGCATGAGACTCTAAACCCCATGGTTGGGGGTGAGGAGCTCTGCTGTTTCCCAATGAATTAATGCAATTACTACTGTTTTCCATTCAATCACGCTTGTTTCTATTCTAAGATATCCACTCGCACTTCAACATGATGAATGTGATGATCCGTGACACTCATCACCATTCTCAACCTATGAACGCGTGCCTGACAACCACTTCCGTTCTACTTTAGGTTGAGTGTGTATCTCTTTGATTCCTAGTTCACGCGTTTGACTGCATCTCCTGACAACAGAGCATTCAAATCTGTGAGATCAGAGTCTTCATGATATAAGCTAGAATCAATTGGCAATATTCTTGAGATCTGGAAAGTCTAAACCTTGTCTGTGGTATTTCGAGTAGGATCCAGGAAGGGATGACTGATAAACCACTATTTTATGGTTTATAATGTGTTTAATTGTGTGGTTTTATCATGATCTTTACCCACTTATTCATATGATTAGCATGCATTTATATTTCCTTCCTAAAATTATTACATGATTGAAAACTTGCTTCCTAGAGACTTTTAATTATGTATTTTAATTCTCCTTTATTCCATTCGATGCCGTGATCTGTGTGTTAAGTGTTTCAGGCTTTATAGGGCATGAATGAGTTGGAGATTGGAAAGAAAGCTTGCAAAAATGGAAGGAACACAAGAAATTAAGGAGATGACCAGCGAGAAGTGACGCGGCCGCATGGCTCATGCGACCGCACGGAAGAGAGGAAATCGCAGTAACGCGGCCGCATGGCTCATGCGACCGCGCGGATTGGAACAGCACAAGTGACGCAAAGGCGTGGACGATGCGCCCGCGTGGCAAAGCAAAACGCCACATGACGCGTCCGCATGAATGATGCGATTGCGTGACGTGCGCGATCTGCAGAATTCGCTGGGGGCGATTTTGGGCCCTGTTTTGACCCAGTTTTTGGCCCAGAAAAGCAGACTAGAGCCAGAGAACATGCCGAAACCAAAACAACATTCATTCTACACAATTTTAGATTTAGATCTAGTTTTACTCCTCCTCTAGGTTTTCTCTCTACACATTCATAGTTCTTAGGATTTTTATTTCTATTGCTCTTTGCATTGGGATATTGAGAAGAGTTATTACCTCATCAAGACTTCGTCATTCTAATTCGTTTTCTTTACTTGGCTTTACTCTTCTATGTCCTTTAATTTACTCAATTTTACTATTGGATTATTTTAGAATTTATTAATACAAGAGTTACTTTTATTTTTAATTGATTCCTTTGAGTTTTATTTATCATGTCTTTCTTTAATTCCCTTTCCTATGTTATGAGTTCTACATTCACAATGAGCGAGTAGTTCCCTAACTTGATGGGAGTTGATTGAAAGGAACCCTTGAGTTGGAATGCTCAAAAGAGAGATTGTAATTAGGTTTATTGTTGGATGGCTCTCTAGTCACTAACGCCAGTCCTTCCAAGTAAGTGGATTGCGACTTGTGAATAGAAACAACATTCCAACTTGTTTGACTTTCCCTTACCTAGTAAGGGATAACTAAACAGAACAACCTTCAATTATCAATTAATCTTGAGAGTACTGCAACAAGAATAGGGCTTCCAACTAATCTACTCTCAGTCAAGGCCTTTATTTAAATTACTTAATTTTCCCAATTTAATTTCCTGTTTATTCAACTCAAACTCTTTTTGAAAACATCTGATTAATAAAATAGCACACCTTTCTGCAACTTGTTGGGAGACGACCTGGGATTCATACTCCCAATATTTAAATTTTAATTTTTGTGACAACCCTTCTAAATTGATAAGCGGATTTCTGGTTGGTTAAGAACTATACTTGCAATGCATATCTTACAACAATTCTTGACTCGCCAATTTTTGCCATGTCAATGACTATGACGAGCTTCAAACTCATGAATACTGGGTGCAGTGATAGTGTGCAAAAGGATCAATGGATCCTATTCCAACATTAGTGAGAACCGACAGATGATTAGCCATGTACATGGACCATTTTCACTGAGAGGACGGCTGGTAGCCATTGACAACGGTGATCCACCAACATACAGCTTGCCATGGAAGGAGCCTTGCGTGCGTGAAGAAGAAGACAGTAGGAAAGTAGAGATTCATAAGACAGAGCATCTTCAAAACCTCAACTTGTTCTCCATTACTGCATAACAAGTATTATTTATTTTATGTTAATTACTCTCCATAAATCCAACCATTTTTATTATTAATTTCCTGACTAAGAATTACAAAATAACCATAGTTTGCTTCAAGCCGACAATCTCCGTGGGATCGACCCTTATTCACGTAAGATATTACTTGAACGACCCAATGCACTTGCTAGTTAGTGGTATGAGTTGTGAAAAGTGTGATTTACAATTCGTGCAACAGGTTCCCAAAAGATTTTGTAAAAAAATTATTAGTTCTTGTTGAAAGAAAACATAGTTAGCTCATTTGGGTGACGTGATGTTTTCCTTCTTGTTTACCGGTATTTAATACTCATTATCACCATTCAGTTGTTTTTTGTGTGTCAAAATTGATATGAAAAGAGTCTCTCTAAAGTATAATGTGTCCTCTTTTACATTTTTATTTCATATATTATTTTAATTTTAGACCAATGGTAGCATAGTTGGTAGAATTACCCGTTGTTAATAAAGCATTGTTATTTTATCTTCAAATCAACATTGCTAGTTAAATGTCATCAAAGTATTAGCAGTGTTTACATTAATGAATTTCGAAATTTTGTTTCTTGAAAAGTTAAGATTTTATTTTGTTACAATATATTATTTGATTGTAGTGAAAACAATAATTGAGATAAATAATGTTGAGATTTTTGAGATATAGATATGGTCAAAGATAAAATTAATTCTTTCACATATAAAATATTAACTTATAAATTATAAATTGATTTTGTAGAAATTAAAAGTAACCTATTTTTAAAAAAGAAATTGGATTAGTTTTTTTTATTAATAAAACGTATTTAAATGCAAAATCGAATTCTTCAAAATTTAATAAGTTAGTTTTTATAAAGTCACTTTTATTCTTAAAATTATTTTATGAAATTTATATTGGGTTACTAGTTAATTTTAGTATTAAAAAATAGTTTAGTTTATTAACCTAAACTAATTTTTTTGTTAACAAAAATTAAATTTAGCTTTTAGTTGACTTTGACTATATACAATCTTACCTATTAATAACAAAAGTCTAAAAATAATATAAATATTTAGAAATTATATTTCAATATAAGTGTTATTATATTTTTGTTTTTGTTAAAATTTTTTTACTGTCATAAAATTTTGTTTAAACTTGATGAGTGGATTTTTGTGTGGTATAGAATTTCACAAATGAAATTTCGTTGTAAGTATAGTTTTTAAACCAACAATAATCCTTTCATGCAAAAAATTTGTTTGTCACAAGTAACAAATCCCTAATAATCCTAATAACCGAAGTATTTAAACCTCGTGTCGTCTCTCAAAGGAATTGCAGGGTAGTGTTCTTGTTATTGGCTATGGACATGTATATTTTGGGGTTTTAGATGAGAAACAAGAAAAGTAAATTGGAAAAGGATTCAAATGATGAAAAGGTCTTGGCAAGGTTTGGTGGTCAAGGATCTCTATCCTTATCACTAACCACAATATGATAGTTTGCAAGGATCAATCCCACTAAGTCATCCTCTAACAAGTAAAGAAAAGTCAAGTGAGTTGTATCAATCCAAATCCATAAGTCGTAGCTATTCACTAATTGAATAAATGAGAGCTAGAGTCAATGGCTACCAACTATCAATTACTTGAATATTAGTGACTCAAGAATCCCTAAGTTACCTTCTCGAGCCAAAAACAAAAAAGTCTACTCTAACATCTTCTCAAGCATTTTGACAAATACTTGGAAAGTATAAAAGGAAAGCATAGTAAATTGAAAGAATGAAATCTAACAACTACTTATTGCAAAGAATTAACAACAATAATCAAAGAGAAAATTATTGACATGAATTACCTCAAATTGTATTAAAAGAAAATAGAAGAAACAAGAATAGATCTACAATAATGTATAGAAATAAAATGAAAGAAATTACAACAAAAGAATAGGAGAACAACATGTAACAACAAAGAATTGAGAGGTAGAAGTAGATGAAAGCATGAATCAAAACCTAGATCTAAGCTTATTGACCTAAACCTAATCCTAATTCTAGAGAGAAGTGAAAACTTCTCTCTCTAAAACTAACTCTAAAACTAATCCTAAACTCCTTAATGATCCAAGATGTGAATTCATGCCTTCCCCTTCAATCCTTGGTTCTTTTAAGTGTTTTGGCACCAAAGTTGGTTTAGATTGGGCCCCACAGCCTCTGTGAATTCGCTGGGCAAATTTTCACTTAAAAATCACGTGTCAGCACTGACGCGTACGCGTACAGCATGCGTGCGCGTCCATGGGGTTTTTGCGATCCACGCGTGCGCGTACACTGCACGTGCGCGTGGATTGTTGCATCCAAATCTTTGCCCTTTTTTCCATTTGTTCTTCACTTTGCATGCTTTCCTCTTCACTCCTTTGATCCATTCCTAGCATTTTCAACGTCAAATCACTTAACAAACCAATCAAAGCATCTAGTAGAATCAAAGAGAGATTAAAATTATCAAATTAAGGGTTTAAAAAGCATGTTTTCACATTTGAGTACAAATTAAAGGAGAATCACAAAACTATACCATTTCATTGAATAAATGTAAAAAAAAAGTTGATAGAATACTCTCAATTTAATACAAGATAAACCTAAAAACGGAATTTATCAAAACTCCACCACTAGAGACAACAAATACTCGAGTATAGGTCTTTCAAAATGAAACAGATTAAGATAATATAAATATTCTCAAAATATAATGCAATTAAAGATCATGTAGGATGGTGTCAACGATCTCTAACCTTGTGTATAGAAACATCATTATTTTTTTAAGTCAACATTATTTAAAACGTATGTAAGTAAAATACACAAAATAATCTGATACGTCATTCATTTTTTTAATATCAAGAATAATTATATTTATAAGCAATTTAAGTATAATAGAAAAATAGTATCCTTTGAATATTTGTTTGTGTCACAGGCTTAGAGTTTTCTACGGTTGTAAAAGTATCTCTAGAACTTTAAAGGACTTGGTTCAAAACAGAATTAGAAAAAATTAGGGATCTGATCCATAGATATAATATTTTTGCAAAAAAACCCAAGTTTTAAAAAACAACCACTACAAAAAACCTACTCCATTTTATATTCTATTATTATTTTTCTAATTTTAGTTATATTGGTTTTATACTACTACTAGTTTTTTTATTATAATTATAATTATTATCATAATTATTATGACAAATATTATTCATGTATTATTTTCTATTATTATATTTATCATTATTATTATTATTGTTATCAAAAAATTAAATATCCCCATCTGATTTATTAAAAATTTGTTTAGTGTGATACAAAATAATTTTTTTTTACCTTGCTTCTACAACAATACTTGTATATTTATTTTTATAAGATTAAAATAATTTACTTAAAACTTCGGTCACAAAGAATTTTAATTGGGGTAAATAGTCAAATTAGTCCCTAAAAAATGAGACATTCTTTAAATTCATCTCTAAAAGATTTTTTAATCAAATTGATCCTTTAAAGATTATGAATTAATCATATTTGTTTTTCAATGAATCCACTAATAATTTTTGTCAAAAATTGATGATACAAAATGTTAATTGACAACATACATAATACTTAACATGCCTAATTGGACGTTAACTAGATATATTCATCAAAATCTATTAATTTAGTCCTTTTTCTAATTACGTAAACTATTAAGTATTGTTTTGGTCCCTGACGTTGAGGGTCCGAATCGAAACCGTCCCCATTGTAATTTTGGATTTAAAATCCTCCTTAACATTTTTTTTCGTATTAAAATCGTCCTGTTAATTTTTTGGACAAAAATACCCTCACCACTACCAACACAATTACCTCCTCCACCACCACCACCACCAACACCAACACCATCACCACAAACACCACCACCAACACAAACACCACCACCAACACCAACCAACACCAACACCAAGAACACCAAACAACACCAAACCAAGAAGCAGAAACAGAAAACAAGAAAGCAGAAGCAAGAAAGCAAGAAACAGAACGCAAAAAAGCAGAAGCAAGAAAACAGGCGGCGAGGTTGCGAGGTTGAGGCATGTGTTTTCTTTTTCTTTTTTTTTTAAATTTTATAATGTTTTTATTAATAAGGGTAACTTAGTAATAAAGTAAAAAATTTTATTAAAAAAGATGATTTTAATACAAAAAAAAATGTTAAGGATGATTTTAAATACAAAATTACAATGGGACGGTTTCGATTCGGACCCTCAACGTTAGGGACCAAAACAATACTTATCCCTTCCAAATATGACTTAATGACTAAATTGATATATTTTCGTAAGCATATTTGGTCAGCATTGATGAGAGGACTCTTGCCAGTAAAGAATTTTATAAAAATAATCGCGTTGGTAGTATAGTTTCTAAACTAACATGAATCCCTTCGTACAAAAGTTTTGGTTGTCACTTAAGCAAACCCAATAAAATTTTATAACCGAAGTATTTAAACCTCGGGTCGTCTCTCAAAGAATTGCAGGGAAGTATGACTTATTATTAGTTATGGAAAAGGTAGAATTTTGGGTTTTTGGAATAGGGAACAAGTAATTTAAATGACAGGAAAAATAAATTAATAATAATAAAATCTCTTAGCAAGGTATAAGAATTGGAAGTCCTATCCTAGTTATCCTTATCAGGTGTGATGAGAATTGGATTTTAATCCCACTTAGTTAACCTTTACTAAACAAAGGAAAGTCAAGTGGACTAATTAATTTGATCCTCAAGTCCTAGTCAACTCCTAAGGAAAGATTAGCTTTAGAGGGATCCAAATCAACCAGCAAGCTTCAAATATTAACCAACAGCTGAATTTGATAACTCAAGTGTCACCAATTACTCAACCAAAGCCAAGAGGGGAAAAATTCAAATTATTTATATCATAAATTAAAGAAAGCAATCATAAATCTGAAATACCTCGAATTATATTAAATAAAGAAATCAATTATAACATGGGAAAGTTCATAAACCAATTTGGAAAGATAAATAATAATTAAAGTAATAGAATAAATAAAAGTAGAAGAGAAATTAAATTAAAAGAACATTGAACCTGGAATGAAGAAGCAATCCTAAAATTAAGAGAAATCCTAAATCCTAAATCCTAAGAGAAAGGAGAGAGGCCTCTCTCTCTCTCTCTCTAAAACTACATCTAAAACCTAAAATTATGAATATTGAATGTTGTATGAATTGTTGTATGAATGAATGGATTGATTCCCCCACTTTATAGCCTCTAATCTATATTTTCTGGGCCAAAAACTGGGTAAAAAATAGCCCAAAAATCGCCCCCAGCGATTTCTGGTACGTACAAGTCGCTGCAAAGTCACGCAGAAGCGTCGTCCACGCGTTAGCGTGGATTCCGTTTTTGCCAGGTCACGCATCCGCGTGATCCACGCGTTCGCGTCATCTGGCTTCGGAGCAGCTATGGCAAATTATATATCGTTGCGAAGCCCTGGACGTTAGCTTTCCAACGCAACTGAAACCGCGTCATTTGAACCTCTGTAGATGAAGTTATGATCGATTTAGTACCAGAAGGTCAGGCTGGACAGCTTTAGCAATTTCTTCAGTTTCTTGTATTCCTTCCATTTTTGCATGCTTCCTTTCCATCCTGTAAGCCATTCCTCCTGCCCTGTAATCTCTGAAATCACTTAACACACATATCAAGGCATCGAATGGTAATTAGAGAGGATTAAACATAGTAAAATTTAAGAGCACGAAGCATGTTTTCAATCATAGCACAAAATCAAGAAGGAAATTGTAAAACTATGCATTTTGTATGAATAAGTGGGTAAGGACTTGACAAAAATAACTCAAATGAGCACAAGATAAACCATAAAATAGTGGTTTATCAAGCATCCAATTGAACATATTAGGTATCATGTATTCTGTCAGTTAATATTCTACATTATCAATTGTTGACAAAAATCGGTAATGGGGTTATTGAAGGATAAATATGATTAATTTGTAATCTTTGAAGGACCAATTTGATTGAACAAAACTTTTAGGGATGAATTTTAAAAATGTCCAATCTTTTAGGGACTAATTTGACTATTAACTCATTTTAATTAATTATTACTTATTTACAAGTACTAAAGGTTTACTAAATTAAACCTAACAATTAAAAACAATTTACTTTGAATTGATATGGCCAATTTTATGTCTAAATTTAAAAATTATTAAAACATCATACTTAATCATGTATTTAAATTTCAAATGCCGTCCTTTTAATATGTCAACCAAATTCGTTTGAAAAAAAATATGTTAATTTCACATAGTTGAATAAAAAATCAATTTACTCGTTATTTTAGCTGTAACTATTATAACAATAAACACTTGATTATCGATAACACTAAAATTATAAGTTCAACTAAATTAAAAATTACAACTAATTTTTTTTATAAAGTCCAACATATATAGTTATGCTCATTATTTTCAATCTTATTTGTTATCGTAGTTGTACCCCTGATGGAATGTAACAAGTACAATTAAAGTGCTTAAACTTTATACAAATAATAACAAAAGAGTTATAAGCTTATAATTTTTCTTTTTGAAAAATTTAAAAAATAACTTTTTTAAGAAAAAATTATCAATTATGTTTAAACTAGTGGGCTTTTGAGAAATTTATGATTTTTTTAGTTGTACATTTTTAAATAAACTTAAATTTTTTTTATGAAAAATGAACTAAGGTGTTTCTATTTTCTAGTGCTGTGACATTTGTCTTAGGATCATATGGTGTGTATTATGGGATTGGAAGAATATTATATTTGAATTGGATGTATGAATGATGAATCCCTAATTAGTCCACTTTGCAGTTTTTACTATACAAATTTTTCTTGAAATTTCTCTTTAAATTTGTGTTGTTTGAGGTTTATGAAAAGGCAACGAAAGTTTGTACTTTGTACCTTTAGCATTTTCATCCTTAAAATTGGTAGATATATAAGGTATTACTTACAAATTATGGTTATGAAATTTGTGAGTGGTGGTATGTTATTTTGTTATTTGGTTAAGTTAACTGAATTAGATTGAAATGTCAAATCATGAATCTGTGTTTGTAAAATGCTGTCTAATTCGTGAGCTTTATTATGATTGATTTCTCCTGAAAATTTTGTTGAAGCTTCATACTTGTGGGTCATTCAATCAAAATTATAGATTTACTTGCAAGTGGTCTTTTTTAGCATTCCAATGTAGCTATTGTATATATAACCTAATATTTGACTTTTTTTGGATGGTGTTTTCAACATTTAACTTCTTGATTGGTTAAGTTTTGTGGGCTTTATTGTCTTAAACATAAACAACATCTACTAACTTGAAAATTTGAACTTGCTCCTATTGATAATTGTTTTGCTTCTTTTAAGTTTAATGTATAATATGAATAAATGATCTCTAATTTGTTGATCAATTTTTGTTTGGTTCTCCAAAATACTTGATGCACAAAAATTGTTTACAAGAATTTGTTCAGAGATCAAATATACTGCTTTCTGTGTATCAAACGACGAAGGAGGAGCTCCACATGCACCAAAGTATATGGAAACTGTATGGATGGATAATACAAGTTATACCTCTCAAATGACTTTCTCTCAGAAAAAGGCTGCTGAACAAGATGCTGCAAGAATAGCATTGGAGAGCCTGAAGGAAAAGATTAAAGATGATAGATGCCCTCTTGTTGTCGAAGTTTGATGTAACAATCTTTAATCTTTAATATCAATTTTGTGAATTATTAACTAATTTCAAACCAAAAAAATAGTTCACTTAATAATGTTATGTTGTTACTTAACTTCCTTTTTTTTTACCATATTTTCTCTTAAGTATTTGTTAGTGTTACTTGATTCAACTTAAATTTTGTGTATTATGAATTTTGAAGGATTGTATTTTCTTATAATATTTGGAATTGAAGCTTATTGGTTCAACTTATTGCTTTTTATTCATTAGTATTTGAATGACAAGATTAAAGTTGATGGATGTCCTCTTATTTTTGAGGTTTGACGTAATACAATCTTTAATCTTTAACATCAATTTTGTAAACTATTAACTAATTTCAAGCCAAAATAGTTCACTTAATAATGTTATGTTGTTACCTAACTTCTTTTTTTTTGGCCATGTTTTCTCCTAGTATTTGTTAGTGCTACTTTATTCAACTTATCATGATTGTTAATTATATACAAATTTAGAGACTCTTATATTTTATATTCTCTTCATGTTTTCCATCACTTTAGACATAGTTGAATAGTAAATTCAATTATGGTATTCGTTTTCCATTTTTGTGACTTGGTTGTGAGAGCTTAGTGTTTCGTGGGTGAATCTTCTGTGTTATTAATTATGAAGGATTGGATTTTCTTCTAATATTTGGTATTGAAGCTTATTGGTTCAACTTATTGTTTTGTATTATAAATTTATTGTATTTTTTATTAGTATTACTTTCTTGCACATTACATGTTTGATGAATTGTTTTGTATTATGACTTATTATATTTTTTTAGTATTTGATTTTCGAAGCTTAGTGGTTCAACCTATTGCAGTGATGAATTTCTTTGTATTATAAATCTATTATATTTTTCTTTATTATTACTTTCTTATACATTACATATTTGATGAATTGCATTATATTATGAAATATGAATTATTTTGTTTTTCTTTAGTATTTGGTATGGAGCTTATTGGTTCAACTTTATAAATAACTATTACCTAGAGAAAAATAAGATGTTAGAGAAATAATATCATTAATAGTTCTCCCTTCATCATAAATGCTCATTAAATATATAATATATTTCTTTGTAAATCCCTTATACAACTACACTGATTTTTGTTCTAGCATATTTTGATTTTCAAGTCTATCACAAATGAATATGTCACAAAGCTAAATGTAGAAAGGCCTACTTATAATATTGTTCAGTTAGAAGGGTTGCTTCCTCAATTTATGTCTTTTGTGATCTTCAATGGTACAAAGTACACTAGTGTTATCGAAAAAAATAAAAAAGAGGCCAAGTAGTTAGTAGTACATGCTGCTATTTTTTCAATTCTTGGTATCATCTTGTTTAGCTTTGCTAGAATTCCCAGATAGAGGTGTCCAGAGTTCTTAAGCACACTCTTTTTGCTTTGGATCACGACTTTAACCACTCAGTCTCAAGCTTTTCACTTGACACCTTCACACCACAAGCACATGGTTAGGGACAGCTTGGTTGAGTCGCTTAGGTCAGGATTTTGTTTCCTTTAGGCCCTCCTAACCATTGATGTTCAAAGCCTTGGATCCTTTTACCCTTGTCTTTTGGTTTAAAGGGTTATTGGCTTTTTGCTCTTGACTTTTGGTTTAAAGAGCTATTGGATTTTTCTGTTATTTATTTATTTATTATTTTTTTTGCCATTTTATTTTTTCATATACATATATTATTTTTTTTTGCAACATGCTTTTTCTTTTTCTTTTTGCTACTTTTTCTTATTTCAAGAATCAATTTTTGGATTTTTCAGATTACCAATAATACTTTTCCTTTTTCATCATTCTTTCAAGAGCCAACATTCATAAATTCTAACTTCAAATATGCACTATTTATTTATACATTCAGAAAACAAAAGCAATGCCACCACATCAAAATAATTGAACTATTCTTATTATAAACTTGAAATTCATGTATCTCTCAATTCTTTTCAAATAAAATTTTCTTTTTTAGTAAGGTGAGAGATAGATGAAATATTTTATAACTTTAAGACATAAATGCAAATGATCATGTAATACGAACAAGAGAACAGACAATACAACATAACAGAAAATAGAATAACAAAAGAAAAGGAAATAAAAGAGAACAAATCCACCTTTAATGGTGGCGGCTAGTGCTCCTCCTTGAGGATCCAATGTAGTGCTTGATCTCTTCAATGTCACTCCTTTGTCTTTGTTGTTCTTCCCTCATAACCCTTTGGTCTTCTCTAATTTTATTGAGGATGGTTGAATGCTCTTGATGCTCCAATCTCAACTGATTCATGTTAGAGCTCAATTTTCCTATGGAAGTATGCCATTGATCCCAATAGCTTTGAGGAGGAAAATACATTCTTGAGGCATCTCAGGGATCTCATGTTGAGGCGGTTGCACAGGCTTATGTGCATGCTCTCTAATTTGCTCCATCCCCTTATTAGTGATGGGCTTGTCCTCCTCAATAGAGATATCTCCCTCTATGAAAATTTCAGCTGAATTGCATAGATGACAGATGAAGTGAGGAAATGCCAACCTTGCTTTGGTGGAAGGCTTCTCAGCTATCTTGTACAGTTCTTGAGGAATCACCTCATGTACTTCCACCTCAGTTCCAATCATGATGCAATGGATCATGATGGCTCTTTCAATGGTCACTTCTGACCGGTTGCTAGTGGGGATGATAGAGCGTTGGATGAATTCCAATTATCCTCTAGCTATGGGCTTGAGGTCAAGCCTTCTTAGTCGAATGGACTTGCCTTGGGAATCCCTTTTTCACTGTGCTCCTTTCACACAGATGTATGAGAGTACTTGATCTAATCTCTGATCAAAGTAGACTCTCCTAGTGTAAGGACGTGGATCTCCTTACATCAAAGACAAGTTGAATGCCAACCTCATACTTTCTAGGCTAAAATCTAAGATTATCCCTCGGACCATGGTGCTCCAATTCTTTGGATTTGGGTTCACACTAATGTCATGGTTTTTCGTGACCCATGCATTAGCATAGAACTCTTGCACCATTAAGATTCCAACCTTTTAGATGGGATTGGTTAGGACTTCCCAACATCTTCTCTGGATCTCCCTTTGGATTTTCAGATACTCATTCTTCTTAAGCCTGAAAGGGACCTCAGGGATCACCTTCTTCTCTGTTACAACTTTATAGAAGTGGTCTTAGTGGGGTTTAGTGATGAATTTCTCCATCTCCCAAGATTCAGAGGTGGCGGCTACTGTCTTTTCTTTCCTCTTTCTAGAGGATTCTCCAACCTTGGGTTCCATAAGTGGTAATGGAAAGCAAAAAGCAATGCTTTTCCCACACCAAACTTAAAAGCTTTGCTCGTCATGGAGAAAAAATAAAGAAAAGAGAAGAATGGAATAGAAGAAGAAGAAAATAGAAGGAGAATGAGGGAGGAAGCAATTCGGCCAAGGGGGTTATTGATGTGTATGAGAGGTGTGTGTATAAAGGGTTAGAATGAGGGGTATTTATAGGAGTGGTCTAGGGTAGGGTTCGGTCATGAGTGGGTAATTAGGAGGGATATTTGATTTTGAAGTGGGTGGGGGTTGGTGGGAGTTATGATGGTTTTAGAAAAGTGATATGGATGTGATTAGGCTTATGGTTTATAGGGAAGAATGTATGGGGAAGTGTGAAGGTAAAGAGGGAAGAAGTGGGGTAGGTAAAGATGCTGTGGGACCCACTGGTCCTGAGAGGCTAGAAAATTCAGATTCTCTGCCCTCTACACTGGCGTTGAACGCCTAGGGGCTGCTCCCTGGCTGATGGTCAACTCCAACAACACTCCATCCAGAATGTTCTATTTTCACTGCTGAACATTTCTGTCTCTGTTCTGACTGCTGCAAATGATCATGAACCTAAAAAAATAACTTAAAGAAAAATAAAATGAAAGAAAATATAAATAATTAATTAAGGTTGGGTTGCCTCCCAACAAGCGCTTCTTTAAAGTCACTAGCTTGACGGTTAGCTCCTTACGGAGTTGAGTATGGGCTCAGAATTTTGCCCTTTAGAGTAAACTTTCTTCCTGTCTTTTCATGAATGAGCTTCACATGCTCTAGAGACAGGATACGACTCACTGTATGTGGTATGACTGGTTTCTTGGTAAAGACAACTCTCACGCCAGGTGAGAGGCCTTCAGTTGGGACTTTCTTGTCCCTCCAGCCTTTAGGTACTTTCTTCTTAGTACCTTTGTTCTTAGAGCTTGTTAATGGCTGCCCAACACCAAACTTAGAATTAATGTTTGGGGACTCTGCCAAGCTCTGCACAGAAAGAGAGGGTTGGAACACTAGGTGTTGCATCACTGTCTCTTTCTTATCAGAGGGAGAATCAGGATTGGACATCTTGAACAAGATGTAGTCCTCTCCTAGTTGGAAAACAATTTCTCCCTTTGCCACATTAATCATGGCATTTGTAGTAGCTAGGACAGGTCTTCCAAGGATGATAGAGTGGTGCACGAAATTGTGATCCCTGGTAATGGCTCCAAAAACTTGGTGCTCTAATCTTAGTTCATAATTTGTCACAACTTCGATACAACTAACCAGCAAGTGCACTGGGTCGTCCAAGTAATAAAACCTTACGTGAGTAAGGGTCGATCCCACGGAGATTGTTGGTATGAAGCAAGCCATGGTCACCTTGTAAATCTTAGTCAGGCGGATATCAAATGGTTATGGAGTTTTCGAATAAAAATAATAAATAAACAGAAAATAAAGATAGAAATACTTATGTAATTCATTAGTGAGAATTTTAGATAATTGTATAGAGATGCTTTCGTTCCTCTGAACCTCTGCTTTCCTACTGTCTTCATCCAATCATTCCTACTCCTTTTCATGGCAAGCTTTCTGTAAGGGCATCACCGTTGTCAATGGCTACTTCCCATCCTCTCTGTGAAAAAGGTCTAAATGCTCTGTCACGGCACGGCTAATCATTTGGAGGTTCTCGATCATACTGGAATAGGATTCACCCTCCTTTTGCATCTGTCACCACGCCCAGCACTCGCGAGTTTGAAGTTCGTCACAGCCATCCCTTCCCAGATCCTACTCGGAATACCACAGACAAGGTTTAGAATTTCCGGATCTCAGGAATGGCCATCCACGGGTTCTAACTTATACCACGAAGACACTAATAACTCGGACTCGGTCCCCTGTATTAGATATCCAAGAGATATTCATTCTAGCTTGTTTGCATGTAGAATGGAAGTGTTTGTTAGGCACGCGTTCATAAGTGAGAATGATGATGAGCGTCACATAATCATCACAGTCATCATGTTCTTGGGTGCGAATGGATATCTTAGAAGCGGAATAAGTTGAATTGAATAGAAAAACAGTAGTACTTTGCATTAAATCATGAGGAACAGCAGAGCTCCACACCTTAATCTATGGAGTGCAGAAACTCTACCGTTCTAAATACATAAGTAATGAAGGTTCAGGCATGGCCAAATGGCCAGCCCCCAAACGTGATCAATAGATCAAAAGATAATCCAAAGATCATCCGATCATAAGATGTAAATACAATAGTAAAAAGTCCTATTTATACTAAACTAGCTACTAGGGTTTACAAAAGTAAGTAATTGATGCATAAATCCACTTCCGGGGCCCACTTGGTGTGTGCTTGGGCTGAGCTTGAAGTTTACACGTGCAGAGGCTTCTTCTGGAGTTGAACGCCAAGTTGTAACGTGTTTTTGGCGTTCAACTCTGGTTCGTGACTTGTTTCTGGCGTTTAACTCCAGACTGCAGCGTAGAGCTGGTGTTCAATGCCCTTTTGCGTCATCTAAACTCGGCCAATATATGGACTATTATATATTTATGGAAATCCCTGGATGTCTACTTTCCAACGCAATTGGAAGCGTGCCATTTTGAGTTCTGTAGCTCCAGAAAATCCACTTTGAGTGCAGGGAGGTCAGAATCCAACAGCATCAGTAGTCCTTCTTCAACCTCTGAATCTGATTTTTGCTCAAGTCCCTCAATTTCAGCCAGAAAATACCTGAAATCACAGAAAAACACACAAACTCATAGTAAAGTCCAAAAATGTGAATTTAACATAAAAACTAATAAAAACATCCCTAAAAGTAACTAGATCCTACTAAAAACATACTAAAAACAATGCCAAAAAGCGTATAAATTATCCGCTCATCACAACACCAAACTTAAATTGTTGCTTGTCCCCAAGCAACTGCAAATCAAATAGGATAAAAAGAAGAGAATATACTATAAATTCCAAAACATCAATGAAACATAGCTCCAATCAGATGAGCAGGACTTGTAGCTTTTTGCCTTTTGAATAGTTTTGGCATCTCACTTTATCCATTGAAGTTCAGAATGATTGGCATCTATAGGAACTCAGAGTTTAGATAGTGTTAGTGATTCTCCTAGTTCAGTATGTTGATTCTTGAACACAGCTACTTTATGAGTCTTGGCCGTGGCCCTAAGCACTTTATTTTCCAGTATTACCACCGGATACATAAATGCCCACAGACATATAATTGGGTGAACCTTTTCAGATTCTGACTCAGCTTTGCTAAAGTCCCCAATTAGAGGTGTCCAGGGTTCTTAAGCACACTCTTCTTTTGCTTTGGACCTTGACTTTAACCGCTCAGTCTCAAGTTTTCACTTGACACCTTCACGCCACAAGCACATGGTTAGGGACAGCTTGGTTTAGCCGCTTAGGCTAGGATTTTTTTCCTTTAGGCCCTCCTATCCACTGATGCTCAAAGCCTTGGGATCCTTTTTATTTACCCTTGCCTTTTGGTTTTAAGGGTTATTAGCTTTTTGCTCTTGCCTTTTGGTTTTAAGAGCTTTTGGCTTTTTCTGCTTGCTTTTTCTTTTTCTATATTTTTTTTTGCAAGCTTTCTGTATTCACTGCTTTTTCTTGCTTCAAGAATCAATTTTATGATTTTTCAGATTACCAAATAACATGTCTCCTTGTCATCATTCTTTCAAGAGCCAACATTTTTAACATTCATAAACATCAACTTCAAAAGACATATGCACTGTTCAAGCATACATTCAGAAAACAAAAAGTATTGTCACCACATCAATATAATTAAACTAAGTTCAAGGATAAATTCAAAACTCATGTACTTCTTGTTCTTTTGAATTAAAAACATTTTTCATTTAAGAGAGGTGATGGATTCATAGGACATTCATAACTTTAAGACAAAGTTACTAAATACTAATGATCATGTAATAAGACACTAACATAGATAAGCACTTAACATAAAGAAAACAAAAAACAAAAAATTTGAGAACAATGAATGAGTCCACCTTAGTGATGGTGGCGTTTCCTTCTTGAGGAACCAATGATGTCTTTGAGCTCTTCTATGTCTCTTCCTTCTCTCTGTTGCTCCTCCCTCATTACTCTTTGATCTTCTCTTATTTCATGAAGGATGATGGAGTGCTCTGGATGTTCTACCCTTAGTTGTCCCATGTTGGAACTTAATTCTCCTAGGGAGGTGTTGATTTGCTCCCAAAAGTTCTGTGGAGGAAAGTGCATCCCTTGAGGCATCTCAGGGATTTCTTGGTGATGAGCTTCTTTATGCGTCTCTTGAGATCCATGAATAGGCTCTCTTGTTTGCTCCATCCTTTTCTTAGTGATGGGCTTGTCCTCATCAATGAGGATATCTCCCTCTATGTCAATCCCAGCCAAATTGCATAGATGGCAAATGAGGTGAGGAAAAGCTAACCTTGCCATAGTGGAGGACTTGTCAGCCACCTTGTATAGTTCTTCAGGTATAATCTCATAAACCTCCACCTTTTCTCCAATCATGATGCTATGGATCATGATGGCCCGGTCTATAGTGACTTTAGACTGGTTGCTAGTGGGAATGATTGAGCGTTGAATGAACTCCAACCATCCTCTAGCTACAGGCTTAAGGTCCAATCTTCTTAGTTGAACCGGTTTGCCTTTTGAGTCAATCTTCCATTGAGCTCCTTCCACACATATGTCCATGAGGACTTGGTCCAACCTTTGATCAAAGTTGACTCTTCTTGTGTAGGGGCGTGCGTTCTCTTCCATCATTGGCAAGTTGAACGCCAACCTCACATTTTTCGGACTGAAATCTAAGTATTTCCCCCGAACCATAGTGAGATAATTCTTTGGGTTCGGGTTCTTACTTTGATCATGGTTCCTAGTGATCCATGCATTAGCATAGAACTCTTGAACCATTAGAATTCCGACTTGTTGGATGGGGTTTGTTAGAACTTCCCAACCTCATCTTTGGATTTCATGTCGGATTTCTGGATACTCATTTCTCTTGAGTTTGAAAGGGACCTCGGGGATCACCTTCTTCTTGGCCACAACATCATAGAAATGGTCTTGATGGGCTTTGAAGATGAATCTTTTCATCTCCCATGACTCGGAGGTGGAAGCTTTTGTCTTCCCTTTCCCTTTTCTAGAGGATTCTCCGGTCTTAGGTGCCATCAATGGTAATGGAAAAACAAAAAGCTTTATGCTTTTACCACACCAAACTTAGAATATTGCTCGTCCTCGAGCAAGAGAAGAAAAAAGAAGAAGAAGAAGAAGAAATGGAAGAGAGGGAGAGAGGGTTATGTTTCGGCCAAGAAGGGGATAAGAGGGTTTTGTTGTGTGAAAAATGAAGAAGAATGGAGTGGTTTATATAGTGGAGGGAGAGGGGTTAGGTTCGGCCATTTAGGGTGGGTTTGGGTGGGAAAGTGATCTTGAATTTTGAAGGTAGGTGGGATTTATGAGGTAGGTTTATGGGGAAGAGTGGATGGATGTGAGTGGTGAAAGGGTAGTAGGGAAGAGAGCTTGATGTGATTGGTGAAGGGTTTTGGGGAAAGGTTTTTATTGGGAAGAGAGGATGAACATTGAGAAGAGGAAAGAGTATGAGTGGAGGTAGATGGGGATCCTGTGGGGTCCATAGATGCTGAGATGATTCTTGTGGGGCCCACAGATCCTGAGGTGTTAAGGATTTACATTCCTGCACCAATTAGGCATGTAAAATGCCTTTGCATGCAATTCTGGCGTTTAAACGCCGAATTGATGCTTGTTCTGGGCGTTCAGCGCCCAGATGCAGCATGTTTCTGGCGTTCAGCGCCAGCTTTCCTCAGTGTGCATTCCTGGCGTCTGAACGCCAGGATGCTGCTTGTTTTGGGCGTTCAACGCCAGATCCATGCTCTGTTCTGGCGTTGAACGCCAGCCAGAAGCTCCTTACTGGCGTTTAAACGCCAGTAAGTCCTTCCTCCAGGGTGTGATTTTTCTTCTGCTGTTTTTGATTCTGTTTTTGATTTTTCTATTTATTTTGTGACTCCACATGATCATGAACCTAATAAAACATGAAAGAACAATAAAATAAAAATAAAATTAGATAAATAAAAATTGGGTTGCCTCCCAACAAGTGCTTCTTTAATGTCAATAGCTTGACAGTGGGCTCTCATGGCTCTACACAGGTGATCAGGTCAATTTTATAGACTTCCAACACCAAACTTAGAGTTTGGATATGGGAGTTCAACACCAAACTTAGAGTTTGGCTGAGGCCTCCCAACACCAAACTTAGAGTTTGACTGTGGGGGCTTTAGTTGACTCTGTGCTGAGAGAAGCTTTTCATGCTTCCTCTCTATTGTTACAGAAGGAGATTCTTGAGTTTTAAACACTAGGTTGTCCTCATTCAGTTGAAGGATCAATTCTCCTCTGTCTACATCAATCACAGCTCTTGCTGTGGCTAGGAAGGGTCTTCCAAGGATGATGTATTCATCCTCCTCCTTCCCAGTATCCAGGATTATGAAATCAGCAGAGATGTAAAGGCCTTCAACCTTTACTAACACGTCCTCTACTTGTCCATAAGCCTCTTTTCTTGAGTTTTCTGCCATCTCTAATGAGATTCTGGCAGCTTGCACCTCAAAGATTCCCAGTTTCTCCAGTACAGAGAGTGGCATGAGGTTTATTCCTGACCCAAGGTCACATAGAGCCTTCTCAAAGGTTATGGTGCCTATGGTACAAGGTATTAGGAACTTTCCAGGATCCTGTTTCTTCTGAGGCAATCTCAGTTGATCCAATGCATTTAGTTCATTGGTGAACAGGGGAGGTTCATCTTCCCAAGTTTTATTACCAAATAAATTGGCATTCAGCTTCATGACTGCACCAAGGAATTTGGCAACTTGCTCTTCAGTAACATCCTCATTCTCTTCAGAAGAGGAATACTCATCAGAGCTCATGAATAGCATAAGGGGGTTCAATGGAATCTCCATGGTCTCTAGATAAGTCTCAGATTCCTTTGGTTCCTTAGAGGGAAACTCCTTATTGATCACTGAACGTCCCAGGAGGTCCTCCTCCTTGGGATTCACGTCCTCTCCTTCCTCCTTGGATTCGGCCATGATGGTTATATCAATGGCCTTGCACTCTCCTTTTGGATTTTCTTCTGTATTGCTTGGGAGAGTACTAGGAGGGATTTCAGTGATCCTTTTACTCAGCTGGCCCACTTGTGCCTCCAAATTTCTAATGGATGACCTTGTTTCATTCATGAAACTCACAGTGGCCTTAGATAGATCAGAGACTAAATTTGCTAAGCTAGATGGATTCTGCTCAGAATTCTCTGTCTGTTGCTGAATGGATGATGGAAAAGGTTTACTATTGTTAAACCTGTTTCTTCCACCATTATTAAAGCCTTGTTGAGGCTTTTGTTGATCCTTCCATGAGAAATTTGGATGATTTCTCCATGAGGGGTTATAGGTGTTTCCATAGGGTTCACCCATGTAATTTACCTCTGCTATTGCAGGGTTCTCAGGATCATAAGCCTCTTCTTCAGAAGATCCCTCTTGAGTACTGTTGGATGCAGCTTGCATTCCATTCAGACTTTGAGAAATCATATTGACTTGCTGAGTCAATATTTTATTCTGAGCTAATATAACATTCAGAGTATCAATTTCAAGAACTCCCTTCTTCTAAGGTGTCCCATTACTCACAGGATTCCTCTCAGAAGTGTACATAAACTGGTTGTTGGCAACCATGTCAATAAGTTCTTGAGCTTCTGCAGGCATTTTTTTTAGGTGGATGGATCCGCCTGCAGAAGTATCCAATGACATCTTAGCTAATTCAGACAGACCATCATAAAATATATCCAGGATGGTCCATTCTGAAAGCATGTTAGAAGGACACTTTTTGGTCAGTTCCTTGTATCTCTCCCAAGGTTCATAGAGGAATTCACCTTCTTTCTGTCTGAAGGTTTGAACATCCACTCTAAGCTTACTCAGCTTTTGAGGAGGAAAGAACTTGGCTAAGAAAGCCTTAACCAGCTTATCCCAAGAGTTCAGGCTATCCTTAGGTTGAGAGTCCAACAATATTCTAGCTCTGTCTCTCACAGCAAAAGGGAAAAGCATGAGCCTGTAGACTTCAGGATCTACTCCATTAGTCTTAACAGTATCACATATCTGCAAGAATTCAGTTAAGAACTGAAAAGGATCTTCAGATGGAAGTCCATAAAACTTGCAGTTTTGTTGCATCAGAGAAACTAATTGAGGTTTAAGCTCAAAGTTGTTTGCTCCAATGGCAGGGATGGAGATGCTTCTTCCATGTAAATTGGAATTAGGTGCAGTAAAGTCACCAAGCATCCTCCTTGCATTATTATTATTTTCGGCTGCCATCTCCTCTTCCTGTTCGAAAATTCCTGTAAGGTTGTCTCTGGATTGTTGTATTTTAGCTTCTCTTAGTTTCCTCTTCAAAGTCCTTTCAGGTTCAGGGTCTGCTTCAACAAGAATGTTCTTGTCCTTGCTCCTGCTCATATGAAAACGAAGGGAACAGAAAAATAATAATAGGGATCCTTTTTACCACAGTATAGAGGTTTCCTTGTTGTGAGTAGAAGAAAAGAAGAGTAGAAGAGAAAAGAAAGGAGAATCCAAACAGAAGGGTGAGGAGAGCAGAGATATGAGATGAAGAGAAGTGTTAGTAAGTAATTAAATAAATAGAAGAAGATGAGGAAGAGGGAATTTCAAAAATAAATTTTGAAAAAGGGTTAATGATTTTCGAAAATTAAGATAAAATTAAAATTAAAATTAAAATTAAAAATTGAAACAATTAATTAATTAAAAAGAATTTTTTTTTTTGAAAAAGAGGGAGGTATTTTCGAAAATTAGAGAGGGATAGTTAGTTAGGTAGTTTTGAAAGAGATAAGAAACAAACAAAAAGTTAATTAGTTAGTTGAAACAATTTTTGAAAATCAATTTTTTTTAAAAGATAAGAAGATAAGAAGTTAGAAAAGATATTTGAAAAGGATATGATATGAAAAGGTAGGATTAAAAAGATATGATTTTGAAAAAGATAAGATAAAAAGATATTTTTGAAAAGATATGATTGAAATTAGTTTTGAAAAAGATTTGATTTTTTAAAAGCACAATTAATGACTTGATTCACAAGAAATCACAAGATATGATTCTAGAACTTAAAGTTTGAATCTTTCTTAACAAGTAATAAACTTGAAATTTTTGAATCAAAACATTAATTGTTGATGATATTTTCGAAATTATGATATAAAATTAAGAAAAATATTTTTGAAAAATATTTTTAAAATTTTCGAAAATAAATAAGAAAAATGAAAAAAATTTGATTTTTGAAAAAGATTTTGAAAAAGATAAGATTTTCAAATTAAAAATTTGATTTGACTCATAAGAAACAATTGAATTTTAAAAATTTTTGAAAAAGTCAATCCAAATTTTTGAAATTTTAAGAGAGAAAAAGGGAAGGATATTTTTTGATTTTTTTGAATTTTTAATGATGAGAGAGAACAACATGAAAAATGATGCAATGCATGAAAATTTTGGATCTAAACATGTGATGCATGCAAGAACACTATGAATGTCAAGATGAACGTCAAGAACTTATTTTTTTAAAATTTTCAAGAAAAGAAAGCATGCAAGACACCAAACTTAGAAATTTTCCATGTATAGACACTATGAATGCAAGAATGCATATGAAAAACAAGAAAAGACACAAAACACGAAAATATGAAGATCAAACAAAAAGACTGGCCAAGAACAACTTGAAGATCATGAAGAACACTATGAATGCATGAATTTTCGAAAAATGCATAACTTTTTTTTAGAAAAAAAATGAAATTGACACCAAACTTAAAAATTGACTCAAGACTCAAACAAGAAACACAAAATATTTTTGATTTTTATGATTTTATAAATTTTTTTTTTGATTTTTTTGAAAATTAATGTGAAAAAGAAAAATAAAGTTTCCAAAATTTTTAATATGAATTCCAGGAATCTTACACTCTTAGTCTAAAGCTCCAATCTGAGGGTTAGACATGGCTTAATAGCCAGCCAAGCTTTAGAAGATACAAATCAGGCATATAACAGCTGATACTTCATCCAACTTCATATACATGCCTTTTATGTTGACAAGTGGAAGCCTCAACCCAAAAGAATTTGGATATGACTTTACAGCCAGCCAAGCTTCAACATGTTACCATGAAACACTAGATTTCATTCTTAAAAATTCTGAAGAAAAATATATTTAAAATTTTTTTTTTGAAAATATTTTTTTTTTCGAATATTAATTGGGAAAAACGAAAAAGAAGAAAATATTTTTGAAAAATTTTTAAAAAATTTTTGAAAATAAAATAAGAAGAAAATTACCCAATCTGAGCAACACGATGAACCGTCAGTTGTCCAAACTCGAACAATCCTCCGCAACGGCGCCAAAAACTTGGTGCACGAAATTGTGATCCCTGGTAATGGCTCCAAAAACTTGGTGCTCTAATCTTAGTTCATAATTTGTCATAACTTCGATACAACTAACCAGCAAGTGCACTGGGTCGTCCAAGTAATAAAACCTTACGTGAGTAAGGGTCGATCCCACGGAGATTGTTGGTATGAAGCAAGCCATGGTCACCTTGTAAATCTTAGTCAGGCGGATATCAAATGGTTATGGAGTTTTCGAATAATAATAATAAATAAACAGAAAATAAAGATAGAAATACTTATGTAATTCATTAGTGAGAATTTTAGATAATTGTATAGAGATGCTTTCGTTCCTCTGAACCTCTGCTTTCCTGCTGTCTTCATCCAATCATTCCTACTCCTTTCCATGGCAAGCTTTCTGTAAGGGCATCACCGTTGTCAATGGCTACTTCCCATCCTCTCTGTGAAAAAAGGTCCAAATGCTCTGTCACGGCATGGCTAATCATCTGGAGGTTCTCGATCATACTGGAATAGGATTCACCCTCCTTTTGCGTCTGTCACTACGCCCAGCACTCGCGAGTTTGAAGTTCGTCACAGCCATCCCTTTCCAAATCCTACTCGAAATACCACAGACAAGGTTTAGACTTTCCGGATCTCAGGAATGGCCATCCACGGGTTCTAACTTATACCACGAAGACACTAATAACTCGGACTCGGTCCCCTGTATTAGATATCCAAGAGATATTCATTCTAGCTTGTTTGCATGTAGAACGGAAGTGTTTGTCAGGCACGCGTTCATAAGTGAGAATGATGATGAGCGTCACATAATCATCACATTCATCATGTTCTTGGGTGCGAATGGATATCTTAGAAGCGGAATAAGTTGAATTGAATAGAAAAACAGTAGTACTTTGCATTAAATCATGAGGAACAGCAGAGCTCCACACCTTAATCTATGGAGTGCAGAAACTCTACCGTTATAAATACATAAGTAATAAAGGTTCAGGCATGGCCGAATGGCCAGCCTCCAAACGTGATCAATAGATCAAAAGATAATCCAAAGATCATCCGATCATAAGATGTAAATACAATAGTAAAAAGTCCTATTTATACTAAACTAGCTACTAGGGTTTACAAAAGTAAGTAATTGATGCATAAATCCACTTCCGGGGCCCACTTGGTGTGTGCTTGGGCTGAGCTTGAGGTTTACACGTGCAGAGGCTTCTTCTGGAGTTGAACGCCAAGTTGTAACGTGTTTTTGGCGTTCAACTCTGGTTTGTGACTTGTTTTTGGCGTTTAACTCTAGACAGCAGCATAGAACTGGTGTTCAACGCCCTTTTACGTCATCTAAACTCGTTCAAAGTATAAACTATTATACATTGCTGGAAAGCCCTGGATGTCTACTTTCTAACGCAATTAGAAGCGCGCCATTTTGAGTTTTGTAGCTCCCGAAAATCCACTTTGAGTGCAGGGAGGTCAGAATCCAACAGCATCAGCAGTCCTTCTTCAACCTCTGAATCTGATTTTTGCTCAAGTCCCTCAATTTCAGCCAGAAAATACCTGAAATCACAGAAAAACACACAAACTCATAGTAAAGTCCAGAAATATAAATTTAACATAAAAACTAATAAAAACATCCCTAAAAGTAACTAGATCCTACTAAAAACATACTAAAAACAATGCCAAAAAGCGTATAAATTATCCGCTCATCATAGAGTCATCCTCATCCTCTCCAATATCCAAGACTATGAAGTTTGCTGGTATATAGTGGTTTTCAACCTTCACCAAGACATCCTCTACTAAGCCATATGGCTTCTTCATTGACTTATCTTCCATTTATAGTGAGATGTTTGCAACTTGTACCTTAAATATTCCTAGCTTCTCCATTACAGAGAGTGGCATGAGATTGATGCTTGACCCTAGGTCACACAGAGGCTTCTCAAAGGTCATGGTGCCTATGGTACAAGGAATCAGGAAGCGTCCAGGATCTGAAAGCTTCTGAGGTAGCTTCTGCTGGGCCAAAGTATGGAGTTCTTTGGTAAGCAGTGGAGGCTCATCCTCCAAATGCTTTGTACCAAAGAGCTTGGCATTCAGCTTCATGAGAGCCCCTAGGTATCGAGCAACTTGTTCTTCCCTAGTGTCTTCATCCTCACTTAAGGATGAGTAGTCATCAGAACCTATGCACTGCAGAAGTGCATTCAAAGGAACCTCAATGGTCTTCATGGTTTCCTTTGGTTCTGGGCTAGAGGGTTCTTGAGTGGGCTTTAAACTTTTGCTGAACCAAAGCTTTGAGTTCTTTGGAAAGCATTGGAGGTTCTTCCTCCAAAGACTTTGTACCAAATAACTTGGCATTCAGCTTCATGAGAGCTCCTAGGTACCGAGCGACTTGTTCTTCCCTAGTGTCTTCATCCTCAGAGTATTCATCAGAACTCATGCACTGCATAAGTGCATGTAAAGGAACCTTTATGGTCACTATATGAGCCTTGGCTTCCTTTAGTTCTTGGATAGGGATTTCTTGATTGGGTATTGATCATTCAAAGGGTGTGCCTTTACTGGCATTCAACGCCAGCTCTGATAGCTCTCTGGGCATTGAACGCCCATGCTGTATACCCTTACTGGCGTTAAACGCCAGTTCCCTTACCATTTTGGGTGTTGAACGCCAGCTTCCCTACCTGTTTAGGCATTGAAGGCCCAGTCAAGGGTTCCTCACTGGCGTTTAGCGCCAGAGTTCTTGCTTGTTTGGGCGTTGAATGCCCAGCCAGTGTTCCCTGGCTAGCGTTCAACACCAGCTCTACTATCAGGATGGGCGTTGAATAACCAGTGAGGGCTTCCTCATTGGCGTTCAGCGCCAGGCTATCAGCCAGTTTGGGCATTGAACACCTAGTGAGGTCTTCCTCATTGGCGTTCAATGCCTTCCCAATTTCTCCAGATTCGGCCTCAGTCTCAGTGGTGATGGCCTCGCACTCTTATCTTGGATTCACCTTAATCTTACTGGGAAGAGTGTCAGGAGGAGCCTCAAGGATCCTTTTGCTTAGTTGACCAACTTGTACCTCCAAATTTCTGATGGAGGACCTTGTCTCAGTTATGAAACTTTAAGTGATCTTAGAGAGGTTGGAGACTAGAGTTACCAAGTCAGAAAGGCTCTGCTTAGGTGTCTCTATATTCCCTTGAGAAGATGGGAATGGTGGCCTGTTGTTGAACCTATTCTGGTTCATTCCACCTTGATTATTATTGAAGACTTGCTAAGGCTTCTGTTGATCCTTCCATGAAATATTAGGATGATTCCTCCATGAAGGATTGTAGGTGTTTTCATAGGGTTCTCTCATGTAATTCACCTCTTCCATGGTGGGTTGATCAGGATCATAAGCTTCTACTTCAGAAGAAGCTTCTTGAGTGCTGCCAGCTGCAGCTTGTATTCCAGTCAAATGCTGAGAGATCATATTGACCTGCTGGGTCAAGATCTTATTCTGAGCCAATATGGCATTCAGAGTATCAATTTCAAGAACTCATTTATTTTAAGAGATCCCATTGTTCATAGAATTTCTCTCAAAAGTGTACATGAATTGGTTATTGGCAACCATCTCAATGAGTTCTCTTGCTTCTGCAGGAATTTTCTTCAAGTGGAGTGATCCACCTGCTGAGCTATCCAATGATATTTTTAACATCTCAGACAGACCATCATAGAAAACTCCTATGATAGACGATTCTGAAAGCATGTCAGGAGGACACCTCCTGAACAAATTGCTTGTATCTTTTCCAAGCTTCATAGACGGATTCACCTTCTTTTTGTCTGAAGGTTTGAACTTCTACTCTAATTTTGCTCATCCTTTGTGGAGGAAAGAATTTAGCCAGGAAAGCATTGACCAGCTTTTCCCAAGAGTCTAGGCTCTCTTTTGGTTGAGAATCCAACCATATCTTAGCTCTGTCTCTTACAGCAAAGGGAAAAACCATATTTTAGCTCTTCTCTAAGAGCAAAGGGAAAGAGCATAAGTCTGTAGACCTCAGGATTTACTCTATTAGTCTTAACAGTATCACAGATTTGCAAAAATTCAACTAGGAATTGATGTGAATCTTCCAGTGGAAGTCCATGGAACTTGCAATTCTGTTACAGAAGAGAGACTAACTGAGGCTTAAGCTCAAAATTGTTAGCTCCAATGGCAGGTACAGAGATACTTCTACCATAAAAGTCAGAGGTAGGCATGGTGAAGTGATGAGCGAATATTTTATACGCTTTTTGACATCATTTTCATATAGTTTTTAGTAGTTATTGTTTAGTTTTTATTGAGTTTTTATAGTTTTTAGTGTTAAAATCACATTTTTGGATTCTTCTATGAGTTTTTGTGTTTTTGGACAATTTCAGGTATTTTCTGGCTGAAATTGAGGAGCTGGAGCAAAAGTCTGATTCAGAGACAGAGAAAGCACTACAGATGCTATCTAAATCTGACCTGCCTGCATTCGAAAGAGCTTTTCTGGAGCTACAGAAGTCCAAACGGAGTGCTCTTAATGGATATGGAAAGCTGACTTCCAGAGCTTTCTATCAATATATAATAGTTTATACTTTGCTTCGAATTAGAAGGCCCAAAACTGACATCCAACGCCAGCATCCTGCCCCCTTCCAGGCGTCCAGCGCCCAAAGAGCAGAGACCAATGTACAAATGCCCAAAGAGGACCCCCTAGCTGGTGTTCCACGCCCAAGAAACCTCATAGCACCTGGATCTCACCAAAGCTCAGCCCAAACACTCACCAAGTGGGCCCTAGAAGTGAATTTTAGCACTAAATAGACTGTTTTACCCTTACTAGTTATTTGTTTAGTATTTAAGGGATTTTATTTATGTAATTTAGAGATTTGAAGACACTTTCAGTCATCATACATGTTTATCATGGTTTTACTTCAGTATGAGTTTCTAAACCTCCTAGGTTGAGGGGAGGAGCCCTGCTGAGTCCTATGAATTAATAATCGTATTTCTATTTCTTCTTTGATCCGTGTTTGATCTATCTCTAAGATGTATATCCGATCTTCATCATGGTGAATAGGATGATCTGACAAATTAGCTTTGTTCATCACATTAAGAAGAACGTTCCTGACAAACACCTGCGTCTACTTGGGTTCGTTTGAATACTTGGAAGGAAAGCACGAGCCAACAGCTATGTTTATACATCTCTCAGACGGTTAATCCACGACTTCATTGGGGACTTCTCGAGACACCAGTTCAGCCGATTTATGGGGAGATTAGGGTCTCCGTGGTATAGGCTACAATCCAAAGAAGCAGCGTTCTCTGATCCGGAAGATTCGACCTTGTCTATGGCATTTTGAGTAGGATCGCCAAGAGAATGACTTGCTAAAGTTTCACCCTCCGTCAGATTGAATGACCACGGTCAATGGCGTTTGACCTGTAGCAGAGGAGATCAATGACCACGGGCAATGGCTTTGATCACTTACAGCCTGCCATAGAAGAAGATCATTCACAAGCAAGGAAGACAGTAATACCAGAGTTCATTTAGAAAGACAAAGCAACTCAGACTCTCAACTCTATCCCTATCCTTATTTCTACTTAACATCCAAATATTTGATATATGACACATAATCATTCAAGGTTTACATAAACTCTCTGATTCCGCCTAACTAAGACCTGCAAGACAACCATAGCTTGCTTCAAGCCACAATCCTCGTGGGATCGACCCGTACTCGCTCAGGTATTACTTGGACGACCCAATGCACTTGCTGGTACTGCTGCTGTACGAACAGTGTGGGGTTTGCGTACAAGCGCACCAAGTTTTTGGCACCGTTGTCGGGGATTGTTGAGTTTGGACAAACTAAAGGATTGTCTTGCTCCCTAGATCAGGTAATTTTTATTTTTGTTTGAGTATTTTAATTTTTATTGTCTTCTTCAAAATTTTCGGAAAAAAAATCAAAACCTTTTAAAAATTATTTTTCTTTTCTTTGTTCAATTTATGTTCTTATTGAGTCTTTGATTTTTGCAAGAGTATAACTTTGATTTGAGTCTTTTATTTTTATCTTCTTCTTCTTCTTCAATTTTTCAAAAAATTCAAAAAAATTTGCAAAAAAATATTTTTCTTTTCTTTGTTTAATTTTTGTTCTTGGTATTGAGTCTTGCATGTTCTAGTTTTTCAATTCCAAAAATTTTTTAACTCTTTCAAAAACCTTTTTCATATAGTTTATTTTTGGCATCCTTAAGCATTCTCTTTGAGTCCTTCTTTGAAAAAAAATGTTCAAAAATAATTTTTCTTTTGTTTAATTCTTGTGTCAAGTCTTTACGTTTGGTGTTTTCTTTTTATTTTTCTTTTAATTTTCGAAAATTTGCTTTTAGTTTTCTAAAAATTTTAAGTTTGGTGTTCTTTTTATGTTCTTGTGTTCTTTGAGTCTTTAAATTCTGTTCTTTGTGTTCTTGTGAGTCTTCAAGGTATTCTTGAGTCTTGTATGTGTCTTCATCTTAAAATTTTTAAGTTTGGTATCCCTTGGTGTTTCCCTCCAAAAATTTCCGAAAAACAAGAGTGCTAGATCTAAAAATTTTAAGTCTTGTGTCTTTTGTGTGTTTTTCTCTTTCATCATAAAATTCAAAAAAAAAAAATCTTTTCAAACTAATTTTAACCAAAATTTTCGAAAATTAGAAATAGAAATTCAGATTTTGATTTAAATTTTATCTTATCATATCTTAATTGTCAAGTATTCAGAAAACGAAATGGCGTGCTTTCAATTGCGTTGGAAAGTAGACATCCAGGGCTTTCCAGCAATATATAATAGTCCATACTTTGCACAAGGATAGGCGACGTAAACTGGCGTTCAACGCCAGTTCTCTGCCTAATTCTGGCGTCCAGCGCCAGAAAAAGATCAAAAGCTGGAGTTGAACGCCCAAACTGGCACAAAAACTGGCGTTCAACTCCAGGACATGGAAACAGCTGACAGAAAAATTCCTGAATCAATATTTCCCTCCAAAAAGGATGACACAGCTAAGGCTGGACATCCAAGGTTTCAACCAAGGAGATAATGAATCTCTTTATGATGCCTGGGAGAGATACAGAGAGATGCTACGAAAATGCCCCTCTGAAATGTTCTCAGAGTGGGTTCAGTTAGACATCTTCTACTATGGGCTTGCAGAAGGAGCCCAGATGTCTCTAGATTACTCAGCTGGTGGATTTATCCACATGAGAAAGACAATTGAAGAGGCTTAAGAGCTCATTGATACAGTTGCCAGGAATCAGCATCTGTACCTAAGCAGCAACCCTTCCATGAATGAAGAGGTTAAAACAGTAACTGCTGAACTCAGTCCTGTAAAACAAGCTGCTGAATTCAATCAGCAATTGGACTTTCTAACAAAGCAGCTAGCCGAATTTAAAGACAGGTTACAAGAGACAAGGATGGCTAATATACATATGGACGAACAGTTTAAGCAAACAAAGCAGCAGCTGTCAAAGCAAATAGCAGAGGAATGCCAAGCAGTTCAACTAAGAAGTGGGAAAACATTAAATACCCCACCTCAAGGCAGCAAAAAGCTAAGAAATGAACAAACCACCCAAAATTCACCTGAGGACAGTAACAGCCCAAGGAAAAATAATTCTGGCGCTAAAACGCCAGAAAATTGGTGGAAGGCTGGCGCTGAACGCCCAGACCATGGCCAAAACTGGTGTTCAACGCCAGAAATACAGCAGGACTGGCATTCAACGCCAGAAATGGCAAGGATCTGGCGTTGAACGCCCAAAATGGGCAGGATCTGGCGCTGAACGCCCAAAAAATGCACAGTTCTGGCGTTCAGACGCCAGGAGCAGACAAGGAGCTGGCGTCCAGTTTCACTCCAGCTTCTAACTCTGGCACTCAAGTGCCAGTGAGGGATCAGACACACACAAATGCTGATAACAACCCCTCTAAAAAGGCTTCTTCAACCACTTCTGTAGGCAATAAACCTGCAGCAACTAAGGTTGAAGAATATAAAGCCAAGATACCTTATCCTCAAAAACTCCGGAAAGAGGAGCAGGATAAGCAATTTGCTCGCTTTGCAGATTACCTCAGGACTCTTGAAATAAAGATTCCATTTGCAGAAGCACTTGAGCAAATACCTTCTTATGCCAAGTTCATGAAAGAGATCTTGAGTCATAAGAAGGATTGGAGAGAAACAGAAAGAGTTCTCCTCACTGAAGAATGCAGTGCAGTCATTCTGAAGAGCTTTCCTGAAAAGCTTAAAGACCCTGGGAGCTTTCTGATACCTTGCATATTAGAAGATAATTGCACCAAGACAGCTTTATGCGATCTTGGGGCAAGCATCAACCTAATACCTACATCCACTATCAGGAAGCTTGGCTTAACTGAAGAAGTTAAACCAACCCAGATATGTCTCCAACTTGCTGATGGTTCCACTAAATACCCATCAGGCGTGATTGAGGACATGATTGTCAGAGTTGGGCCATTCGCCTTTCCCACTGACTTTGTTGTGCTGGAAATGGAGGAGCACAAGAGTGCTACTCTCATTCTAGGAAGACCCTTCCTAGCAACTGGACGATCCCTCATTGACGTCCAATAGGGGGAAATAACCCTGAGAGTCAACGATGATTAGTTCAAGTTGAACGCTGTCAAAGCCATGCAGAATCCAGACACATCAACAGACTGCATGAAAGTTGATCTTATTGACTCTTTGGTAGAAGAGATCAACATGGCCGG